>NC_058084.1:146772831-147088793 GCF_014858855.1 Bufo gargarizans
TGCCCATCATGAAATACCTTGGGGTGTCTTCTTTCCAAAATGGGGTCACTTGTGGGGTAGTTATACTGCCCTGGCATTTTAGGGGCCCAAATGCGTGAGAAGTAGTTTGAAATCAAAATCTGTAAAAAATGGCCGGTGAAATCCGAAAGGTGCTCTTTAGAATGTGGGCCCCTTTGCCCACCTAGGCTGCAAAAAAGTGTCACACATCTGGTATCGCCGTACTCAGGGCTAGTTGGGGAATGTGTTTTGGGGTGTCATTTTACATATACCCATGCTGGGTGAGATAAATATCTTGGTCAAATGCCAACTTTGTATAAAAAAAATGGGAAAAGTTGTCTTTTGCCGAGATATTTCGCAGTCAAAACTGACTGAAATTGCGTGCGCACTCGTGCAGGTTTCCTGCAATGCACACGCAACACATCCGGTGCAAATCAGGGATGCCCATGTGAAGGAGGCCTAAGTGTATTACTCTGATAATACACTTACAGTCAATGCATCAATGCTTTATTTGAAAACCCTTTCCCTTGGTTTAGTTTGAAAAGCATCCTTTGATTATTGACTTTATTCTGCACTTGTTCTTTTGACCTAAATACTAGTCAGTTTTTCTGCATATGGGGTAGTTTGTTCTCTAGCCTGTATTAAGAGCTCTGTATAAATACCATTATACTAGTTACCATAGGCTCACACTACTGTGAGTCTCCCCTTCACCCAGGATGCCCGGATATTCTTCTGAGCTGTCCTGGTTGCTAGGCATTCTCGCCCACCTCCATATTGCTCACTGGAGCATCTGGCGTTGCGCTCCACGTCCTGGTCGGTTCACCCACCTGACACTGTCACGTGACCGCGGATTTGTGCCGCCCTCCGTCCGGGCCTGTGGAGCGCGGCGCTGACATGTGTTCGTCGCGTGCGTTCCACCAGTCATGTGATTCGCATCATTCTGCATCACGTCACAGGGATACAGCGGTCCTGGATCAGCGGCGCGAGTTTATATGCCTTTAAAAGCGCTGGTAGGTAGAAGCCTCGTGCCAACAGCCCCCACTACTATTGATTTCGCAAATTGGGCCGCAACTCACAGTTGCCCAAACCGTCACTACCCACTGGCGTGTTTGCTTACTGGCGTTTAGTGGTAACTGGGTGGCCTGGGTCCCACTGGCCTGGCCTTTCCCTAGGGACTTTCAGTTATCTATATTTTTGGTGTAAGTCCCTACCACTGCCATTGTACTATCTATGTTTACCATCCCCCTTTTTTCTAAGCAAGCTCTTTTGTGTGTTTGCCACTATTGTTGTACATCTCCCCTGATGAGTTCATGTGGAATGAAACGTGACACGTCGGGAGTTTACGTTTAGTAGGGTGCACTAGGGATACTGCCCGTGAATAGGGTAAGGTATCCGGACGGGGTTGCTCCTTGCGGGGCAAGTAATTCATATAGATAGGCAGGGTCATACTACTTCATCCTGGACATGATGCATTAGAGACGTACCGTCCCGTGTCCTATCTACGCTGAGGTTCATCATTGGCACGTTCCTGAAAGGTACCATAACCTATGGTATTTTTCCATCCTTATTATATCAAGAACATCCGTCTCTTTGTGCCCCATCATATTGGAAGAGATCCGAATGCCAACTCGTACAGTCGTTGATGGGTGAGAGCGTTCCTTTTCATATACAGTCCTGATCAAAAGTTTAAGACCACTTCAAAAATGTCAAAAAATCATATTTTACATTGTTGGATCTTAACAAGGTTCCAAGTAGAGCTTCAACATGCAACAAGAAGAAATGAGAGTGAGACAAAAAAAATTTGGAGCATTCAATTAATTGAAAATAACGATTAAACTGAAACAGGCTGTTTTTCAGCTGATCCAAAGTTTAGGACTACATGCCTTTAAAAGGCCAAATCTGTGCAAAGATGTGGATTCATTGTCATTTTCTGTCAGGTAGTCACACGTTGTGATGGCAAAGGCAAAAAAACTCTCCCTTTTTGAACGTGGTCGGGTTGTTGAACTGCATAAGCAGGGTCTTTGACAGCACACCATCGCTGCTGAAGTGGGATGCAGTAAGACAGCGATTTGGAATTTCTTAAATGATCCTGAGGGTTATGGAACAAAAAAGTCAAGTGGAAGACCCCAAAAAAATTCATCAGCACTGAGCCGGAGGATCCAATTGTCTGTCCGTCAAGACACTGGACGATCCTCGACCCAAATTAAGGCCATTACTGGTGCTGACTGCAGCCCCATAACCATCAGACGGCATCTGAGACTGAAGGGCTTCAAAAACAAAAAACGTCTTCAAAGACCTCGTCTCCTTGAACGCCACAGAACTGCTCGTTTGGACTTTGCAAGAGAGCACCAAACATGGGACATTCAAAGGTGGAAGAAAGTTTTATTCTCTGATGAGAAAAAAAATTTACTTTGATGGTCCTGATGGTTTCCAACGTTACTGGCATGACAAGCAGATCCCACCTGAGATGTTTTCTAGGCGCCACAGTTGAGGGGGCGCAATAATGGTCTGGCTATGTCCAGATGTTGCAGAGAGCATTCCTCATGACTGAGGGCCCTCGTTTGTGTGGTAACGACTGGGTTTTTCAACAGGACAACGCTACAGTACACAATGCCCGCAGGACATTGGACTTCTTCCAGAAGAATAACATCACTCTTTTGGCCCATCCTGCGTGCTCCCCTGATCTAAATCCAATTGAGAACCTTTGGGGATGGATGGCAAGGGAAGTTTACAAAAATGGACAACAGTTCCAGACAGCAGATGGCCTTCGTGCAGCCGTCTTCACCACTTGGAGAAATGTTCCCACTCACCTCATGGAAACAAGTGATAAACAATAACGGCGGAGCTACTCATTACTGAGTTCATGTTTGGAAGTTGGATTTCTGTTTTGGGGGGTTTAGGCTTTTTTGGGAGGTGTGGTCCTAAACTTTTGATCAGCTAAAAAACAGCCTGTTTCAGTTTATTTGTTGTTTTCATTAAATTGAATGCTCAAAAAATGTTTTGTCTCACTCCCATTTCTTCTTGTTGCATGTTGAAGCTCTACTTGGAACATTGTTAAGATCCAGCCATGCTAAATATGATTTTTTGCCATTTTTCAAGTGGTCTTAAACTTTTGATCAGGACTGTATATAGGCACCATTCAGTGTATGTTTGTTTGTATAGGCCCACCTTGGGCTGTTTTATTCATTGATTCTGCAGGTTCTAACCGTGGCACAGTGCAGACATTTTAATGTGATTATTATTAAATGTCAAGTTTTACCCCGTCTGTCCCTTAGGGGATCAGTATTTTGGTATTTGCATTTTGGGAGGAATTGTATTGTATGCTTGGCCCTCTAGTTTTTTGTCAGTCAATGCATCACAATACAGAAGTATTGTAATGCATTGTAAAGGGGATCAGACCCCCAAAAGATGAAGTCCCAGAGTGGGACAAAAAAAAAGTGAAAAGAAAAAAAAAAAAAAAAAAGTTACAAAAAAAAATTAAAGTTTCAAGTAAAAAAAAAAAGTGTCCTTTTCCCAAAATAAAGTTAAAAAAGTAAAGAAATAGTGAAAAAAATAAAAGTAGACATATTAGGTATCGCCGCATCCGTATCGACCGTCTATATAAAAATATCACATGACCTGAACACCGTAAGATAAAAAAACTTACATCACTAAAAGTGCAACACCAAGCGATCAAAAAGATGTATGCCCTCCAAAATAGTACCAATCTAACGGTCACCTCATATCGCAAAAAATGAGCCCCTACCTAAGACAATCTCCCAAAAAATATATAAAACTATGGTTTTCAGACTATAGAGACACTAAAACATACTGTTATTGTGTAGAACTTAAACAAAAAAATTATACATATTAGGTATTTCTGCATCCGTAAGAACCTGCTGTATAAAAATATCACATGAAATAATCCCTCAGGTGAACACCATAAAAACATATATATAAACAGTGTAAAAAAAAGCACATTTTTTGTCACCTTACATAACAAAAAGTGTAATACCAAGCGATCAAAAAATCATACACACCACAAAATCATACAAATCAAACTGTCATCTTATCCCGCCAAAAATAAGACCCTATCTAAGACAATCTGTCAAAAAATAAGTAGTCATATTTGGTATTGTCGTGTCCGTAACAACCTGCTCTATAAAAATACCACATGATCTAACCTGTCATAACAGTGCCAAAACAGCTATTTTTTGTTACCTTGCCTCACAAAAAGTGTAATATAGAGCAACAAAAAATCATATGTACCCTAAAATAGTACCAACAAAACTGCCACCTTATCCCGTAGTTTCCAAAATGGGGTAATCAGGGGGTCTTCAAATGTGACATGGCAGCTTAAAATTATCCCAGTGAAATCTGCCTTCCAAAAACTATATGGCATTCCTTTCCTTCTGCGCCCTTCCGTGTGCCCGTACAGCAGTTTACAACCACATATGGGATGTTTCTGTAAACTACAGAATCTGGGCAATAAATATTGAGTTGTTAGCTGTTAACCCTTGCTTTGTTAGCAGAAAAAAGGGATTAACATGGAAAATCTGCCAAAAAAGTAAAATTCAGAAATTTTATCTCCATTTTCCATTAATTCTTGTGGAACACCTAAAGTGTTAACAAAGTTTGTATAATACGTTTTGAATACCTTGAGGGGTGTAGTTTCTAAAATGGGGTCATTTTTGGGTGGTTTCTATTATGTAAGCCTCACAAAGTCACTTCAGACCTGTACCAGTCCTTAAAATGTGGAAATTTTCTGAAAAATTTCAAGATTTGCTTCTAAACTTCCAAGCCTTCTAACGTCCATAAAAAATAAAATGGCATTCACAAAATGATCCAAACATGAAGTAGACATATGGGGAATGGCCTGGAAAAATAAAAGCGTTTTAAAGTTATTACCACATAAAGTGACACATGTCGGATTAGCAAAAAATGGGCTGGGCAGGAAGGTGAAAACTGGCCCGGGGTAAAAAGGGTTAAAGGCTTCTGTTTTGCATTCCGTCATAATAGAAGTCTACTGGCAGAATAACTGATCCGTCCTGGTTTACGTTATGCAGGACTGGACTCCTGCATAATGGAAACCAGGACAGATCCGTTATGCTGCCCATAGACTTGTATTATGAAGAATCAAAATAGAATGCCTCTTAAAGGCTTCCGTTTTGACTTCCGTCCTCTGGATTCCGTTATTTTCCGTTATAACCATGTTATAACAGATAACAATAACGGAATGCATAATGGTGATGTGAACTCACCCTATGTGATGATATAGCTAAGATGCCAGAATGGTTCTTAATAAAGTGCTGCCTGGCCACAAGCAGTAAGCGGTGCAAACCTAGACCACATAGTGTCCCTAGATCCTGCTAATGTTTTTAAAATAAATAATAAATACACAAAAAAATAAATTACATAAATCATAGTTCCCAACAGTCCTAAATTTGCCTGGATTGTCCCAGCAAATTAATATTGCTGTGGTTCAAAAATTAAGTGTTCCAGGGCAGGTTTGTGGTTGGCCTAAAGGGCATCTGTCAGCAGATCTGTACCTATGAAACTGGCTGACCTGTTGCACATGTGCTTGGCAGCTGAAGGCATCTGTGTTTGTCCCATGTTCATATTTGCCTGCATTGCTGAGAAAAATAAAGTTTTAATATATGCAATGAGCCACTAGGAGCAACGGGGACATGGTCGTTACCCCTAGAGGCTCCGCTCTCCCTGCAACTGCCGCTCTCCCCAGTTTATTGACAGGTCCAGGCAGGCGTGTTTAAATTTATACTGCCTGTCCTTGTCAATCAAAATAGAGAGGGCGTGGCATTTGCAGAGAGAGCAGAGCCTCTAGGTGCAACAGCAACTCCCCAGAGGCTCATTTGCATATATTAAAAGTAAATTTTTCTCAGCAGTGCGGGCACATATGAACATGGGACCAACACAGATGCCTTCAGCTGCCAAGTGCACATGTAACAGGTCAGCCAGTTTTATAGCTACAAACCTGCTGACAAATGCCATTTAAATGCCCTAAATTTACCAAAGCAAAAATTGGTAAGTATGCATATTTCAGGACACAGAGTGTGTGTGTGTGTGTGTGTGTGTGTGTGTGGGGGGGGGGGGAGGAGGGGGGTTAAAAGTTAGTGCAAAGGAAAAACAGAACAGTTGCCCAAGTTGCAGCTTTTTGTCCCCTCCAAAGGGTTTATGGGAGATGAGAGTGGAATTTGATTGGGTTCTATGGGTAAGTACTCCACAGTTTCCTTGCACCAGTTTTGAAGTATCTCTCCAGAGTATTCTTTACTTGAGTTTAAAAAAAATTTAGACTGTCCCATGAAAATTGGGAGAGATGACAACTATGCAGCGGTGGCATGAAAAATCTAGCAAAAATGACCTGTTCGAAGGGTCTTGACAAGCAGGTACGTTTCCGTATTTATTCATGAAATCATCACGTAAGGCCTCTTTCACACTTGCGTTGTCCGGATCCGGCGTGTACTCCACTTGCCGTAATTACACGCCGGATCCGGAAAAACGCAAGTGTACTGAAAGCATTTGAAGACAGATCCGTCTTCAAAATGCTTTCAGTGTTGCTATGGCACCCAGGACGCTATTAAAGTCCTGGTTGCCATAGTAGGAGCGGGGAGCGGGGGAGCGGTATACTTACAGTCCGCGCGGCTCCCGGGGCGCTCCAGAATGACGTCAGAGCGCCCCATGCGCATGGATGAAGTGCCATGCGATCACGTCATCCATGTGCGTGGGGCGCCCTGACGTCACTCTGGAGCGCCCCGGGAGCCGCACGGACGGTAAGTATGCTGCTCCCCCACTACACTTTACCATGGCTGTGAGGACTTTAGCGTCCCGGCAGCCAGGGTAACCACTCTAAAAAAGCTAAACGTCGGATCCGGCAATGCGCCGAAACTACGTTTAGCTTAAGGCCGGATCCGGATCAATGCCTTTCAATGGGCATTCATTCCGGATCCGGCCTTGCGGCAAGTCTTCAGTATTTTTGGCTGGAGCAAAAAGCACAGCATGCTGCGGTATTTTCTCTGGCCAAAAAACGTTCCGTTCCGGAACTGAAGACATCCTGAACGGATTTCACTCCATTCAGAATGCATGGGGATAATCCTGATCAGGATTCTTCCGGCATAGAGCCCCGACGACGGAACTCTATGCCGGAAGACAATAACGCAGGTGTGAAAGAGCCCTAAGCCTTCATTTATGTTCTCAGACTGATCGCTGCTAATTGTTTACCTGCAATGCTTCTTCGGGGAGCAAAAGTTCTCTAATCATATGCATCTGAGTCACCTACACAGTTTAAACAAGACAGCATGGGCGGCATGTCAATAAATGAAAATAATTACTGCATCATCATCTCCTGAATATTGGATTAATAAAGCAATACAAAAATCAGAAAGTCTACTTTAATCCGCAATCTTTTTGTTCATGATTTTAGTTAATTGTGAATATATTACTTTATTTGTGTTTATACTGTCTGGTTAATTAAACTCATTTTCTCTGGGATACGGCACCCTGGTGATTGCCTCCACGTGCCTGCACTACATAACTGCTGTTATTGGATGACTGTGCATATTAAATATAAATGAGTCACGGAGCAGGTCAGTACAAAGATATTCCAAGGAATATACTACTGACAATTACCATGTCTGTTTCCATATTAAGATAATGATGCATTTTAGTAGCAAAGGAAAACATCAGAACTACAACTAGCTGATATTAAAACTTTCTATGCAATAATGTATATGAAGCAAAGGACTCGTGTGCAGAAAAAAGAGAATTTGAATGAATTTTGGAGAAAAAATTATTTGCACACCTAACAAGTTATTCATACCCATAGACACAGGATATGCCATAAATTACAGAGGTTGGGGAGGACTATGATTCGAGTCCCTGTTCAGCAAGTCAACACAGCTAGTTGCATCCATATATAGGAGAAGACAAGTAAGAGGGGTTTATGCATGTCCATAGAAGTTAAAGGGGTTGTCCAGGGACAGAAAAGCAGGCTGCTCTCTTCCAAAAACAGTGTCACTCTTCTTCATAGGTTGTGTGTAGTATTGCAGTTCAGCCCTATTCGGCTAAGCTGCAATATGAGACACAACCCACAGACAGTCGTGGTGCTGTTTCTGTAATTCACATCCTGCTACATGCAGCTACCTTGGTTCTGGGATTCCTCCTTACCAGACATTCATGATGTATCTTAAAAATGTTGTTAATTCCAGCATTGTCTAAAGGTCTTCTTCTCAATAGTGGTATATTGCTTTTGGCAAGCTAGCCAAACCTATTTTCAAATTCTTCAGTTCCACTGACCTCATCGGAATCCCCCAAAAAACATATTTAGTAAGCCCTCTCCAGAGTAACAGGTTGTTGCAATCTTTATATCACATTAACACTGCGTGGCCATGTCAATCAAAGTGCAGAGGGAGCAGCAGTTGCAAAGAGAGCTGAGCCTCCTAGAGGCTTCATTTTTCTCAGCAGTGCGAGCACATATGAACATGGGACCAACACAGATGCCTTCAGCTGCCAAAGGCACATGAATCAGGTCAGCCAGTTTCATAGGTAAAAATCTTCTGACAGATGCCCTTTAACAAAATCAAGTTACCTCATAATAAGAAAGTGAAAACGAAATTTTAGAAATTTTTGCAAATTAATAAGAAAGGCAAAACTAAAATTTTGCAAGAACATAAGTAAGATCCTTTGTGATGACACATATTATATCTGGAGGCCTCCCATTTCTCTTGATCATCTTTGGGATGTTTCTACACTTTGACTGGAGTCCACCTGTATTAAATTCAGTTGAGGAGGAAAGAACTGCCTGTAGAGCTCAGAGGAAAGATTGTGCGGAGGCACAAATCAGGAGATGGGCCAAAAAAACCTTTAAACTGCCTTGAAACTTCACGAGGTCACTGGCTCCCATAATTTTTAAATGAAAAAAAAGTGTGGGTAACCAGGACTCTAATTAGAGCTAGCCGCCAAACTAAGAAAGATGGGCCTTGGTAAGAGAGGTGAAAAAGACCCCAATGCTCATTTTGGCTAAGCTCCAAAGAACCTATGTTCAGATGGGAGAAACTTTCAGAAGGTCAACCATCACTACAGCACTCCAGAAATTTGGGCTTTATGGCAGAATGGATTCTCCTCAGTAAAAGACACGTGAAAGCCCTACTAGAGTTTGTAAAAAAAAAACACCTATACGACTATACGATATGTTTTCTGGTCTAATGAAACCAAGATTGAACTTTTTGTCCTCAATTCTAAGCCTCGTGTCTGGAGAAAACCAGTCACTGTTCATCACCTACCAAATACCATTCCTACCGTAAATTATGGTCAAGGCAGTTTCATGCTGAAAGGGTCTTTTTCAGCAGCTGGGACAGGGAGACTGATGAGAGTTGATGGAAAGCTGAATGCAAAGTACAGAGACATTCTTAATGAAAACCTGATTCAGAGTTCTGCACCTCAGATGTTGGCTGAAGGTTTACTTTCCACCAAGGCAATGGCTCTAAGCACACAGTTGAGACAACATAGGACTGGCTTAGCGACAATTCTGTGAATGTCTTTGAGTGGCCCTGCCAGAGCCCTGACTTAAAACCAATCGAATATCCCTGGAGAGATATGAAAATGGCTGTCCACTGACGGTCCCCATCCAACCTTAATGAGCTTAACAGGGAAAATGGCAGAAAATACCCAATTCCAAGTTTGCAAACCTTGTGGCTTAATACTCAAGAAGACAGAAGGCTGTAATTGCTACCAAAGGTGTTTCAACTAAGTACTGAGAAAGGCTACTTTCTCATTACAACCGCATGCTTCCGTTTTGCTCCGCACCACATTGCGGACAGAAAAACGCTGCTTGCAGAGTTATGTCCGCAATGGGGACGCAACCAAACGAAACGGAATGCGTTTTGGTGCATTCCGTTTCGTTCAGTTTGTCCCTATTGACAATGAATGGGGACAAAACTAAAGCTTTTTCATCCGCTATTGAGATCCTATGACGGATCTCAATAGCGGAATTGAAAACGCTAATGTGAAAAGTAGCCTAAAGGGTCTAAATACTAGAATAGTTTTTCCTTTTCAATAAATTAGCAGATATTTTGAACAATCAGTTTTTTTTATATTTTAGCATGAGGAAGCAACATAATAAAATGTGAAAAAGTGAAAGGGTGTGAAGACTTTCCAAATGCATTGTACATATATAGCCGTCATTGTGACCTGGGATGCAGTCTGGAACAGTTCTGTGACATGCATGGTGGAGAGCTCATAGAACAGGAGTCAGATGAGTATTAGATTTTTTTTCATTCTTAAAAGACTAATGGACCACTTTGGGGGACCATAATACTGACAGCATTATTATTATTGTAGGCACTATAGGGGGAAATATTATTACTACTGGGGGCACTATGGGGGACAAAATTATTACTACTGGGGGCACTATGGGGGCAATATTTTTACTGGGGTACTATAGGAAAACAAATATTATTGGGGGCACTATAGGAAACAATATTATTACAGGGTGCATTATAGAAGGCATTACTACTGGAGGCACTATAGGAGGCAATATCACTACTGGGGACCTATAGGAGGCTTTGGTACTACTGGAGGCACTATAGGGATATGGATTTTGTTTTAGTACAAAGGGCACTACAAGGGGGATTTATTTCTACTGGAGCCATAGTAAAATCGGGGCCACTATAGGGGGACCTTATTACTAGTGGGGTGTGCTATAATAACTATTGAAGGCCTCTGTTTAGCACAATTTTTTTTGTATTTTACTATTGTTTTCAGGGGAACTACTGTATGGTGCTATTTTGTTTGCTGTATTTGTGGGTGTTGGTGAGCACAGCACATAATGTAGATGAAGGTAGGGCTTGCTCAGTCCTGTAGCCCACATCTCACTTCCTCAGTGCTTGCAGAGTAAGGCCTCATGCACACGACCGTTGTGTGCACCCGTGGCCGTTGTTCCGTTTTCCGTGATTTTCTGCGGACCCATTGACTTTCAATAGGTCCGTTGAAAACTCGGAAAATGCACCGTTTGTCATCCGCCTCCGTGATCCGTGTATCCTGTCCGTCAAAAAATATATGACCTGTCCTATTTTTTTGACGGACAACGGTTCACGGACCCATTCAAGTCAATGGGTCCGTGAAAGAACACGGATGCACACAAGATTGGCATCCATGTCCGTGATCCATGACCGTAGGTTACTTTCATACAGACGGATCCGAAGATCCTTCTGCATAAAAGCTTTTTCAGAGCTGAGTTTTCACTTCGTGCAGTCCTGGTTGCCATGGTTACTTATTCCCTCCCTTTTTTAGACCCACCACGAGGAAACAACTATGGATTGAGGGACCGCCCTCTACCCCAACACAAGAAATAAATTCCACCTCACCCGATATGTTAATCATTAATCTTTCAGATATTACTTTATCCAAAGAAGAAATTTCAATTCTGAGAAAGGGCTTAACTTTTGTTCCAACTACGCGTTTTAACTGCTTCGACTGGATTAAGGATATCAACCTTTTTGCCAGAAAGCTTCGTTGGCATAAAATTTTCGCCACGACAGATAAAAAAAGATGTCTAGAATTAGGTATTGAGAGTGAAGATCTAGACAGCCTTTACGACCTCACTAACCTATTGGACGAGAACGAACGCCCCATAGGACAAGGCCCATTTACGTCCCTAAAAAATAGAAGCACCAAAATGCCACCAAGAACCCTTAACGATGCTAACATTGAGATTTTTCTTAAATCGGTGACACGGGACTTGGAAAAACTTGAGGAACAAAATCCATATAAAAACTATACCCACTCTGAAATGATAGCCCTACAAAACCTGAATAAAAACAAAAATATTGTGGTGAAACCATCTGATAAGGGAGGTAATATCGTTATTCTCTCCCTTTCACAATATAGAGACATGTGTCGGACTCTCCTATCAGACACCAACAGCTACGAAATTCTAAGAGGGGACCCCACATCAACTTATCTTGTTGAATTAACGGAAATTATACAATGGGGCTACTTAAATAAATGTATTGATAAAAAAGAACTTGAATTTTTACTACCAAGTAATCCAAAAATAGCGACCTTTTATGGATTGCCGAAAATCCATAAAGGAACTAATCCGCTGAAAGGACGTCCCATTGTCTCTGGTATTGACAACCTTACCCAACATGTAGGGACCTACATTGATCACATTCTACGTCCTTTTGTATCTGCTCTACCGTCTCATCTTCGTGACACTACCGATCTATTGAAGAGACTAGAGGGCGTTAGCCTGGAACCTAACACCTGGTTCGCCTCAATCGATGTAGAGGCACTCTACACATCAATTCCCCATAATAAGGGCGTAACAGCGGTAAAATATTTTCTAGACACCCGGTCCACCAATATGACTCACCATAATAATTTTGTTTTGGAACTACTAAAGTTCGTTCTTACACACAACTATTTTGTGTTCGAGGATCGCCTTTACCACCAGCTCAGGGGTACCGCTATGGGCAGCCCCTGTGCGCCGACATATGCTAATTTACTCCTGGGCTGGTGGGAAGACGTGATCGTCTTTTCCGAAACCATGAACGAGTGGACCAAATTTATATCTCTTTGGTCCAGGTTCATTGACGATATTCTGCTCTTATGGTCTGGAACTGAACAACAATTTCATTCATTCATGGACATATTGAACTCTAATCAGATAGGGCTCTATTTCACGTCAGAAATTCATCATGACCAAATAACCTTCCTGGACGTAACCCTTGACCGAGATATTGATAATTATATCAAAACTACTCTCTTTAGAAAAAAGACTTCAACCAATAGCCTTCTCCGATGGGAAAGTTTTCATCCCAGATCCCTCAAGAGGGGCATTCCCAAAGGACAGTTCTTGAGGATACGACGGAACTGTTCGGACCAGGAGTCCTTTATGGGGGAGTCCATGAAACTATTCCACCGTTTCAAAGAGAGGGGCTACCCGAATCAATGTCTCTATGAGGCCTGGAACTGGGCCAAATCAAAGGATCGTTCCTCCCTCCTACAGACGTCTCAAAAGGAAGTAACAAGTACTCCAGGGCCAATCCGTATAATTGGCACCTATGACTCGGAATCCCAACAGGTCCGTGACATTCTTACCCGATACTGGTCCCTAATTAAAACAGATTCAGATTTGACGGGCGTTCTACCCGAAAACCCATCCATTACATTTAGACGAGGCCGCAGCATAGGGGACACGTTGGTCCATAGCCACTTTGATCCCCCGACATCAAATACATGGCTAATGAATAGACAAGTGGGCACATTTAGATGTGGCAGGTGCAAAGCGTGCAACTTTTTATCCCCAGGAAACACGTTTCAAAACAGCTCTGAGGATAGAACATTCCGGGTCTTTAGCTTTGCCAATTGTAACACCATTGGTGTAATTTATATGGCCACGTGCATCTGTGGCCTAAAATATATAGGCAAGACAAAAAGACCTTTTAAAATAAGGGTCCTGGAGCACATTGGGGATATTCGCAATAAACGTGACAAACCACTTGCCCGCCATGTTTTAATCAAACATGCTGGTTCTGCTGAGGTAGTTCGATTCGCGGTAATCGAGGTATTAAAACCTACAACTAGAAAAGGGGACATTGACAAGCTCTTAAAACAAAAAGAGTCCAAATGGATCTTTAGACTTAACACTACTACACCATCTGGACTCAATGAACATATAGACTTTGCGTGTTTTTTATGAGTTGACCATCAATATATCTGAGCAATGGTGACTGTTACACCAGTGGTATTACGCCAGTTAAATGTATAGAGACTGATTCTCTCTATACTCATCAGTATCTGATAATTCAATTAATTTCCTTATTGACCTGATAAACTAAGCTTACCATATAATGTGAATGAGATTAAATTGGCCATCTATATGCCGTATAATCTGTAAGCATCATAACATGCCCTAAGCGTAGCCTGATATCTTATTTGTCTGGATACCTATCCCCAGATACGTTTGAGATTATCAATACGGTGAATATTATATCATCTCAGAGGAGCCGCCTTAGATGAGCGGCTTAGAGACAACATAGGCCCGGTATCCAGGACGCCGCTACAGGCCACGTGACCGCAACACACGATCACGTGACCTGACGTCACACCCGGCAGCTATGGGCCCTGTATCCAGGACGCCAGTAGTGATCACGTGACCGCAACGCGATCACGTGGTCTTACGTCATACCCGGAAGCTGAGCTTAAATAGCGCAGCTGGCGTTTCCTTAGTCGCGGCTGCGTCTCCATCCAGACAGCGGTCACGCCGGGACACTCGAGCCTCAGTATCTACAGTCCCCCATCTATGTGAACATCCTCCTGAGTGACTGACCAGCGTTAGCAACTTACCTGGATACGCAAGTACTTCTGTATCATCAGAAAACAGACATTTCAGATCATTGGCTCTACCATATTATATTACATATATACATACTCTATCTACTTAGATTGTTGCAGCCATTGTATACTGACTGTTCATTGTACAGTAGGTTGATGTTTATACGCCCTCGAAGTGGGAGGGCGTTGTCATGATGATATGGTAATAACCTATATCACTTTCCCTTCATATGTTTGGAGTCTGACATGCTAAGACCCAAATAGTATTTTATATCAAGGACTAGGGGTCTTATATATTTATAGACATCTAGATATAATTGGTGACCTTAAGTCTAAGCTACACTTATTGTGGTCACATATGTGTCATCTGTGTTGTTTTTTCTTGATTGTATATCTGTGGTTTTGGACACTCTGCATTTCTTTGGTTTTTGGTCCCCTGAGGAGCCCAACATCAACTGGGCGAAACGCGTCGGGACGTCTTTTTCAGTTATAAGTATCTACTGCTCTTTCCTAATTCTACTCCCACCATTTGGGTTTTGGGTGTTCCTCTAATCTAATTAAACCCCTTTTTTGTTTTTGGCAACCTCTAGATCAGCAACAGCCTTCCACTAGGACTAGCTCAACCCGCCACCCGCAATAGGGTCCTGCAGGGATATATAGGAGGCACGAGATACGGGATCGCCCTTACCAGGGCGGCTATTCCGTTCTTAGGCAGGGCCTTAACAATTTAAGGGCAACACTAGGGTGACTTTCCCTATAGATGATTCACTTGCTTTCCTGCTACATTGGAAACAAGTGATTTGTAGCTTTTGCATTAATTTTTGTTTTTTGTTTATTGTTTATTTATGTATCAAAAGGGTCAAAATATTTTAATTGAACATATTAAAAGTCATGTTTTAGAATTTACGGTTTCACTGTGATACCCCCGTATGTTATGACCGAATTCTACTATAATCCCATGAACAGGGTTATGTTCAGTCTGTGAATGCCATGGTTACTTAGCAATAGTAGAAGCATCATACTTACCTGCTGGCTGCTGCGATGTCTGTGTCCGGCCGGGAGCTCCTCCTACTGGTAAGTGACAGTTCATTTAGCAATGCGCCGCACAGACCTGTCACTTACCAGTAGGAGGAGCTCCGGGCCGGACACAGACATCGCAGCAGCCAGCAGGTAAGTATGATGCTTCTACTATTGCTAAGTAACCATGGCAACCAGGACTGCAGTAGCGTCCTGGTTCCCATGGTTACCGATCAGAGCCCCAGCGATTAAACTGGGACTCCGATCGGAACTCCGCTGCCACCAATGATCGGGGGGGGGGGGGCGGGGGAGGCCACACACTGCCACCAATGTTCTTATTACAATAGAGGGAGGGAGGGGGGCCGGCGGGGGCCGCACGCTGCCACCAATGTTCTTATTACAATAGAGGGAGGGAGGGGGGGCTGGGGGAGGCCGCACACTTGCCACCAATGTTATTAATACAATAGAGGGAGGGAAGGGGGGCCGAACTGGCCACCAATGATATTCAAACTGGGGGGGGGGGGAGTCTGCCCCCTGCTGCCTGGCAGCCCTGATCTCTTACAGGGGGCTATGATACGCACAATTAACCCCTTCAGGTGCGGCACCTGAGGGGTTAATTATGCTGATTACGGCCCCCTGTAAGAGATAGTCATGTACACAGTTTGTAGTATATTCTAACTAGAAGCGTCCCCATCACCATGGGAACGCCTCTGTGTTAGAATATACTGTCGGATATGAGTTTTCACGATGTAACTCAGATCCGACAGTATATTCTAACAGAGGCGTTCCCATGGTGATGGGGACGCTTCAAGTTAAAATATACCATTGGATTGGAGAAAACTCTGATCCGATAGTATAAAAGGGACTCCAGACTTTTAATTGAAAGTCAATGGGGAAAGATCCGTTTGCAATTGCACCATATTGTGTCAACGTCAAACGGATCCGTCCCCATTGACTTGCATTGTAATTGAGGACAGATCCGTTTGGCTTCGCACGGCCAGGCGGACACCAAAATAACTATTTTTTCATGTCCGTGGATCCTCCAAAAATCAGGGAAGACCCACGGATGAAAAAACGGTCACAGATCACGGACCAACGGAACCCCGTTTTGCGGACAGTGAAAAAATACTGTCGTGTGCATGAGGCCTTATGTCCGCGATGGGGATGCAACCAAACGGAATGGAATGCGTTTTGGTGCATTCCGTTTTGTTCAATTTTGTCCCTATTGACAAGGAATGGAGACAAAACTAAAGCTTTTTCATCCGCTGTGGCCCACATCTCACTTCTTCACTGCTTGCAGAGTTATGTCCGCGATGGGGACTCAACCAAACGGAATGGAATGCGTTTTGGTGCATTCCGTTTCATTCAGTTTTGTCCCCATTGACAATTAATGGGGACAAAACTAAAGCTTTTTCATCCGCTATTGAGATCCTATTGTACATATATAGCAGTCATTGTGACCGTCTATGCTGGGATGCAGTCTGGAACAGTTCTGTGACATGCATGGTAGAGAGCTCATCGAACAGGAGTGCTATTTTGTTTGCTGTATTTGTGGGTGTTGGTGAGCACAGCACCTAATGTAGATGAAGGCAGGGCTTGCTCAGTCCTGTGGCCCCCATCTCACCTCCTCAGCTCCCTCCTTTATATCTTAATGAAAGCTGGAGAAGTAGGACAGAAAGTGGCAGCTGGCGCTGGTCACCACAGAGGAGCAGTGTCTGGGAAGGAATTTTGTGCTATTTTGCACTGCTGTGATATGGTATAGCTGACCTTGCCTACCTGTTTTGCCCTGCCTTCTGCCAATTTGGAACCACCTACAAAAGAAGGCCACTTTTTGTTTTTCCAGGGCCACTTTAAGCTTCCAATTCCTCCTTGTATAATTACAATGGGGGAGATTTATTGGTGTAAAGTAGAACTGGCTTAGTTGATTGGTTGCTTTGGGCAACTAAACCAATTCTACCTTACACCAGTTTGATAAATCTCCCCCAATATGTTCTTCCATTCTGTTACTACTCTGTGTGTCAGCTTTTCAAACAGCAACAAGAATAGTCTAAATATGTGCTAGAACCACATGAGCACGCTCTTCCATTATACTACCCCTTCCCTTAAAGGGGTTCTCCGGGAATTAAGAAAATGAAAATACTTAAATAATACTTTATTATAAATATATTCTCAAATACCTTTTATTACTTATAATGGCTCGTTTTGTCTAGGGAGCAATCATTAGGAGAAATTAAATGGCCGCTGTCCTATTAGTTCACACAAAACCTGTCCTAGTCACACAGAAGAATAAGTTACTTTACAACACTGAACTAAAGAGCTGCCTATCCTCCTCTCTGCTCTGCTTCTCAGGAGTTATGATCCTGTCCGTCCTCTCTGTACTTCATGTCTCCTAATGAGCTCCTTTCCTTCAGAGATTCCGCTGAAGATCTTATCAGCTGTATTCAAGATCATAATCCCTGACAAGCAGAGCAGAGAGGAGGATGAGGCAGCTGTTTACCTCAGTGCTGTGAAGTAACTTGTCCTGCTGTGTGACTAGGGCTGGTTTTGTGTGTACTAATAGGACAGCAGCCATTGTATTTCTCCTAATGATTGCTCCCTAGACAAAACAAAACAATATAGCTAATGAAAGGTATTTGGGAATATATTTATAATAAAGTAATATTTAGATATTTTCATTTTCCTAATTCCCGGAGAACCCCTTTAATATCCAGCTTTAAAAGGACCTGTACAACTAGCATATCTACGTGAACAGTGCAGAAACCATGCTTTTAGCAAAACAATATTAAATGAAGTTCCAGCACTGCTAAGTAATTGTTGTGTCGCTTGTCTCTTTATTCATGGTAGCAAAATTACAGCATATGGATCAAACCTCCCACTCCAACACCTGTCGACGCGTTTCAGACACTTAGTCATAACTAAATCATTTGCTACCACGATTAAAGAGACAAGCGACGCAACAATTACTTTGCAGTGCTGGAACTTCATTTATTATTGTTTTGCTACCAAAGGACTCTTACCTGTTCCGTGCACCAGAGGCTGATTGAATCTACAAAAGGTGAGCTGGAATTTTACTATGGAACATGCTTTTAGCTTTGCTGATCCCTTCTGTCTAACTGCTTGCCTTGTGCGACTTATTTATGCCTACATAAAAATGCACTAAAATGAGTGCATATGCTGTCTTAGAATAATGGCTTTGGCTTTTTCTATGATGGCCTTGCCATCCATTCAAATAAATTGTGAATGCATAATTTATTTGGAAATACAAATAAAAAGCACAGTAACCTTACAAAGATGGCATTGTACGACTTTTCTATGGCAGAAAGTCATTCTGCACGACACTGCTGGGTGTTTCTATTCCTAATTACTTTACAAATCTATCCGTGAATGATGTGTGATGTAATGCCATTCTTTTGTTATGCAGAAACTGTTCCAAAGCTTTTCAATTTCTCACCTGAGAAATAAAACATGATTATTGCAGCTACTGCCATACATTGCACACAGCCTTGTGAGTGCTATTTACAATACATTAGAAATCATTTATTTGAGAGCTATTTTCTAAGAGTTTTACATTGTCACCATGGTTATATCACGGCAACCTCTTCACGTATATTGAGCCTTTAAGCACTTTCATGTCCTTTTTGTTCATACCTGAGCTAGGCCACGTGAAACATGTTAGGCTACTTTCACATATGTGTTTGGTGCAGATCCGTCTTGTATCTGCACAGACAGATCCACACCGACAATGCAAACGTTTGCATCCGTTCAGAACGGATCGGTTTGCATTATCATGAGCAAAGTCAAAACTGATCGGTCCTGAACACCATTGAAAGTCAATGGGGGATGGATCCGTTTTCAATTGCACCATATTGTGTCAGTGAAAACGGATCCATCCCCGTTAACTTACATTGTAAGTCAGGACGGATCCGTTTGGCTCTGCATCGTCAGGCGGACAGAGCGGAATGGAGGCTGAACGGATCCAAACGTATGCATTCTGAACAGATCGTTATCCATTCAGAATGCATTGGGGCTAAACTCATCCGTTTTGGGCCGCTTGTGAGAGCCCTGAAACGTATCTCACAAGCGGACCCAGAAACAGCAGTGTGAAAGTAGCCTAACTAAAAACCTGAAAAATAGAAGAAGAAGAGAGAAGTAATTTTTATCATTGTATTAAAAGGGTTGTCTCACTTCAGCAAATGACATTTATTATGTAGAGAAAGTTATTACATGGCACTTACTAATGTATTATTATCCATATTGCTTCCTTTGCTGGCTGGATTCATTTTTCCATCACATTATACACTGCTCATTTCCATGGTTACGACCACCCTTTTTCCTATAGTGTGGAAGCATGGCCACCACAGATGGATTACAGGGTGGTCGTAACCATGGAAACAAGCAGTGTATATTGTGATGGAATAATGAATCCAGCCAGCAAATGGCAATACGGACAATCACAATACATTAGTAAGTGCCTTGTATTAACTTTCTCTACATGATAAATGCCACTAGCTGAAGTGACACAACTAGGGATGAGCGAACCCGTGGAAGTTCGAACTTAACACCGAACCCTATTGAAGTCAATTGGGACCCAAACTTCACTTTATTATTTTCCGTTATAACATGGTTATATCAGAAAATAATAGCATTCTTAAGACAGAATCCAAAACAATATGGCCATTTAGGGGTTAAAAAAAAACAAACAAAAAACAACTCACCTCATCCACTTGATCGCACTGCAGCAGACTCTTCTATCTTCACTGAACAGGACCTGCCAAAGAACCTACGATATGCGTGATGACATCACCATGTGGGAGAGCATGGTGATGTCATCGCACACATCGCAGGTTGGGGAACAGTTGGGGAACAGTTGGGGAAAATTGCTGAGCCATCTGCAAACAGTTAATTCCAAATATTTGACCTTTAGGAAAGCAGAGCAGACAGAGTTGCATTTTATTTTATTTTTTTACCTGAGAGGCCTTCTGGGAGGGTACTAAATCTATTATGGAGACTGCCTACTATCCATAAGGTATATTTTAGGCTAGGCAATGCTTCTCTTGGTTTCAGGGGAAAATATGTACAATAAGCATGACTAACGTCAGGTTTGTCAGGAAAGTAAGTTTGAATATTTTTCCCAGAAACCCAAAGATATGCGAATTACATTTCCAGCAGAAGTAATATATGCTAATATGCATACATTTTCCCAGAAACTAAGAGTAGCATAGCCTGATCTACAATACTCCTCATGCATACTAGGTGTTCTCCATAACGAGAAAGAGCACCCACCAGAAAATGCTTTAGGCTTTTGCTCTCATTTTTGAGTCTTTTCAGTAAAAATTATGAGACCAGAAAATGTTATATACCATTTTTAAGGGCAATTGGGGCATATCTGATTTAGGTCTGAATCAATTTTTTATTTATTTGGTGAATCCGACCTGAAATGAATTTCAAGAAATGCTCATCTATAGCCTGGATGCTTTCCAACTGCCTAATCTTAAGAAGAAATGTCTCCATCATTACAGTAAACAAAGGGGAAGTAGACAACCATGTCTGGTGCCATTTCTTATTAAGAAAGGGCAGGCAAGTTGTTATTGAGCAAGATCACTGTTGATAGTGATGTATACAATGAAAAGATACCGTATTTTTCACCCCATAAGACGCACTCCCCCCCTAAAAGTGGTGGAAAATGCCCCTGCGTCTTATGGGGCGAATGCTGCCATTTGACATTGCAGTCTGCGATGCTGCAGCTTCGCAAACTGCGATGTATCAGCTGGATGGGGGAGGGAGGAGGGGCCGGTGCGGTCACTGTACTCCGGCCCCACCGCTCACTCACTGCTTTATTGCCTATAACATTTTATAATAATTGCTTTCATTGAAGTTCTGATCCCCATCCCCATCTGTACTACTTACTAAATGTCCTGTAGCAGGCAGAACAGGGCAGGCGGCCGGCCGGAACTGTCACAACCAGACAGCTGAGAAGCTCTGACAGAAGCCTTTCAAAACCTCCTCCTTGAGTTTTCTTTGTTTTGAATTTCAGTTCCTCATCTCGTTAGCCTCTCTCAGCTGTCATGTAGTTGGACTGATTGCATCCCTTTAAATTCCTCCCCATAATGCATTAGTGTGCGGCTTATACAACTTCCTGGAGTGTGTGTGCATGCTGATCCTATCTTCCAGCCTTCTACAAGATAAGTGCTGTACATTTATTTGTTTTTCTGTTTGCTGGATCCCAGGTGACCCTGACTCCCTCCGTGTCTAGTGTAGGGAGCCGTGGTCGTGTCCCCTCACTATTGTAGGGTGTTCAGGTGGTATATAGTCGAGGTACGTGGATATGCGATCTTCCACCATTGGGATTTTCGCATAGGCTGAGCAGACAGGGAGAGAGCCAGGTCTGATGCAGGTGTCTCCCTTTTGTTCCTTAGTTTTGGATCCAGTGAGTCATATATTCATTTTGCATGGTCTTGTTTCCTGTACACCTTCCGTGACAGGAACTCACTGAAGTTACGTTCCTGCACCGCCTACTTCATTCATAAAGTAGGCAGTGCAGGCACGTGATGTCAGTGAGTTCCGGCCGGCCGTCCGCCCTGCTCTGCCTGCTACAGGACATTTAGTAAGTAGTACAGATGGGGATGGGGATCAGAACTTCAATGAAAACTATTATAAAATGTTTAGGCAATAAAGCAGTGAGTGAGCAGTGGGGTCGGAGTACAGTGACCGCATCGGCCTGCCGCATTTGCATGACACCGGCCCCTCCCACAGGTTATTAGGGCATCTGTGGATGCCACTATTATGGGGTGGGGGATATGTGGGTGGCACTGTTATGGGGGGAGATCTGTGGATGGCACTGTTATGGGGGGGGTGATCTGTGGATGTCACTGTTATGGGGGAGATCTGTGGATGCCACTATTATGGGATGGGGGATATGTGGGTGACACATATATAGCAGTGCCATCCACAGATCCACCCCCCATAATAGTGCCATCCACAGATCCCCCTCCATAACAGTGCCATCCACAGATCCCCCTCCATAACAGTGCCATCCACAGATCACCCCCCATAACAGTGCCATCCACAGATCACCCCCCATAACAGTGCCATCCACAGATCACCCCCCATAACAGTGCCATCCACAGATCACCCTCCATAACAGTGCCATCCACAGATCACCCCCTCATAACAGTGCCATCCACAGATCACCCCCTCATAACAGTGCCATCCACAGATCCCCCCATAACAGTGCCATCCACAGATCCCCCATAGTAGCGTCATGCAAAGACCACCATTAGTTCAAAACCCACTAAAAGCACACCTTTTGGTTAAAAATATGTATTTTCCTCCTCAAAAACCTAGGTGAGTCTTATAGCGTGAAAAATACGGTAGCTGAAATAAAAGCAGGGGGAAGTCAAACTGTTTAACACTCTCTAGTGGCTCTAGTGACTGGTTTGGAAGGCAAGCCCCATTTAATAAGAAGTTACAAAGGAAATGGGCTCTTACTCTTTGGTATGCAGATATTGTGTATGGGAGCAGTAATGAGACTTTTCCTGGGCCATAAGTGTAGGAGATTCAAAGAAGCAGTGTCCATCAAATAATTGGGAGGCCACCTTGATAGTGTTTCTACTAGGTTTTTGTAAATTCAAGGTACGATGAGAAGTTGTTTAAAAATTAATGAAGTAGATGGATTTTAGGAATTCTTTTATGTTTAAGAAAGCAAAAAAATATGCATAACGTAAAACATGCTTTAATCAGTAGCTAAACTCCTGATGACACATTCCCTTTAACCTCTTTAAATCACAAGGTCTGCTTTTAATGCAGTGCACAGAAGAGATATGTCTTCCATCATTTTCAGATATAGAGTATTCTACTGATTTACCCATGTGTAAATCACCTAACTAGACATTGAGACAAGCTACCTCATTACTGAAAAAGATAAGATATGTGCAATGCTGAATTTGGGGATATAGAGCTACCAATAAAAATATCTCATATAATGGTTTGGGAACACCTGCTTCTGTGAACACCTGTTACTGTGAACAGTTATGCAAGTTGAAGATAAAATGATCCCCAAAAGGCTTAAAGTTAAAGATGACACATTAACTTTTTATTTTAAACAACATTTTTTTTTTCTATTTTCATCTTTTGCATTTTCTATTTTCATCTTTTGCATTTTCAAAATAACAAAAAAGGAAAAGGGCCCGAAGAAAAAGTTTGGGCACCCTGCATGGTTAGCACATTCTTTGGCAAGTATCACAGCTTGTAAATGCTTTTTGTAGCCAGCCAAGAGTCTTGCAGTTCTTGTTTGAGGGATTTTCATCCATTCTTCCTTGCAAACGTATTCCAGTTCTGTGAGATTCCTGCGTCATCTTGCGTGCACTGCTTTTTTTAGGTCTATCAACAGATTTTTAATGATATTAAGATCAGGGTACTGTAAAGGACCATGGTAAGACCTTTAGCTTATGACTTTTAAGGTAGTCTATTGTAGATTTTGAGGCTTGCTTAGGATCATTATCCATTTGTAGAAGCCATCCTCTTTTCAACTTCAGCTTTTTTACCGTGTGTTATGTTTGCTTAAAGAATTTGCTGGAATTTCATTTAATCCCATTCTTCCCTCTACCCGTGAAATGTTCCCCATGCTATTGGCTACAACACAACCCTAAAGCATAATTGATCCACCCCTATGCTAAATGGTTGGAGAGGTGTTCTTTTCATGAAATCCTGTACCCTTTTTTCTCCAAACATACCTTTGCTCATTATGGCCATTATGGCCAAAGAGTTCTATTTTAACCTCATTGGTCCACAGGACTTGTTTCCAAAATGCATCAGGCTTGTTTAAATGTTCTTTTCCAAACTTCGGATGCAGAATTTTTTGGTGAGGACGCAGAAGAGGTATTCTTCTGATTATTTTTCCGTAAAGGCCATATTTTTGAAGATATCGCTGAACACTAGAACAATGTACTACAACTCTGAGTTCTTCTAAATTTTCCTGAAGGTCTTTTGCAGTCAAGAGGTTCTGATTTTCTTTTCTATAAATCCTACAAGCAGTTATTTCCAACTGAGGAAATTGCAACCTGAAACTACCTCAAAAGGCACAAGCTGAAGGATTTACCATGGCTCTTACAGTCACCTGATGTGGACTTGTTCCTGGTCTCGTACAGTATTTTTGTAGTGGTGGGTGAATTCTGGGGTAAAAAAATCCTGCACTGTATGATATATAAATTTGCGGATGTCCCAGGCCATATTATTGAAGAAAATCGCTGAAATAAAATAATAATGCACATAGTTAAGTAGATGCAAGCATTATATATGGTCAAAGTCCTCACTCTGATATGATAAAATCTGAGACACTTAGCCAATATATTTTGATCGAAACACATCTGTGCCTGCCTACCAAGCGCCAAGGTGGTCTCAGGTCAGGCGGGTCCTATGCTAAATCTACCTAAGCTGTTGGGCTTCTATGTTCAGGAGCGCAGACGCCGCACATATGGTGTGCTGCTCCTAGTCACCTCCATGTGCATCAAGCAACCGATGGGAGGAGGAGCATGCACACCCATATGTACCACCTAATCAAGGCGCTCTATTGGATAGGAACGGCAAAAGTGCAAAGGAATGCTACTCCCAAGATAAAATAGGTGCGCATTCACACTTGAAGGTGCCACTCCCTCAAGCAAATTCTACATAGACAAAAAAATCACAGAAAAAACTAAGATAAAAACATCCTGCACGGTATGGTAGCATTATATATGGACAAAGTCCTCACTCTGATATGATAAAATCTGAGACACTTAGCCAATATATTTTGATCAAAACACATCTGTGCCCGCCTACCAAGCGCCAAGGTGGTCTCAGGTCAGGCAGGTCCTACGCTGTCCCTATATAATGCTTGCATCTACTTTGCTAAGTGCATTATTATTTTATTTCAGTGATTTTCATCAATAATATGGCCAGGGACATCCGCACATTTATATATCATACCGTGCAGGATGTTTTTACCTTTGTTTTTTCTGTGATTTTTTTGGTCTATATAGTATTTGCTTGAGGGAGTGACACCTTCAAGTGTGAATGCGCACCTATTTTATCTTGGGAGTAGCATTCCTCTGCACTTTTGCCCTCCCTATCCAATAGAGCGCCTTGATTAGGTGGTACATATGGTGTGCTTGCTCCTCCTCCCATCGGTTGCTTGATGCACATGAAGGTGACTAGGAGCAGCACACCATATGTGCGGCGTCTGCGCTCCTGAACATAGAAGCCCAACGGCTTAGGTAGGTTTAGCGTAGGACCCGCCTGACCTGAGACCACCTTGGCGCTTGGTAGGTGGGCACAGATGTGTTTTGATCAAAATATATTGGCTAAGTGTCTCAGATTTTATCATATCAGAGTGAGGACCTTGTCCATATATAATGCTTGCATCTACTTTACTAAGTGCATTGTTTTATTTCTGTGATTTTCTTCAAATAAAGGATGGTGACAAGTACGAATTGACATAATTTTTTTTTACACAAATTACAGTAGAATTTAAAATAAGGCAACCATATTATAAAGGACTTATTTGAGAGTCAGCAGAGAGAAAGTTGAACCTATGAGGGAACACAAGATGTTCCATGTGTCTTGCCTTGCCTTTATGTATAGGGGCAGCTTATGGTTGAAAAGTCCATGTCAATAGCATGACGGTTTCTGTGCATGTAATGGGTGTGTCTAGGTCTGTGATAGCCTCTGGCACACCAGCTGTGTTAAAACTACAACTCCTAAGATGCACACTTGCTTGGCTGTTCTCAGAACTCCATAGAAATGAATGGAGCATGCTGGGGGGGTCATAGTTTCACCACAGCTGGAGTGCCAGAGGTTAGCCATCACTAGGTTTTAGATTATTAAGGGCAGAATTGGAAAAGTTATAGTATTCCAAAAATGGTAATGTTTTATTAACACAGTCAGAATTAGAGAAGGTAACAGTTTACTTCCTACGTTCATGTCAGTTAGCAAATTAGAAAAGTCTGAAGAATGGGAGAGAGGACTTAAATATGAAAATGGATCAGCAATAGGAATGTAGAAAGCAACCCATGATAAGTGTTAGTATTTCACTGGATGGGAAGTGAGAGAGTCTTTCAGCGTAAACAATTTACCAAACCAGATGAACAGGAAAGCAGGATACTAGAGGTAAAACAGGATGCTAGAGGTATGCCTGGAAATGTACATTATGGTCATTTAAAGGGATATCCCATGAAGAATGTAAAAAAAATTATAAAAAATCATACATAAACTAGTGCATGACAAACTCTGTCAAACAAACAATGCTAGAACCAGCTCTGTACCTCACACTGAGTCAGTGATCTCCCTATTCATTTCTCCAATTGTTCTGCTAGATTTATTTCAAGCTGTCAGCTTAGGAGACGTATTCTTTCTCAGGGAGCATGTCCTTTTTGCTGCAGCTGGTGGCAGCTAAAGGATAGAACTGAGCATCTGCTTCTGTCTCAGTGAGCAGGACAGAGAAATTAGAAAAAGAACAAACAGCAGGTGGCGCTATACAGATAGTTATTTCATAAAATCTAAGTAGCTATAAAACAAAAATTTTGTTTTAATTACATGCAATTAAAAAAAGTATTCATATATTTTTTTTTTTTTGCAGACAACCGCTTTAAGATTGCCAAACCAGTGACCCTTCCCTGCTTGCAGGTTTGGAAGCGTGAAAAACCACCATGCCGGACAGGCAACATTTTACAAATGACTTATCACAGCAAGTTTACTGCATAGTGAATTGTGTTCAAGACATAAATACTCTAAAGCAATTTAAAACACACACAAAGAACTTGATACAATCCGATTCATATTCTCTTTTAGCCATTTAAAAGATATTAGATGTAGAAATAAATGAGTAAACAGGCAGAACTGACTAATGAGCTGCAGGACAGGTCAGTAATGAAGGAGGCTGTGAATAACTTTGTATAGGCAAGAAAGCGATTGATATGAATATAAAGGACTTTTGAAAACAACTCCTATAAATTGCAGCATGTCAGTAAGCACTACCTAATAATGCTGTTTTACAATTCCATGATTCACCTTGACAGAGAATTACTTTCATAATTGCCTGAGCAGAAAGCAGAGAATTCAGTAGAACCCAATTATATACACACAAACCAAAAATGAAAATCCTTAATTGATCTACACACTCCAGCTTTAAAGAGGAACTTTCATCTGTTTTACTTATAGGAGCTAAATACCTATACTTGCAGGATACCCCCCACTGATGCTGCCACCCAGTTTTTTACATACTGAGCGCGAGAGCTTCAAGGTGGGCGCAGCGGGGTGTAGGGGCGATGTTTAAAAAATCTGCGCGGGGGAAGGGGTACCTCACAATTACAGGTATTCAGCTCCTATAAGTAAAACAGATGAAAGGCCCTCTCTAATGTTTTTAGGTTTGCATTGCATTTCAGCATATAAACAGCCTTGTTCCTAAGCGCCACTCCATCCCTTCATCAAACCCAGTGAAAAATTTTGAGCTGAAATTAATTTTGGCAATTAATACTATCAAAGTTCATTGACATTAAAAAAAGTAACGCCACATCTTTAATGGTCACTGTACTTTGCAAAAATCAATAGCACAGGCGAAAATATAAGAAACTTTGCAATAATCTTATTAGAAAAAAAATGACTTGTACTAGACTTATTTTCCCATCCTCCTTTTTCCTAAATTAACATTCTTTCTGAAATTTATGAGAAACCCTTCTTATGTGATTAAGACAATCTGCCTGCTCACTGAAGGATCCGATTACATCATCTCACTGAAGTCTAAGAGGGAAAGAGGAAGAGTACAGAGACCTGACAGCTTAGGAATGATTCAGCACTTTCAGCTGCTAATAGTGTTATATATCACTGCAACGGCTTTAATCACATGCATACCTCTCTGTACTTCTCTATAATATCTGACATGCTGCTACTGAGTGGATATGAGTTAAAGCACAGAATCAGCTGTCTACATGTGTATTCTATGTGCAGACTTGATGATCAGTTAGTCTACACCCACCAGCTCGGAGAAACTGAGAATTGCTCCAAGCAAACAAAGCCATTCATATAATGGTCAGATGTAGTGCCATTACTCATGAGGTATCTGAAAGCTTAGGTACATGTTAACAACATTAAGATATTTAAGTTCTAATGAACGTGTTAAAAGAAAAAGTTACTAAAAGTCATTCCTCACACAGATTCAAGTGGCTTTTACCCTGCGCAGTCTACCACTCTCCAATCAGTGCTGCCCATGTCAGACTTTGCAGGGACACACACCCAGCTGGTAGCACCTGATTGAACCTTTATTGCAGACTTCTAGCAATTCAATTACATGGGGAATTACTAAAACAGACATGTCAGTTGCGGTGACAGACTATCTTTAAAGAGGTTACACAGTATTAGAAAAACATGGCTGCTTTACTCCATGGAGCTGAGCACCAACACCAGACACAACCCATGGACAAAATTAAAGCAGTTATTTTTTTGTCCTGCAGAATCCTTTTAATGCAAGGCATCACTAAGGCCTCTTTCACACGAGCGTGTCCGGATTAAGTCCGGATGCATCGCGATGCATTGCAGCAAACCCACGCAAATAGTTATGCAATTGCAGTCATTTTTTACTGCAATTGCGTTCCGTTGTTTAGTTTTTATCGCGCGGGTGCAATGTGTTTTCACAGAAGTTTGGGTTCAAGGTTGTGTAGATGTATGGAAAATAATAGCAGTAGATGTAGGGAAAATAATAGCATTCTGAATACAGAATGCATAGTACAATAGCGCTGGAGGGGTTAAAAAAAATAAAAAATATTTTAACTCACTTTAATCCACCTATTCGCGCAGCCGGCATCTCTTCTGTCTTCATCTGTGAGGAAAAGGACCTTTGATGACGTCACTACGCTCATCACATGGTCATTCACATGATCCATCACCATGATAATGGACCATGTTATGAGCGTAGTGACGTCATCAAAGGTCCTTTTCCTCACAGATGAAGACAGAAGAGATGCCGGCTGCGCGAATAAGTGGATTAAGGTGAGTTAAAATATTTTTTTAAAAAATTTAACCCCCTCCAGCCCTATTTTACTAAGCATTCTGTATTCAGAATGCTATTATTTTTCCTTATAATCATGATAAAAGGGAAAATAATAATGATCGAGTCTCCAGCCCCGATCGTCACCTAGCAACCGTGCGTTAAAATCGCACCGCATCCGCACTTGCTTGCGGATGCTTGCGATTTTCACGCAACCCTATTCATTTCCATGGGGCCTGTGTTACGTGAAAAACGCACAAAGAGGAGCATTCTGCAATTTTCACACAGCGCACAAGTGATGCGTGAAAATCATCGCTCATGTGCACAGCCCCATTGAAATGAATGGGTCCGGATTCAGTGCGGGTGCAATGCGTTCACCTCACGCATTGCACCCGCGTGGAAATCTAGCCCGTATGAAAGGGGCCTAAGGGTTTACAGACACAGGAAGACATTTATGAAGATCAGCGATTTAGAGGCTGGTCTTTGTCCCTCCTGCACTGGCGATTCATCCTCCTGGCTTCTACATTACTTTTCCCCATCAACACCACGTCCCCTTTTTTTAGACCTGGCGTGAGCCATTGAAATTGGGAAAAAGTAGCAGATTGTGGTGCAAATAACCTTTGTGCCGCAATTTGGTCCAATATATGCCCAAAAGTGGCGTATATCTATTTGTAAATGACCCCCACAGTTTTCTGACCTATTTGACTGATCTTCTGTATTCAAATTTGTTTATGACCATCATTTATCTATATTTTGTTGAGCTCTCGCACCTGCACATTCACCTCAGGGATCTGGGCATGCAAAGAACAGGGCTGAAGTTTTCTGTACTGCACATTAGTGGTGCATCATCGGTGCATGTGCAGTACAGATTTCTTCTGCCTGGCAAGCTTCAGGCCTTTACTGTGTGTGCACAAATCCCCTGGCGAATGCGCAGGTGCGAGAGTTCACAGCCAGATCCGATTATAACAACACTGCCTAGCCTTGTGACTCAAAGCTGGGTGGGGATGCACGGTCAGCAGAAAAAGGGATCAGAGCTTAGGTACGAAGTAATGCTCTCATTGCACTAAGCAGGTCATTTGCCTAAAATAAAAACATGAATTTCTCTGCAATGGGACTACCAATGGGCCTCATCTCCACTGACAATCAGACAAATATTAGGTACATTTTGTTTTTCCCATAAATGCCTGCTAAATCAGCCCCTGAAAAATGACCTTTAGGTTGATGTTGGTCAGAGAAGTCATACCTGATCGGTCACTCTCCTGATATCTCTTGTTGTGGGAAAAGTGTGTAAGCCTCAGTTTAAATAAGACTCCCAACCAATGCTGTCAAAATCATCAGGTTTGGAGTTCTTTTACATGGATGGCCAGCTGACATCTCATGCTAAAATGATTGAACCCCCTGGATGAAAGTATAAAAATTCCATGTAAAGTGAATGCACTCAAATTGTTGTAATAGAAGGGCATATGAAGATGTGGCACACTCACCGGGCAGGTTTACCACCCCCAAGCTATTTGCAGGCATCCTTTGGGTCACAATTCAGGAGTCATTTTGCATCTTTGGTGCCATATGACCTTTGACTCATCGTTAATAAAAGCGTATTTGGTCAAAATATCTACAGTTCCTATGTTTTCTGGTCGAGCACTGTAAAGAGCCTTTGACTGCCGCAGGTCCATCTGTATCGAACTGAAAAGAACTGATACCACACAAGATCTTAGCCATAAGGTAAAGAAACCCTGCAGATTACATCTATACACAGTGAAGCTATTATGGGATATGTCCAGTACGCATGAGTAATATCTGCTTTCATAAGTTCTACCAAATGGGTAAAAGCTTATCCAAAAATGAAGATTCACTTTAACCACTTAAGGACCAGGCTCATTTTCACCTTCAGGACCGGGCTCATTTTCACCTTCAGGACCAGGCCATTTTTTGTAAATCTAACCAGTGTCACTTTATGTGGTGATAACTTTAAAACGCTTTGACTTATCCAGGCCATTCTGAGATTGTTTTTTCGTCACATATTGTACTTCATGACACTGGTAAAATAGAGTAAAAAAAATTCATTTTTATTTATAAAAAAATACAAAATTTACCAAAAATTTGGAAAAATTAGCAAATTTTTAAGTTACAATTTCTCTACTTCTATAATACATAGTAATACCTCCAAAAATAGTTATTACTTTACATTCCCCATATGTCTACTTCATGCTTGGATCATTTTGGGAATGAGATTTTATTTTTTGCAGATGTTACAAGGCTTAGAATTTTAGAAGTAAATCTTGAAATCTCTCCGAATTTTTTTTAAAAAACAACTTTTTAAGGACCAGTTCAGTTCTGAAGTCACTTTGTGAAGCTTACATGATAGAAACCACCCAAAAATGACCCCATTCTAGAAACTACACCCCTCAAGGTATTCAAAACTGATTTTACAAACGTCGTTAACCCTTTAGGTGTTCCACAAGAGTTATTGGCAAATAGAGATGACATTTCAGAATTTCAATTTTTTGGGCAAATTTCCCATTTTATCAATTTTTTCCAGTAACAAAGCAAGGGTTAACAGCCAAACAAAACTCAATATTTATGGCTTTGATTCTGTAGTTTATAGAAACACCCCATATGTGGTTGTAAACCGCTGTACTGGCACACGGTAGGACGCAGAAGGAAAGGAATGCCATACGTTTTTTGGAAGGCAAATTTTGCTGGACTGTTTTTTTTTTTTTACACCATGTCCCATTTGAAGCCCCCCTGATGCACCCCTAGAGTAGAAACTCCATAAAAGTGACCCCATCTAAGAAACTACACCCCTCAAGGTATTCAAAACTGATTTTACAAACATCGTTAACCCTTTAGGTGTTCCACAAGAGTTATTGGCAAATAGAGATGAAATTTCAGAATTAAAATTTTTGGGCAAATAGAAACTCCAAAAAAGTGACCCCATTTTATAAACTATGGGATAGGGTGGAAGTTTTGTTGGTACTAGTTTAGGGTACATATGATTTTTGGTTGCTCTATATTATACTTTTTGTGAGGCAAGGTAACAAGAAATAGTTTTTGTGATACCGATTTTTATTTTTTTTGTTATTTACAACATTCATCTGACAGGTTAGATCATGTGGTATTTTTATAGAGCAGGTTGTCACGGACGCGGCGATATCTAATATGTATACAATTTTTTTATTTATGTAAGTTTTACACAATGATTTCATTTTTAGTGTTTCCATAGTCTAAGAGCCATAGTTTTTTCAGTTTTTGGGCGATTATCTTGGGTAGGGTATGAATTTTGCGGGATGAGATGCCGGTTAGATTGGCGCTATTTTGGGGTGCATATGACTTTTTGATCGCTTGCTATTACATTTTTTGTGATGTAAGGTGACAAAAAATTGTTTATTTAGCACAGTTTTTATTTTTTACTGTGTTCATCTGAGTGGTTAGGTCATGTGATATTATTATAGAGCTGGTCGATACGGACGCGGCGATACATAAATAAAAAAAGTATACATATTAGGTAAGTTTACTTTTTGATCGCTTGCTATTACACTTTTTGTGATGTAAGGTGACAAAAAATTGTTTATTTAGCACAGTTTTTTTTTTTACGGTGTTCATCTGAGGGGTTAGGTCATGTGATATTATAGAGCTGGTCGATACGGACGCAGCAATACCTAATATGTATACTTTTTTTTATTTATGTACGTTTTACACAATAATATTTTTGAAACAAAAAAATATCATGTTATAGTATCTCCATAGTCTGAGACCCATAGTTTTTTAATTTTTTTGGCCATTGTCTCATGTAGGGGCTTATTTTTTGCGGGATGAGGTGACGGTTTGATTGGTACTATTTTGGCGTACATGCGACTTTTTTGATCACTTTTATTACCTATTTTGGGAAGTAAGGTGGGCAAAATTTCAATTTTCTTATAGTTTTTATTTTTTATTTTTATGGCATGCACCGTGCTGAGAAAGTAACATGACCGTTTTATAGATCAGGTTGTTACGGACGCGGCAATACCTAACATGTGTAGTGTATTTTTTTTTTTTTTTTTTATTCAGTGATAAATGTGTTTTCACTTTTTTTAACTTTTTTTGACCCAGACCCACTTGGTTCTTGAAGATCAAGTGGGTCTGATGTCGGTATAATACAGTACAGTACACTATATAGTGTACTGTACTGTATTTTACTTACACTTTGTCTGAACAGATCTATGCCTTTAGCACAGATCTGTTTAGCACCATGGACAGCAGGATGCCTGAGAAGGCGTCCTGTTGCCATGGGAACCTTCCCCATCTGCCTCAACTGAGCAGACGGGGAAGGGGAAGGAGGGGAGCTCTCTCCCTCTGTCACCCCATCCTGTCTGGGGGCTGCAAAGGTACAGCAGCCCTCCGATGGGAGAGGGAGGGAGCTCCCTGACTGTTGACCCTTTCCTTACCGCGGTCCGTACGGACCGCTGTATGGAAAGGGTTAAACGGCTGACATCGCAGCACAGATGTCAGACGTTTATACCAGAGTATCAGCAATGTGACACTCTGGTTAACCCACTGAACACTAATGAATATTCAGGGAGAGGCGGGCGGGGGATCGCGCCCGCAACCCCCCCCCCCCCTGCACCACCCGCCCCATAAAATCATTCAGGGGTGCGGGTGAAAAATCTTTAGTTTGGGCATTTAAAAGTTTCTGATCCCCGCGGTCAGGGACCGCGGGGATCAGAAACTGCAGAAAGCGCTGTAAACCGCAGGTCTGAATTGACCTACAGTTTGCAGCGATCGCCGATACGGGGGGGGGGGGGTCACAGGACCCCCCTCGACATTGAACCTGGGTGCCTGGCTGTGTGTAACAGCAGGGCACTCAGCGCTGTCACCATGTCTGCAGATATGGTGACCGTTTAATGCCATGACGAGTATACTCGCCATGGAGCGCTAAGTAGCAGTGCTCCATGATGAGTATACTCATCATAGGTCCTTAACGTGTTAATGCATAGATGAGGTTGGTAATCTAATTTTCCTTCCATCCAGACACTTATCATATGGAAAACCAACAAACTGAATATTATGGTTGAATAACAGTAGCTATGGATGAATATATGTATATACACTAATCAATTCAAGCTGAAGACATGTTTAATAGAAATATGTCACAAATCATTATATGGTAGCTGACAACAAAGAGAGAACAATCTGCCTCCCAGTAGTTAGAGCTTAGCAATTAAATGGATTCTGTCACCATGATTCTGGACTATTATCTGTAGTAATACACGAGTGGCGCTGCACATATGGGGGAGAAATGTATCATTTTCTGGTGTAAAAAAGTGGTGAACCTCATGTCTGAGACTTTCTAAACACCATTATATCTAAATTTAGGCAAAGTGACGTTTTTATGTTGGCATGGCGAGGGTGTTGTCTGCAGGCCAGGCATATTTAATCTTAGTTTACAACAGTTTTCCAGCATAAAAGACTGAAATCTATGGCAGATCTGAGTGGCGCAGAATTCTGTTTAGACAAGCGGACTACCTGATGATGCCCCTAATTTATGATGAGGTGTGCACTTCATCATAAATTAGGTGCATCCTCCGGCAGCACAGAGATTATGCAGTTTTACGCTGGTCTATGATAAAATCCCCAAGGAGATCAGATCGCCATTTTTTATTTTACTACTGCCATACGTTCCCCCATTGCCAGCACTCAAAGTTGCTCTGTACGGACTGTTGTGCAATGCTAACATAAAATAAAGTGCATGCACTGCAGTCCCCATAATTTATTTCATTTGAATTCTGATAGTGGGAGAAAAGGGAGGGGATGGGCACTGTAAGAAAACAAAAAGTAGTGATCTGGACTCCTTATCTGCACTACTACTCATGTATTACTGCAGGTGATAGTCCAAGATCCTGGAGACAGGTTCCCTTTACTGCTTCATTTTACAATATCTCCAGCGTCAACAATTTTTTGAAAATTGGAACTAGCTAAGCCCAAGGCTGCCACCTACAGGTTAAACATTGTATAGCGTCCTTGCTACCAAAGTCACATTTTACTTTCCTTCTTCATAATAAAATGTTGCAAAAGCAAACAACACTATTGCATAGGAAAATAAAAAAGAAGAGATCTGAATATAATAAAAAACTGATATAAAATAATAGAAATTCTAAACTGATCTGACTGAAAAGAAGACTTAGGAAGACCTTACAAACACACTGTTTAGACAGAGATTGAGATCTTCTCAGGATCTTCACTATCAAGTTTTTATGAAGTGACGCTGGATGTCTTTTGGGTGTATGAACAAAATGTGTCATATGAGGTATCACAGATTAGATGATGGGACACGATATATATAAGCCACTAATAAAAATTAAAAAACTCTGCCTCCATACAAAATAGAAAGCATAGATAGATGCAGAAGGGTTATCATAGTACTGCTCAGAGGCTGCCCTGTAAAACCAGCCCCACAATCTCCTTTTTGCCTGGCCCTGTCAATCAAGTATAAGCGGAAGGAGCTGATAGAGGAAAGCGGAGGAGCAAGGGTGCACTGAGTGGCTTGGGTCCACCCTTGTTGCACTTAACTGCTCATTTGCATACAAATTAAGAGAACTTTTTCTCCATTACATTGAGCTGAGCCAGGCCTACAAGACATTGTGCCTGGTGTTACAGTGAATTTCCTGGTAACAGATTCTCTTCATCTCATGAAAACAACCCCATCTATATGTCCTGTTAGGGAAGATCGACCTAACAGAGGGCCAGTACAAGAAAGTCCCTTCATCCATATGGGCACCATGTAACACTACATTTTCACTCTGGAGACTACTGGCAAAGTGAACTGTTTGCTGGGGGAAGTCACATTTTAAGAGGTTGACTAAACCCCTTTAATAGGTCCATTCACACGTCTGCAACTGTTTTGCGGTCTGAAAATTGAGGATCCCCAAAACACGGACACCGGCCATGTGCTTTCTGCATTTTGTGTACCGTACATGGCCGGCACTATAATAGAAATGCCTTTTCTTGTCCATGGCTGCTGACAAGAATAAGGCATGTTCTATTTTTTTGCGGGGCCGCGGAACGCGAAAATGAATGGGTCCGCACCCATTCCGCAAAATTGCCGAACGGACGCGGACCCATTTTGCGGACGTGTGAATGAACCCTTACACAGTGTCTACATACACATACATATAACAGGCCAGGAAGATCAAGATGCACATATACAGCAGTAATTGGAAGCTAAAAGACCAATAGGCTGGTACCATGAAAATTTCCCCCTTTGTCACTGGACAGATGTGGACATCTTCCTTGGATACCAGACTCCATCCATCCTAATCATTTCAGTGTGTAGATTTGGAACACTATGTACAATGGCGTGTTAATTTTTAATCATCAGGAAAAACAACTTTATTTACTAAAACCCAGACAATCCCTTTAAGCACTTACTGGATTTCAAGCCTTATGCGTTTTGACTCTGACAATGATCATGAGGTCGTGAATGAAGTCTCATTATTGGAAACAGGATGAAATAAACTACAAACGGTTTCTGTGTTGTGTTGAAGTCCTAATTATGATGCCATCTGTATAACAGTGGATGAAATCAATATGTACTAGAACTAACAGTGACTTAAAAGCAATTGATTTATACGATCACCTTACTTTCCTATAAAAAGATTAGGTAACCCGAATTGTCGAAACAGCTTGTAAGTATCTAGCCAATCAAGAAAATAAAGTCTTAGTACAACAGCCATGGAGAAAAAAAGCTCTTTGCTGCTACTGGGCAGCCCACAGCCAGGGAGGAGGAGAATCCCATTGAGAAACAGGGCCATCTCCTCCTCCCTGTACCAATGGTATGAATTTACATACCAAGCTGGAAACCAATACGGGGGGCACCACGGGGGCGAACGGAGCGGCGCATAGAGAAACTGGAGAGCCATATACCATGCCTTCACTATGTCCTACACAACCCACCACTTACATGATAATGTCTGGACCCATGAAAGGTCCTTTTAAAGTGAATGGTAGCAGTGCTCCAGTAACAAGATCCACCCACCACATAGTGAATGGAGCTTTTTAGTTCCAGCACCAGCGCTACTGCAGAACAGCTGATTGGTGGGGTGCGGGATAGACCACCAGTTGTGAATACCTAAAAAAAACAATTAAGGGGAAAAAGTAAGGTTAGGTTCACAACAGAATCCATAGGAATCTCAGCCACAGCTTCCAAAAATTGGGTGTGTAGGGCTCTGCTGGAGTCCATCATATCACAGATCGGACGAGTACGTGTTTTTTTTTTCTTGCGCATGTGAACTTGGCCTTTAAGACTTTTATACTGATGACCTATCCTCTGGAAAGGTCATTAGTATCTGTTCGGTGTGGATCCAACACAGTGGACCCCCACCAATCAGCTGTTTGAGAAGGCACCGACATTCACAGTAGCACCACGGCCTTCTCTCAATTCACCAAGCACAGCACCACAGCTCACTCCTGTCTTCAAGACTTTTCTCGAGCTGCAACTATTCTCTGGAATGCTCTACCCCGGAACATTAGGTCAATTCCCAACTTACCTACCTTCAAACGTGCTTTAAAAACACATATTTTCAGGCAGGCTTATCAAGCTACCTAAAATGACTATTCCCCAAGTAAACCTCTCCCCCACCAACTCCTCTGGCCTGAACTCGATCTTCTAACAGTCCCAAACCTGAAGTCTACACCACTGCTTTCAGTACAATAATGGCTTGAATATTACCTTATGTATCGCCCCCAATTCCTGATAGATTGTAAGCTCTTGCGAGCAGGGCCCTGACTCCTAGAATTTCAGTTGTATATTAGCCAGTTCCATTATGATGTCTTTTGTTTAGTACATGAGCCCTCTGAGATTGTAAAGCGCTGTGGAATATGGTGGCGCTATATAAATAAATATTATTATTGTATAGCAGCTGTGCATGGCATTGCAACTCAGCTCCACTGACTTCAATGACATATCCTAAGGATACGTCATCAATATTAAAAGCCAATTTCTGCCTTCCCAGAGCCATACCTTTGTTAGTTTTCAGTTTATAGTTGTATGATAGCTTATTTTTTGCTGAAAGAGTTGTACTTTTCAACTTCACCATTTAATATTGCATAGAATGTAGTCGGAAGTGGTAAAAAACCCCCACAATTTTGACACAGTTTTAAGTTTTTATTTTTTACGGCATTCATTATGCAGTAAAACTGACTTGTGATCTTCATTTCTCAGGTCAGTAGGAATCTGGAGATACCACATATGTATATGTTTCCTTGCATTTTAAAGCTGAGAAAAAAAATATGAAAACCTGAAAATTAAATTTTATTTTTTTGCTGTCATTTTCAGACCCCTATAACTTTTTTGTAGTTATGTGTTCGGAGCTGTATGAGAGTTGATTTGTTGCGGGGCGATCATTACTTTTCATTGATACCATTCTGGGGCATGTACAACTTTTTGATCTCTTTTTATTTAGTTTTTTTGTGGGAGGAAAAGCGACAAATGGCAAATCGGCCATTTTGAACCTTTTTTCATTTTGCCTTTTTTTGTATGGGATTACTACTTTTATATTTTGATAGTACAGGAGTTTATGCATGCGGTGATACCCATGATGTGTATTTCATTCTATTTTTTTACATTTTTTATTCTCATTTTGGGGAAAGGGTGGTGATTTGAACTTTATTATTTTTATTTGTAAAAACTTTATTTTTTTTTACACTTTTTTTTATAGTTCCCATAGGGAACTATAACAATCAATATTATTATTATCATCATTAGTATTATCATTAGTATTATCATAGACTCCAATGTATTAGCATTAGAGTCTATGATGGTTTTACTACCTACAGGCAAGGGCTCAGGAAAGACTATGCAGCAGCCTCCTGTCATAGACTAGCTCAGACTCCTCTTATCGCGTGCTTTAGTTTTTAAGCGCGCTCAGATGCCGTGGTAAGGTTTGATCACGGCATCTGAGGGGTTAAATGTCTGCAATCGGTATTACCACCAGTCGCGGACATTAGCCACGGGTGTCTGCTATAAAAAACAGCAGGCACCTGGTTGCTATTGCTATGGCGCCCGCTCCGCTCGGAAGTGGGCACCATCTTTACAGACCCAACATGTGACGTAATAGTACGTCACATGTAGGGAATGGGTTAACCCTTTCAATATGCTGCTGCATAACTTGAAGAGGGTTGTGCACACCATGCATCTGAGAAATATTTCCGAACTGAAACACATTCGCAGGGGAGGAAAGTTATGGTGGAGGTAATGGCTGGTAAAGGGGGATCTACAGATTAATACCTTAAAGGGTTCATTTACTTTTTATCCCTGCACTGTAAATGCTAACTACATGTGCTTCATAAAGACATGAAAGGTCAGACCTGGTAATTCCAAAGGGCTCACTTAGAGCCATTTACCATGGGCAGAGGATCAGGACAATTATTGGGGATTAAGTTTTCTACAGTTTGACAGTACATTTTTGTGCTCTGCGACCGATCTGTCGAAAAAAAAAACTGAAAAGATTAATTGGTTTGAACTAGTTTGCTTATTTTTTTTCAATCTGTCTCGCATTGTTGGCAAGCCAATTTTTATTACTTACTAACGGAAAAAAGCCTGATGTGAATTTGTCACTATTTAAGAACACGGGCCAAGAAGCCTAATAAGAATTCACCTGTCTCCAAAGCTGAGTATTGTTGATTTTGATTCTACCCTGAAGTATCAAAAGTTCTAAAATACTTACAGTATCGCAAACAGGATTCTTAAAATTGTATTACTGCTTGTCCAGATTTTTTTTCTTTTTTAAATTTCAACCCCTACTTGCAATAATTATGGAAAAATATACTCACCGGCTCTCGACACTCTGTTCCAGCTTCCAGTCTCTCTTCACCTCGATGGAGGTTATATTGTTTTCCACATGTACAGCAGGCTGGGTTGAAATTACCCTGGTTGCTTTACTATTTCAGCATGTAACAAGTAAATAAAAATCTCCTGGGCATGTTAATAAGCTTGCAGGCATATGAAAAAAAAAAAAATTCTCAACTTCAATATCTTAAATTGTTCATGTTTTTAAAAGATTTATTTGAATGGCAATAGTAAATGTGTCCAGTCACACTCCAAGACTACTTAAAAAAATAATAAATCTAATATAAAAAGCTGAGTGTATGTGTGTGTGTGTGTGTGTGTGTGTGTGTGTGTATGTATGTATGTATGTCTGCTTAAGGAATCCGTACCATTGCATTTACAATCACAAGATTTGGCACACAGGTACATCAGGTGTCCGGGAAGGTTTGAGGCCAGGTCTCAGCTCTCTAGGACGTTCTTGAGATTTGTCCCAAAAAATGCATTAGCCAATAGAAGCTTAGTCACATGACCCTTATCAGCCAATAGAAGCTCGCACGCCGTTAGCCTCCATATACACAGTTTTACTCCAGGTTTCCATAACAACCCAGCCATTTTTCTTCACTGCTGTAGGTGAGCTTTAAAGTAAATCTGTCACCAGGATAATCGCTATTGAAGTAAAGCCATAGCCTAATAGCACTTAGTACCTTATTTCCAGATGCGCCTTTGTTCCAGCAATATATGTTTTTATCCTCTGAAAATCCAAATTATTTGGTATGCAAATGAGCCAGTAAGGTGCCCAGAGGGGCGTCACTCTTGCAGGAAGGCGCCCAGACACGCCCCCTACCACAATGTGTCCATCCTCAAAAGACTTAAAACCATGTCCCCAGGTCCTGCTAAGCCACACCCTTGATCTGGTTAGGCTATGCCCCCTCCCACTTCTGAGCTGATGGGGATTTAAAAAATGAAGGTAAAAATCTACTTCTGTCAGCTGCAGGGGTGGGAGGGAGGGTGACTTTCTCCCTGCAGCTTACACTCAGCCAGCACAGTTCTGCTGTCTTACAGTGAGCTGTTCAAAAGGACACGCCCATGATCTAGTTAGGCCACACCCCCTCACACTCCTCAGCCGACAGGTTGAAAAAATTAAGTTAAAAATCAACTTCTAGGTCACCCTAAGCCACGCCCTGATCTGGTTAGGCCATGCCCCTCCACTCCTCAGCTGACAGGGATTGACAAAATGAAGGTAAAAATCAACTTCTCTCAGCTGCAGAGGTGGGAGGGAGGGTGAATTTCTCCCTGCAGCTCACATATAGTACAGTGCTGCTTTCTTAGAGTGAACTGTTCAAAAGGACATGCCCCCGATCCAGTAAAGGCCACTGTAAAGGGGGAGGATCCCTGTAGAGGTCACTGTCAAGGGGGTGGTATGCTGTAAAACTCACTGTTAAAGGGGAAGGCTGCTGTAAAGGTCAAAGTTAAGGGGGTGGGCTGCTGTGGAGGTCCAATTTTAAGGGACAGGGCACTGTTTTGGGAGTGGGGTGCTGTAGATGTCACTGTTATAGTGGATAGTGTTGATATCTTTTAAACGACACACACAAACATTAAATTAAATAGATTAAATATACCCGAGCGAAGCTGGGTCCTTCAGCTAGTTAATAAATAAATAGTTAAACTTTGCAATAGTCACAAGGCTGCATCCAACTACAGCATTTCCTCACAGGGTGTAATAGAACTGCCATGTGACTATGACTATCATGTGACATGGGATATATGAGATTTTAAGCTATTGTGGGATCCATCAATATACTGGTATGTGTTTTTGGATGACAAACTCCACAACAGACGTTATATGAATCAATGTAAAGAGTACATTGTCAGAATATTTATACTGCTATGAAAAACAGTCTTTTATTTATGTAAATGAGTCAGGATCAATAATAAAGGAGATTCCAACTCATTTCCACAAACAAAACCAGAGCTAATAAGAGCTCTTTTACCTGCGCTGGATTGAAGACAACAAAAAATAAATAAAAAATAAATAAAATTATATATATATATATATATATATATATATATATATATATATATATATATATATACACACACAAAATATATATATATTTATTAATAATAATTCAGTGCAAATAAAATAAAATATTAATTCCTTGACAATAAAATAATGATATGCAATTAATAAACACAAAATAACCCAAAGAATATAAATCTAATCGATAATATAGTTGGATATTAATAATAATACAAGGAAACAAATCCTTAACCATGCACTCGATTTCTCCCAGCCAACAGATGTATCAGATTTGAGCCGACATCAGGATTTAATCATATTTACACATATATATATATATATATATATACACAGTACAGACCAAAAGTTTGGACACACCTTCTCATTCAAAGAGTTTTCTTTATTTTCATGACTATGAAAATTGTAGATTCACACTGAAGGCATCAAAACTATGAATTTAGGGCTCTTTCACACTTGCGTTCTTTTCTTCCGGCATAGAGTTCCGTCGCTGGGGCTCTATGCCGGAAGAATCCTGATCAGTTTTATCCTAATGCATTCTGAATGGTGAGAAATCCGTTCAGGATGCATCAGGATGTCTTCAGTTCAGGACCGGAATGTTTTTTGGCCGGAGAAAATACCGCAGCATGCTGCGCTTTTTGCTCCGGCCAAAAATCCTGACCACTTGCCGCAAGGCCGGATCCGGAATTAATGCCCATTGAAAGGCATTAATCCGGATCCGGCCTTAAGCTAAACGTCGTTTCGGCGCATTGCCGGATCCGACGTTTAGTTTTTTCTGAATGGTTACCATGGCTGCCGGGACGCTAAAGTCCTGGCAGCCATGGTAAAGTGTAGTGGGGAGCGGGGGAGCAGTATAATTACCGTCCGTGCGGCTCCTGGGGCGCTCCAGAGTGACGTCAGGGCGCCCCACGCGCATGGATGACGTGATCACATGGCACGTCATCCATGCGCATGGGGCGCTCTGACGTCATTCTGGAGCGCCCCGGGAGCCGCACGGACTGTAAGTATGCTGCTCCTCCGCTCCCCACTACTACTATGGCAACCAGGACTTTAATAGCGTCCTGGCTGCCATAGTAACACTGAACGCATTTTGAAGGCGGATCCGTCTTCAAATGCTTTCAGTTCACTTGCGTTTTTCCGGATCCGGCGTGTAATTCCGGCAAGTGTAGTACACGCCGGATCCGGACAACGCAAGTGTGAAAGAGCCCTTACACATGTGGAATTATATACATGACAAAAAAGTGTGAAACAACTGAAAATATGTCATATTCTAGGTTCTTCAAAGTAGCCACCTTTTGCTTTGATTACTGCTTTGCACACTCTTGGCATTCTCTTGATGAGCTTCAAGAGGTAGTCACCTGAAATGGTTTTTACTTCACAGGTGTGCCCTGTCAGGTTTAAAAAGTGGGATTTCTTGCCTTATAAATGGGGTTGGAACCATCAGTTGTGTTGTGGAGAAGTCAGGTGGATACACAGCTGATAGTCCTACTGAATAGACTGTTAGAATTTGTATTATGGCAAGAAAAAAGCAGCTAAGTAAAGAAAAACAAGTGGCCATCATTACTTTAAGAAAATGAAGGTCAGTCAGTCCGAAAAATTGGGAAAACTTCGAAAGTGTCCCCAAGTGCAGTCACAAAAACCATCAAGCGCTACAAAGAAACTGGCTCACATGCGGACCGCCCCAGGAAAGGAAGACCAAGAGTCACCTCTGCTGCGGAGGATAAGTTCATCCGAGTCACCAGCCTCAGAAATCGCAGGTTAACAGCAGCTCAGATTAGAAACCAGGTCAATGCCACACAGAGTTCTAGCAGCAGACACATCTCTAGAACAACTGTTAAGAGGAGACTGTGTGAATCAGGCCTTCATGGCAGAATATCTGCTAGGAAACCACTGCCAAGGACAGGCAACAAGCAGAAGAGACTTGTTTGGGCTAAAGAACACAAGGAATGGACATTAGACCAGTGGAAATCTGTGCTTTGGTCTGATGAGTCCAAATTTGAGATCTTTGGTTCCAACCACCGTGTCTTTGAGCGATGCAGAAAAGGTGAACCGATGGACTCTACATGCCTGGTTCCCACCGTGAAGCATGGAGGAGGAGGTGTGATGGTGTGGGGGTGCTTTGCTGGTGACACTGTTGGGGATTTATTCAAAATTGAAGGCATACTGAACCAGCATGGCTACCACAGCATCTTGCAGCGGCATGCTATTCCATCCGGTTTGCGTTTAGTTGGACCATCATTTATTTTTCAACAGGACAATGACCCAAACACACCTCCAGGCTGTGTAAGGGCTATTTGACCATGAAGGAGAGTGATGGGGTGCTGCGCCAGATGACCTGGCCTCCACAGTCACCGGACCTGAACCCAATCGAGATGGTTTGGGGTGAGCTGGACCGCAGAGTGAAGGCAAAAGGGCCAACAAGTACTAAGCATCTCTGGGAACTCCTTCAAGACTGTTGGAAGACCATTTCAGGTGACTACCTCTTGAAGCTCATCAAGAGAATGCCAAGAGTGTGCAAAGCAGTAATCAAAGCAAACGGTGGCTACTTTGAAGAACCTAGACTATGACATATTTTCAGTTGTTTCACACTTTTTTGTTATGTATATAATTCCACATGTGTTAATTCATAGTTTTGATGCCTTCAGTGTGAATCTACAATTTTCATAGTCATAAAAATAAAGAAAACTCTTTGAATGAGAAGGTGTGTCCAAACTTTTGGTCTGTACTTTTATTTATATATATATATATATATATATATATATATATATATATATATATATATATATTGTGGGGGGTTAGCTCTTCTCCGGGGGTCATTCTCACAGATACGCTTTTAGGACACCAAGTTTCAGGTCCAAACAGTGTATTTATTGTTTAACACCAGCAACAATAAAATGACAAAATAATAAACACTCGCCCGTCCAGGCTCTAACTAAACATAAAGTTTCCTGACTCACCTAGGGCCCAGTTCACACCCTGTGAACTCATGCAGCTTTTGTCAGCCAATGTCCCATGGCCTCCTGGCTGTACAGAGCACAGTACGCCCACTGTCTCCAGTTCAGTATTTCTTGTGGGGGATTGGGGCTCAGTAGTCTGCCTGACTATGGCCCTGCGACCCTCCCAGGCGTCGCTGTGTCCCCCAACTCCAGGCTATCCCACAGCCTTGTGGTCCCTCAGCCTTGCCCAGCTGAGACCACACAGACAGAGCCTCCAGGCCTCTGTCCACAGGTAACACAATACCCCCTTTCTGACACTCTGGGAGGTGCTTTGTGCTGATTACCTCCAGCTTCTCTCACCTGTGGTGGAACAGGGGTGTGGACCGCACTATCCACCCCTTCCTTGCCTCTAACCTGAGTGAGACCTGTCACGGTCTCACATATCCCCCCCCCCCCCCTTTGTTCAAGCCCGTGAGGGTGAACACCTGCATAACCACGGGAGGCTGGTGAGAGGGTATCGACCTGGCCTGGACGTGGGGAACAGCCACCCACGCTGCTCTTTGGCTGCTCCCAATAAGAACCGGCCCAGATTGGCTTTACAGCCACACTAAGTAACCCAGTGTCAGCGAGCACTAGCTGCCGCTGACACAGAAAATTACTGGTTCTTATTTCACAGAGGCCAGGAACCTCGGTGACACGTACCTTCCCTTTGTTCTGCCAGACCCACGCCATCAGAGCTTGGTTTATCACCAAAACCAACATCTTGCCTAACCGAAACTGCCTAAAGGCCTCATGTGCCCATCTCATGGCCAGATACTCTTTTCTTACTCATTCCCGAGTGATGATGCGCTGTCATATATTTTGATCTCTCTCTCTTTTTAGATCCTCTGGCTCCTGTACATGCGCCTCACGTCCTTTCTGGGACTGCTGCAGCTCTTGCCTGAACTGTTCCCAGTCATGGTCATATCCCGAGACTTTCTCCTTTGCTTTGCAGGGCTCCTTCAGCAGAGCATGCTTGCCCCTACTTGCTTCTTTTAAGTGCATCTGGGTCACTTCTTCCTTCTTTCCAACAGTAGTTACCCCAGCTACTATGGCAGTTTTAGAGACCTCTGCTTCTTTAGCGGCTTTTTCCACTTCGGCCGTGGCTCCCTTTGGCTTAACTTTGGCCTCGGTAGAACCTGGGGACTTCATGTCAACCAACATATCGGCCTTAACTTTTTCAGTCTTTGTCTTCTTGAAGTCTCCAGTCTCCTTGACCGCCTTCTCATCCTTCTCGGACATGGCACCATACACTTGCCCTGTTAACCCCTCCCCCTCTTTCTCATTGAGGCAGGAGGCACCAGGGTCTTCAGCAGACTCCTCGTCTTCTTTTATTTTCTCCAGAGGCTCACCCAGGACCCTGTTCTCATTTTGTGGAGGAGTCAGGAGATACAGGCCATTGTAATAGCCCGGATCCGAAAACTGATCGTTCACCTCCTTGTACTTCTTCCCCAGCAGCCTGCTGGCTATTTGGAAGGCCTTGTATGCAGAGAGGACATCTTCCAGGCCTAGGCTACACGCTACCACGGGTCTGTGGTCTTCGGCATCCACATCAGCCCCATCAACTGGTTTAGCAGAAGCATTTTCCATCTTCTCTGCCACAGCCAGCACCACAGTGCCACCCTCTCCAGTCCCATTTTTAACAGGCTCTGGCTTCTTGACGTCTTCCAGAGAACTCTCCTCTTCAGGTTTCTCACCTTCTACCTGCTGCTCGAGAGCACACTTAGATTTCTCCAACTCATCTTTTAAGCTCATGAGATTTTCAGTCTCTGCTCTGAGTTGCTTGTTCAGCCTCTCCAATTCAGCATGCTCTTCAAGCGCTTCTTCCAGGGCTTTAGCCAAGGAGAGGGCCTTGGTCTCCTTTTCCCAAGCATCAGTCTCTGTTTGGTCACTTTTTTCACCATATCGAGCAGAGATGCATTTCTCTTCAGCTAGGAGCCAGTCACACTTCTCCTGTTTCTTCGCTGGATTAGACATAACTTGCTTCTGGTGGTCCAGGTCCACCATCAGATCATCCAATCCTCGCTGAAGTTTGTTCTTTGTTTTCTCCACCTTTTTGTAAGTCACACCCTGTTTCTCCAGGCGCTGAACCACCAACTCCATGTTTTTCAGCAGTTTATTTTCAGCTTTTTGCACAAGCTTGTGGGAAGTGCCCCGCTTTTTGGCCTCCGGTTCCAGCTGCTCCTTGCTCGGCTCTGCTGCAGCAGATGTAGGAGTATCACCATTCTCTTTCTTTGCCCTTTCTGAAATTTTCTTCAGTTGCTCTGTGAAGACAGCTAGTCCCGTCTCTAACGTTTCTAGGGAGCGTGAGAAGAGAGAAAGATCATCCTCCTGTTTGCAGCTGTACTGTCGTGTCAGGTCACCTACAACTGTCTGGATATGGGCTTCAGACCCTAGGCTGATGTCACCCGACTTAATTCCCATCTCGTCAAATATAACTGTCTGGTCGCTACTAGTAACCACCTTTGTTTCGCAGGACCTTGACATGGTAGCTTCACTCTCCGAGTCGGTCACAGCACATACGTCACCTATACCGCTCGTATCATTATTAATTCTGACCTCTAGGGGCACCGATGAGCTAATCCCCACCTGGGACACTTCCTTAGTAACCGACCAACATTGTGGAGACTGCATTTCCACCTCTGGTACGTGCGGTACACCCTCTAACCCGATCATATTTTCCTGCACCTTCAAACACTGAGCTGGAGCTGGGCTTTGCTCCACACTACTTATATGCACGTCTTCAAACCTTTTGATTACGTCATATCGCGCTTCATGAAACATAGCAGATGCAGAAAATAAAGTTTCATCATCATTTACATTTTTACCACCAGGGGGCGCTTCTCCCCTGACCACAACCTGCAACGGAAAAGTTATATCACTGTCACCACATATTTCATATGACATCATATTTTCCTTATGCATTTCCGCACTTTTGTCACCATCACCTTGCACTTGACCAGCAATATTGTTTCCAATGGTCAATATTCTTTCCCCATGCAGGTCAAAGTGCAGCTCCCTTAGATCCTCACTTAAAGGGACAGGTACAGGTTCTGCAGGAGATTCGTCACTATCTGCAGAAGTGTCTACCTTACCCCACAGCAACAAACCGATATCACGGCCCAACACTCCCTCATGCATGAGCGTATCTGTAACATCAAGTTCATCAGTCTCTGTTCTCATTGGAGTCTCATGCTCAGTGAAAATCAGTGGATAGTCCTTATCCGCATGACTGTCCAGCACCTTTAATATTTTATCAGTCTCTGGTTACAATATTGTGCTACCTCTCACCCTGGCTAGCATGGGATCCCGGATCCTTGTCATCCCAAAACTAGCTTTGGTCATGGGCAACTGAGGAAACCCAGAAACCTTCTCCCCTGCAGGTTTCTGCGAGGGAGCGATCACAGTAGGCTTATCCGCCTGTCCAGACAGAGTTTTTTTTCTCTGTGTGACTTATCACCTACCGGCCCAGCAGATATCCCCTGCCGCCGGCTCACTGTCACTGGCTCTGCCACATAGTTAATAACATGAACAGTCTTACCCTTTGTAATCAACCATTCTGGTAAAGCAGTGACATTCTCTCCCGCGGACTCATCAAGGTTGTGGTTGCTCCTAGCAACAGCTTTACTGCATCTCCGCACTTCCTCTCTAGGACTCCGGACACAGTCGCAGGGAATATATGCACTCCTGAGAACCGCACCGCTCTTCACCTCTTTGTCTTCCCGACGGTTGCCCTTGGCAACGGCATATCTTTGCCTTTTATCAGGAACTCCACTCCACAACTGCCCAAACAATGGAAAGTCCTTGCCCAGCACAAATTCCACTTCCAGTGTCTCACATTTTAACAGCTCCCATTGCACAGAGCCATAGTCCGTCACAAAGGTCAGTGACACCGTAGTTTTTGTCTCTGGCCCCCTTGTTACAAAGTCCAGAATTTCAGGCAGGACCCGAGACACTTGCTGGCGGGAGTCTAGAATGACCCCCAGCGGGATTCCGCCGATCACTAACTCGCAGGATTTCTCCCACGGGCTATACCATTTTTCAGCCATTTCCACTGCTCAGTCTCTTGTACTGGGCTTCTGGCCCTTTAAATCTTGCACTGTTTGCACCACAGAAAAAAAAATGTCCAGTTTAACACCAGCAGTCTCTGCTCTGCAAACTAGCAGGCTTCCAGCACTTTTACTTCTCAGCAGGGACACCTGCCCGCATCCGACACCAATTGTGGGGGGTTAGCTCTTCTCCGGGGGTCATTCTCACAGATACGCCTTTAGGACACCAAGTTTCAGGTCCAAACAGTGTATTTATTGTTCAACACCAGCAACAATAAAATGACAAAATAATAAACACTCGCCCGTCCAGGCTCTAACTAAACATAAAGTTTCCTGACTCACCTAGGGCCCAGTTCACACCCTGTGAACTCATGCAGCTTTTGTCAGCCAATGTCCCACGGCCTCATCGGCTGTACAGAGCACAGTACGCCCACTGTCTCCAGTTCAGTATTCCTTGTGGGGGATTGGGGCTCAGTAGTCTGCCTGACTATGGCCCTGCGACCCTCCCAGGCGTCGCTGTGTCCCCCAACTCCAGGCTATCTCACAGCCTTGTGGTCCCTCAGCCTTGCCCAGCTGAGACCACACAGACAGAGCCTCCAGGCCTCTGTCCACAGGTAACACAATACCCCCTTTCTGACACTCTGGGAGGTGCTTTGTGCTAGGCTGATTACCTCCAGCTTCTCTCACCTGTGGTGGAACAGGGGTGTGGACCGCACTATCCACCCCTTCCTTGCCTCTAACCTGAGTGAGACCTGTCACGGTCTCACAATAAATATATATATATATATATATATATATATATATAGATGAAAGTTCAGGGCAGCACTCCTTATGGCAGATGTAGGGTGCCAGCGGTATCGACACTATACCACAGTGTCCAATAGCCAGAAGAATAAATACACCGCAGCACGTCCGTAAGGTGAAAATGTGGGATCCTTTATTCACCCAAGCAGCGACGTTTCGGTCCGCTTGCTGGGACCATTTTCAAGCAGTACATCAAATGCAGTTGTGGGTATTTATATGGTCATGTCACATTAACAAACATAAGTGATACTTAAACAAAAAGTGAAAATTAAGATATAAATCAATTCATATAGGTGCATCCGGACATCATATCGGAAAGACAACGTTACCAAATACATGAATACATATACTTCCAATATATCAAGCCATCGGTACAATAAATATATCATTATTAAAGTCAAGTGATAATTTACAGTGTATAATTGTCACCTGTGTAGACAAATCATAGAAGGGCCAGGCATGGAATCAGGCGAGCTCAAAGTGCAGGTGGATACAAAATTTCATGATGATGAGTCTCGTGGATACGGCGTCCCGGAACTACACTTGCGCATGTCCATGACGTCACTGAAGGAGCGGTCACGTGTTCACCTTAGTGCATCACGTGATCCTCACGTCATAGACAATGTAAATGAATGAAGCGCTTCAGCAAGTATAAAAAGCAATATGTATAACATAACATAGTACAGGATAGTGTGTCCGGGGTGCACAACCAGAAGATGTGCTATCATGCGATGCACCATCTTCCGGAATGTGCAAGCAGGGGGTAGGGGAACAGCGGCCGCCGTTGCCCTAACAAATCCTATATTAACCCTTGGACAGCTGAATACATCCAATGTTAGTTATAATTAGTGGAGAAAAAAACGCATATAGAAGCGCATCAATGTGAATACAGAAATGAATGTAATTGAGTTCGGGATGAACCGCACGTATCCTGAGCATCTGATCTCCTGCTGAGCTAGGCCTTTCCATCCATAGGTCCTGTGTGTGAAAAAGAAGTGAATTAAAAAATATATTATCCAAATATATTAAATTAAAAGCATATCAAATTTCCCATCACTGAAACTGACAAGGACAAGAATATATGCGCAATCATATGAACAACCATGGTTTATATTCCACGTTTAAGCCACTCGGTTTAATAGTTTGTAATTTAAGTATCACTTATGTTTGTTAATGTGACATGACCATATAAATACCCACAACTGCATTTGATGTACTGCTTGAAAATGGTCCCAGCAAGCGGACCGAAACGTCGCTGCTTGGGTGAATAAAGGATCCCACATTTTCACCTTACGGACGTGCTGCGGTGTATTTATTCTTCTGGCTATTGGACACTGTGGTATAGTGTCGATACCGCTGGCACCCTACATCTGCCATAAGGAGTGCTGCCCTGAACTTTCATCTATTCAGTCTACCACAGGAGCTGGCACCCATTGATGACTAAAGTATTTCTGGTCGAACCACGCTGTAAAGCAAGATGGATCCGCTGTCACATCAGCTTTCACCCTCTATTTTCTCATACACCGAGGCTGACAAGGACAGGATTGTGCAATCATGTGGAGGCAATGTGGACTTCCTCTCGGTCCCTTCAATACTGGACATAAAAAAGAGGTATGAACGTGATGCCAAAAAATGTATAACATTGGAGTTACACTCTACAACTCTGGCAGAATACGTGAAAACTAACCGCATACCCAGAGGGATGCGTACACAGCCTAGATCATCTATGCACTCACATGATTTGGAATTTCGCGCTAAATATGAGCACATCTCCAACAAATATGCGTTGGATTTGATGCTACTCAATATTGAATTTATGCGCAAAGATTTGCTTTCCACATTAAATAGCAAAATGGAAGAGGAAACCATATTGAAAGCCATTTTGTCCACACAGGACTTTGATGATTATATTAAAAATCTACAGCCTCATTTAAATAAATAAAAAAATGAGATTCAAGAAACTAAAAGAACAAAGTGGCAACGTGACACATTGGATTATTCCACGGGACACGTGTATAACTGGACCGACGGTAACCGATTTAATCCCAATCAAGGTGCCAAAAGACCAAAGAAGAAGGATGAGTCCAATACCGGCAATGCTGCTACTTTTTTAGGACCTCCAACAGCCAATACAAGAAAGCTACAAGAAGGGGCGGTCGGAACAGACACCGATACCGTAAAAACAAGGAGCCAGAAATCCCTGCGAAAAACCAATGCCTGACTGAACGGACGGTGGTAAATATATCCTCACATATTCTGACACCAGTACAATTACAACTGTTGGAGAAGGGCTTAAGTTTTTGTCCCGCTGGTGCCATCAACTGGTTTGAGTTGGAGGCGGACTTATTATACTTTTTCAGGTCGATAAAACTTAAAATTCATTTTAAGGATGTACAAAGTTCGGTTTCTACACCTATGCATGAATTACGGTTATCAGATTGGGGGTTAAAATTAAAAAAGGATTTTTCCCCCCAAATATCTTCTAAAGCCTTTGATGTCTTTTCGGATGCAGTGTTGCGAGATATACAGGAGCTCAAACAATCAGGGCTCTGTGATCGCATCCAGCATCTGAATATGACTAAACAAGAAATGCAGGCATTGAACCAGTTAGTCCATGACCACTCCCTCACCATCAAATCAGCCGATAAGGGTGGTGCGGTAGTGGTCATGGATACCTCTATGTACATGGCAGAAGCGACTCGTCAGTTGTCTGATCCTGCTGTATATATCAAACTCCAAAGGGACCCCAAATTTGATATTCAACGAGAATTAAAGCTATTGATTAATACATATACACAAATAGGTTTGATAGATGAACAACTCAACGAGTTCTTGCTGATAGATTTTCCGGTTACTCCCTTATTTTATTTGTTACCCAAGATCCACAAAAATTTACAGTGCCCACCCGGTAGACCTATTGTTTCCGGTCGTGGTTCTCTTCTAAGTAATGCATCCATTTTCTTAGACAAAATTCTCCAGGATTATGTGATTCAATCTAAGTCTTATATTAAAGACACTACGGATTTTCTTAGAAGGTTGGCAGACGTGACGATGCCGGAGGACGCCATTTTGGCCTCCTTCGACATCGTCAGTCTGTACACCTCCATACAGCATGATATCGGTTTAACAGTTGTAGAATCAGCCTTGGCGGGTTCCAGTTATTCTACTGAAGCTCAAACCTTTTTTCTAGCTTTACTTAAATTAATTTTGTATAATAATTATTTCCTTTTCGGGGATGACTATTATATGCAAATTAGGGGGACGGCCATGGGGACGAATGTGGCCCCCACGTACGCCAACATGGTCGTCTCCTATTTGGAGGAACGATACGTCTATGTGTCCCACCACTTCAGCCAAGTGCTGAGGTGGTGGCGATACATAGACGATATTTTTGTCATTTGGACGGGCACGATTGCCGAGCTACATATGTTTCACACATATCTGAACAGTTTGATTCCAGATATACAATTCACTTTGGAATTTTCACCGAGTGAGTTGCATTTTCTGGATGTTAACATTAAACACATTGGCACACAGTTGCAAACTGAGGTCTATACGAAACCCACTGACCGCAACACCGTCCTGAGGTATGACAGTGCTCATCCCCGGACAATGGTGCGGTCACTGCCGTATAGCCAGTTTACCAGAGTTAAGAGGATAGTCAGTGACACATCTACACTTGACAGTACTCTAGAAAAGATGACACAATCCTTTAAACAGAGATGTTATCCAGCATCCGTTTTACAACAACAACGGAACCGCATGAACCTGAGAGAGAGAAGTGATTTATTTCAGGGCACTAAGAGGGACCAATTGCAAAGAATACCCTTCGTATCAACCTTTTGTGAAGTTAGCACCCAAGTAGGTAAAATTATTAACAAACATTGGCCGATTTTAGGCACTGAATATAAGAATATTCCTGAACTTTGCAACAGACCTATATTGTCGTACAAAAGAGCTAGTAATCTTAAGGATAAACTGGTTAAGAACGACATAGGCACACAAAAGGGTACACATCAGTCATTTCTAGCTCCTAAAAAGTGTGGCAGCTACCCGTGCCTTCACTGTGTAAATTGCAAGTACATGGTGAAGGGGCGTGATTTTATCCATCCAAAAACTGGGATCGCATATTCTCTTAAGTTTTATTTAACTTGCGACTCCAGTTTTGTTATATATGTCTTATGGTGTCCTTGTAAGCTTTTGTACGTGGGGGAGACTACATGCGATTTTAAATCCCGCTTTAACCAACACCGTTTTTCAATACGGAAAAAACGGAAGGACTTGCCAGTCTCACACCACTTCGTGGACATGGGCCATGGAGAAAGTGATCTAAAATTTATGATCATAGATCATGTCCCATTGCCCCGTACAGGAGGAAATCGTATAAAGATCCTAAAAAAACGCGAATCAGAGTGGATCTTTAAATTACAAACTATTAAACCGAGTGGCTTAAACGTGGAATATAAACCATGGTTGTTCATATGATTGCGCATATATTCTTGTCCTTGTCAGTTTCAGTGATGGGAAATTTGATATGCTTTTAATTTAATATATTTGGATAATATATTTTTTAATTCACTTCTTTTTCACACACAGGACCTATGGATGGAAAGGCCTAGCTCAGCAGGAGATCAGATGCTCAGGATACGTGCGGTTCATCCCGAACTCAATTACATTCATTTCTGTATTCACATTGATGCGCTTCTATATGCGTTTTTTTCTCCACTAATTATAACTAACATTGGATGTATTCAGCTGTCCAAGGGTTAATATAGGATTTGTTAGGGCAACGGCGGCCGCTGTTCCCCTACCCCCTGCTTGCACATTCCGGAAGATGGTGCATCGCATGATAGCACATCTTCTGGTTGTGCACCCCGGACACACTATCCTGTACTATGTTATGTTATACATATTGCTTTTTATACTTGCTGAAGCGCTTCATTCATTTACATTGTCTATGACGTGAGGATCACGTGATGCACTAAGGTGAACACGTGACCGCTCCTTCAGTGACGTCATGGACATGCGCAAGTGTAGTTCCGGGACGCCGTATCCACGAGACTCATCATCATGAAATTTTGTATCCACCTGCACTTTGAGCTCGCCTGATTCCATGCCTGGCCCTTCTATGATTTGTCTACACAGGTGACAATTATACACTGTAAATTATCACTTGACTTTAATAATGATATATTTATTGTACCGATGGCTTGATATATTGGAAGTATATGTATTCATGTATTTGGTAACGTTGTCTTTCCGATATGATGTCCGGATGCACCTATATGAATTGATTTATATCTTAATTTTCACTTTTTGTTTAAGTATCACTTATGTTTGTTAATGTGACATGACCATATAAATACCCACAACTGCATTTGATGTACTGCTTGAAAATGGTCCCAGCAAGCGGACCGAAACATCGCTGCTTGGGTGAATAAAGGATCCCACATTTTCACCTTACGGACGTGCTGCGGTGTATTTATTCTTATATATATATATATATATATATATATATAGCATATCTCTGTGAGAGAACCGAAACGTTGTCTTATTTTGACATGTGTGAATAAAACTACACATTTTTTCTATACTTCAAGGAGTGCTGCGGATTTTCTTTGCTGTTTCAAGTCCTGAATCGAGGGACCACCGCTGGCACCACACAGCTATAGCTGTATAACGACAGGAGTGCTGCCTGACCTTTTTTATGGACCTATATATATATATATAGAGAGAGAGAGAGAGAGAGAGAGAGAGAGAGAGATTCAAGTTTAAAGACCCTGCCATTAACAGTGTAAGAATGGCAGCAATTTAAATATTCCCATTGAATAGCACTAGGTAATATTTGATTGGCTGTTTTAAGCTCCACCCAGTTTTCCAAATTTTAAGCCTAGTCACCCAGTCATGGTCTCTGCCAAGATTGGAGCCTCTGGCTTTAAAACTGTGAGAATGGCAGTAATTGAAAGTTTTACATTGAAGTCAATAGGTGAAATCTGATTGGCTGTTTTAGGTTCCACCCACTTTTCCTAAATTTTGACCGCAGTCACACAGTGAGTAATTGTGGTAAGTTTGGGACACTTGGCATTTAAATGAAACCTGTCACCTGGAATTTGGCAATAGAGCTCAGGACATGGGCTGCTAAATCGCCGCTAGCACGTCCGCAATGTCCAGTCCCCATAGTGTTTTCATTGTGTTAAAAAAATAATTTGATAGACATGCAAATTAACCTGAGATGAGTCCTGCCCCTGAGATGAGTCCAGCATGAAGGAGCCCAGTACCGCCCCGCATCCTTCGAATCTCCTCCTTGCTCCACCACGTCACAAAGCTAGAGCGCCGTAATCTCACGATGCGCAAGCTAGCGCATGTGCAGTGTCAGCATAGTGTTACTTCCCTGTGCTGGCATCAGCCTCAGGGAACGAACTGTGCATGCGAGATTACGGCAAGGTTGTGAATTGACCTAGTATTCCGGGGCAGAGTATTCCAGAGAGTAGGTGCAGCTCGAGAAAAGTCTTTAAGACGGGAGTGAGAGGTACGAATTATGGAGGTTATTAATCTTAGGTCACTAACAGAACGGAGAGCACAAGTAGGGTGGTAGATGGAGATGAGGGTGGAGATTTATGGAGGTGCATCACTGTGGAGAGCTTTGTGGGTGAGGGTGAGAAGTTTGAACTGTATTCTGTGGTGGATGGGCAACCAGTGAAGTGACTGGCACAGACAAGTAGAATCAGTGTAGTGGTTTGATGGATAGATGAGTCTGGCTGCAGCATTTACGACAGACTGAAGGGGGAAAGTTTAGTGAGAGGGAGACCAATTAGTAATGCGTTGCAGTAGTCAAGACGAGAATGAATCAAGGCAACAACAAGAGTTTTTGCCGTTTCCACCGTAAGAAAAGGGCGGATTCTGGCGATATTCTTGAGGTGCAGACGAAAAAAGCGTGTAAGTGATTGAATATGGGGATCAAAGTAAAGATCAGAGTCAAATGTGGCCCCAAGACAGCGGGCATGTTGCACAGGAGTTATAATAGTGCTGCAGACCGAAATTGAAATATCAAGTTTAGGTGAGTTAGTAGCTGGGGGAAGACAAGAAGTTCAGTTTTTGAGAGGTTCAATTTTAGATACAGAGATGACATGATGTTAGAGACAGCTGCCAGACAATTGTTGGTGTTTTGGAGTAAAGCAAGGGTGATGTCAGAGGATGAAGTGTATAATTGGGTGTCGTCAGCATAGAGATGGTATCGAAAGCCAAATCTACTGATAGTCTGTCCGATGGGGGCTGTATAGAGGGAGAAGAGTAGAGGACCTAGTACTGAGCCCTTAGGAATGCCAATATCAAGAGGAAGAGGAGGAGAAGAGCCAGCAAATGATACACTAAAGAAGCGTCCAGAGAGATAGGAAGAGAACCAAGAGAGAGCAGAGTCCTTTAGGGAAATTGAGTGGAGCATGGTGAGGAGGAGTTTATTGCCTACGGTATCAAACGCTGCAGAGAGATCCAGCAGAATCAGTAGCGAATAGTGACCATTTCTTTTTGCTGTTAGGAGATCGTTATACACTTTAGTAAGGGCAGTTTCTGTAAAATGAAGAGGGCGAAAGGCAGATTGTAAGGGGTCAAGAAGAAAGTTTGCAGAGAGATAGCTTATTAAGCGAGAGTAGAGAAGACATTCAAGGAGTTTAGAGATGAAGGGGAAGTTAGAAACAGGTCTGTAGTTAGCAGCACAGGTCAGGTCAAGAGATGGTTTCTTTAGTAGTGGGGTTATAATAGAGTGTTTGAAAGAGGAGGGAAAGATACCAGAAGAGAGAGAGAAGTTAAAAATTGTAGTTAGGTGAGTGATGACAACCAGGGAGAGGGACTGGAGGATATGTGATGGAATAGGATCACTGCTACAGGTTGTGGGTTGTGGTTGCATAAGTATGAGGAGGTGTGTGTAGTGACAAAAGTACTGGGCGGATCAGGGGGCGAACGTCAGATGACGCGCCTCTCCATGATTCGCGGAGTACTAGCACACACCTCCCCTACAGGCGGGGCTTGTCTGATATCCTTTCGGCACTCGTGCGGCCGCGTACGGCCATCATAGCGCCGGAGCCTTGACACGCAAAAGTGTGAGGCAATTTTCCTCTACAGGCTTACTTCTATTGAGATACTTTTGCTCCTGATGATAGGTGGCAGACCATGTCATGTTGAAACGCGTTGAGTCAGTGATTTTTACTTAGGACACGGCTCTATAGGCAGGGTGCAGACCAAGTGTCAGTGCAACAGCTGACCTGGTAGTGTGAATGCGGTCTGATACCGAGACCCAGTGCTGTCTTGCATGAATGGGTTATGCAGATGTAGGCAGCTGAGTGAGCGTCTATAGAATTTATCAATACTGTGTGGATGCTTGATTCTGGAATGCCCAGGGCTTCCAGCTTTTGATTCACTTTCAGTTGCTCTGCAATTCACGCTAGGTAGGACTGCTAATGAACGCACCTGTGCCGGGTTCAAATATAAGAACCGTGTCCTGATTCCTTCTCCAGCACATATTGGCACCAACGTGTCAGCAGGATAAGGACTTAGTCTAAACTACATGGTATGTAGTGGGTATATTTATCTCCTGAACTACATTACCTGAGTCTGGAGCCTGATAGTTACGAAAGTGATGTACAGTTATTTCCCGTTTTAACTAGACATTAATAAACACTTTATTATTTTCTTTTAAATATGTTCTTCAGGCAGTGTGACAATAATATATATAGTGAACGTACTAAGTAGTATCCTTATCGTGTGAGATAGTAGGTTGTGGGTTGAGAAGAAGGGAGAAGCCTGGAGACTTCTTCCTCTGTTATAGGATCAAAAGAGGAGATAAAGCATGTGGAGGAATTGGAGGGAGGAGGATTGAAATTATTTGGGGACTGGGAAATTATTTCCTGCCGGATACTGCCAATCTTGTCTCTGAAGTAAGTGACCATGCCATCAGCGCAGAGGTCAGTGACAGGTTCTGGAACTTTAGGGCTTAGAAGGGAATGAAAAGTGTCAAAGATTTGTTTTGGGTTATTTGAGAGTGAGCAGATGAGAGAGGTGAAGTACTTTTGTTTGGCAATGTTGAGAGCCGAATTATATCTTTTGAGCATTAATGTATAATGGATGAAGTCTGCTGATATTCGCTATTTTCTCCATAAGCGTTCTGCACATCTGGAGCAGCGCTGTAGAAAACGTGTTTCAGGTGTGTGTCAGGGTTGCCATGTTCTGTGTCAAAAGGGTCGGATTGATATTGGAGCAACTTCTAGGGTGGTTTTGAGGGTCTGGTTGTAATGATTGGCAGCCAAGTCTGGACAGGGGAGGGGAGTGATTGGGATAAGAGCTAATTGTAGTGTGTTAATAAGTTGCTGGCAGTTAATGGTGTGTAGGTTTCTGCAAGTGTGAAAAGCAGGATTGCCATGAGAAAAGTGAAAGTTCTTTATGGTAAATGAAAGAAGATTGTGGCCAGAAAGTGGGAAGGATAAGTTACTAAAGTTTAAGACAATGACGGAAGAAGACTAAATCAAGTATATTGCCCTGTTCATGCGTGGCAGAGGAAGTAAGTCGTGATAGGCCAAGAGAGGAGGTTAAAGAAAGAAAGTGAGCGGCTGATGGTGAGATAGGATCATCAATGGGGATATTAAAATCACCCATAATAAGAGTTGGTAATTCAGAAGATAGGAAGTTAGGAAACCAAGTGATCCAGAAATTGGTGGGGGGAGCCTGGGGGACAATAGACAACTGCAACTCTCAGGGGGAATGGATGGAAGAGTCTAATGGTGTGAAACTCAAAAGAGGGGAATGTGAGAGAGGATACAGAGGAAATGACCTGAAATGTGCACTGTGGAGAAAGTAGTATGCCTACTCCTCCACCGTGCCTGTCATCAGGTTTGCAGGTATAGGATAAGTGAAGACTACCATAGGATAGGGCAGCAGAGGAAGCAGTGTCAGAGGGCTGAAGCCAGGTTTCTGTAAGGGCTAGCAAGTTCAGAGAGTGTGAGAGGAAGAAATCATGAATTGTGGGTAGTTTGTTTCAAACCGACTGTGCGCTCCAGAGTGCGCAGTTAAGAGAGACTGGAGAGGATGTGCAGTGAACATTAATATGATTTTTGGAGTTTGTGTGTGTGGCAGAGAAGTTAGCAACAGAGTGAGGGACAGGATTTGGTGAAAAATCCCCTGCAGCTAGTAGCAGGAGAACAGAAAGAGACAGCAAGTGGTTGAAAGATTTATATTGGTGTTTTTTATGCTGCACCGTGGAGGAAGATGGGTCAGGGTAATGTATGAGGGTATAAAGTGTATCGGAACTGAACAAGGGTGAGGGAAGGAGGGAGGAATTTGAAAGTAGACAGCCATAGTGATGAGAAGAGCAGCAAGAGCCTGAGTAAAACAATATCGCAGCATACCTGTGCTGTGTGTAACTTTGCTTGAGTAGTACACATAGCGTCTCTGTCTCCTGACTAACTGCCATGATTAACTGCCAAGCACTTAGGCAAAATGGTGCTTTGGCAGAGATGGTGGTTTTGTCTCGTGCTTCCCCTTAGACTGTGTCTATATTTATAGGAAGTGTGATCGTGATCACAGAACTAGGGGTAATTTAGCTCATTAACCACCTCAGCCCCCCTAGCTTAAACCCCCTTAATGACCAGACCACTTTTTACAATTCTGCACTACACTACTTTCACGGTTTATTGCTCGGTCATACAACTTACCACCCAAATGAATTTTACCTCCTTTTCTTCTCACTAATAGAGCTTTCATTTGGTGGTATTTCATTGCTGCTGACATTTAGACTTTTTTTATATTAATCGAAAATGACCTAAATTTTTGCAAAAAAAAGAAATTTTTCAATTTCTGTAAAATTTTGCAAATAAAACTACATTTCTATATACATTTTTCTCAAAATGCATTGTTCTACAAACCGGATTCCAAAAAAGTTGGGACACTATACAAATCGTGAATAAATACTGAATGCAATGATGTGGAGGTGCCAACTTCTAATATTTTATTCAGAAAATAAATCACGGAACAAAAGTTTAAACTGAGAAAATGTACTATTTTAAGGGAAAAATATGTTGAATCAGAATTTCATGGTGTCAACAAATCCCCAAAAAGTTGGGACAAGGCCATTTTCACCACTGTGTGGCATTTCCCCTTCTTCTTACAACACTCAACAGACGTCTGGGGACCGAGGAGACCAGTTTCTCAAGTTTAGAAATAGGAATGCTCTCCCATTCTTGTCTAATACAGGCCTCTAACTGTTCAATCGGTGGATTGTGTTCACTGACAATGGTTTCTGGAAGTATTCCTGAGCCCATTCTGTGATTTCCTTTACAGTAGCATTCCTGTTTGTGGTGCAGTGTCGTTTAAGGGCCCGGAGATCACGGGCATCCAGTATGGTTTTACGGCCTTGGCCCTTACGCACAGAGATTGTTCCAGATTCTCTGAATCTTCGGATGATGTTATGCACAGTTGATGATGATAGATGCAAAGTCTTTGCAATTTTTCGCTAGGTAACACCTTTCTGATATTGCTCCACTATCTTTCTGCGCAACATTGTGGGAATTGGTGATCCTCTACCCATCTTGGCTTCTGAGAAACACAGCCACTCTGAGAAGCTCTTTTTATACCCAATCATGTTGCCAATTGACCTAATTAGTGTTAATTGGTCTTCCAGCTCTTCGTTATGCTCAAATTTACTTTTTCCAGCCTCTTATTGCTACTTGTCCCAACTTTTTGGGGATTTGTTGACACTGTGAAATTTTGAATCAACGTATTTTTCCTTTAAAATGATACATTTACTCGGATTAGGCGTTTGATCTGTCATCTACGTTCTATTACAAATAAATATTGACATTTGCCATCTTCACATCATTGCATTCAGTTTTTATTCACAATTTGTATAGTGTCCCAACTTTTTGGGAATCCGATTTGTACATGTCTTTGATAAAAATGCTATAAGTGTATATTTATTGGTTTGGGTAAAAGTTATAGCGTTTACAAACTATGGTGCAAAAAAATGAATTTACGCACTTTGACTTTCTGAGCACTTGTCATGTTTCCTGAGGTTCTACAATGCCCAGACAGTAAAAACAATTTATAGGATCATCAAGAACTTCAAGGAAAGAGGTTCAATTCTTGTTAAGAAGGCTTCAGGGCATCTAAGAAAGTCCCGCAAGCGCCAGGATCGTCTCCTAAAGAGGATTCAGCTGCGGGATCGGAGTGCCACCAGTGCAGAGCTTGCTCAGGAATGGCAGCAGGCGTGAGCGCATTTGTACGCACAGTGAGGCGAAGACTTTTGGAAGATGGCCTGGTGTCAAGAAGGGCAGCAAAGAAGCCACTTCTCTCCAAAAAAACATCAGGGACAGATTGATCTTCTGCAGAAAATATGGTGAATGGACTGCTGAGGACTGGGGCAAAGTCATATTCTCTGATGAAGCCTCTTTCCGATTGTTTGGGGCATCAGGAAAAAGGCTTGTCTGGAGAAGAAAAGGTGAGCGCTACCATCAGTCCTGTGTCATGCCAACAGTAAAGCATCCTGAGACCATTCATGTGTGGGGTTTCTTCTCATCCAAGGGAGTGGGCTCACTCACAATTTTGCCCCAAAACACAGCCATGAATAAAGAATAGTACTAAAACACCCTCCAACAGCAACTTCTTCCAACAATCCAACAACAGTTTGGTGAAGAACAATGCATTTTCCAGCACGATGGAGCACCGTGCCATAAGGCAAAAGTGATAACTAAGTGGCTCGGGGGACCAAAGCGTTGACATTTTGGGTCCATGGCCTGGAAACTCCCCAGATCTTAATCCCATTGAGAACTTGTGGTCAATCCTCAAGAGGGGGGTGGACAAATAAAAACCCACTAATTCTGACAAACTCCAAGAAGTGATTATGAAAGAATGGGTTGCAATTAGTCAGGAATTGGCCCAGAAGTTGATTGAGAGCATGCCCAGTCGAATTGCAGAGGTGCTGAAAAAGAAGGGCCAACACTGCAAATACTGACCCTTTGCATAAATGTCTTGTAATTGTCGATAAAAGCCTTTGAAACGTATGAAGTGCGTCTAATTATATTTCATTACATCACAGAAACAACTGAAACAAAGATCTAAAAGCAGTTTAGCAGCAAACTTTGTGAAAACTAATATTTGTGTCATTCTCAAAACTTTGGGCCATGACTGTAGATGGACAATTCATGAGTGACAAGTGAGGCAATCTGAGGCTGACAGAGCTGCTATAAGTGTCACAGCAAATTTGGCTAAACGGGGGAGCAAAGACTAAGAATAATCTCTGTTAGCAACAGAATAGTCTCTGTTAGCAACAGAAGACCTAAAGACCAGCTGGAAACTCCAATCTTGTACCAGGACAATACATAGAAGCACTGACATGCAAATGGAGCGGTTAGGACTGGCAAAACTTATGTAACATGGTTAATCAGCAACAGTATTTGTTTAAAAGGGTTTTCTGGGAGTTAGATATTGATGACCTATTCTCTGGATAGGTCATTAATAGGTTTTTAGTGAATCGAAGTTCATGAAGTTAAATTCGATCAGAATTTCAGGCAAAATTCAATTTGCCACAAATCCAAATTTCCTTGTGCTTTGTGGTAACATGGTGGCTACATGTGTTACAAAGTAAAAGTAAGAAGCACAAGACAGCAATGTGACCCACAATGCCGTGCAGCCAGCCATACCCTGTGATGTCACAGCCCTATAAAAGCCTCATTCCCTGTGCATAGGGAAAGACGTGGCAAGCTCAAAGGACATTGATTTAGAAAGCTTTTAATTGTAGAATATTGGATAGGGAGAGTGCAGGGACAGTGTAGGGAGATTGTAGGGAGAGTTTTTAGGCACTGCATGAGAGCATAGGGAGACTGCAGTAAAAGTGCAGGCTCACTGTAATCACCCTGTACATCTTATTCAACTGCTGCATCATTCATTCTTAATCTGTTCTGTTATACATAAACATACTGTGTATCAGACTTAGTCTCAAAAGGCTATCTAATATATAGGTGTATTTATCTAGTACACTTTCTGCGCCATTAATATGTAATTTGTTCTGTTATACATAGACTTACTGTGCTTCAGACTTAGTCTCAACAGGTGGTCAATATATAGGTGTGTTTATCTCGTTCTAGTTTATCTAGTGCCTAAGTGCGCCATCGCCCACTGAAGAAACCAGCCAGCAGCAGGACATGGATCAGAACCTGAACCAGCAGGTAGCAACATACTTGGACTGCAACCTGTAACCCCAGATCCAAGATCTCCTGGACTACCGGGCAGCCAAACTTGAATTGTGGCGGCGACTGACCGAGTTTACCTTAGGCAAGATTTCTGGCCAGCCAGTAGTGTGGCATCAGAGAGATTTAGTGTGGCGGGTGTCATAGTTACCCCATAGAGAACTTGTCTTTCAACGCAAAATGTTAAGACTAATCTTTATAAAGATGAATCAGTCGTGGATCAACCAGGATTTTCAGACACCAGCGCCTGATGCAACAGACTAGATCATTCTGGCAGTAATAAAACTGACTGTAGTGTGCTGCCACAATGGAATATTGTCACAAATGGCCCATTGCTTCTGGCCACATTCTGCTACCAGCTGCCTGATGCCACCCACCTTCTGCCTCTACTGCCCTGCTCTCCTTCTGTGATCTGCCACCACACGTTTTAGCGTCCATAAGGCCTCTATCACACTATCAGTATTTTGCATCAGGATTTGGAAGCAAAAAGTAGTAGTGGGTCCAAAACACAGAAGACATACTAATATTTCCATCACATGTTACGTCTGTTTTGGACCCACTCCTGTTTTTGTCTTACCAATATTGATCAAATACTGATTGTGTGATAGAGGCCATTAAAGTCCGGCATGCATGACTTATTTTCCAGCCGAATAAAATCCATTTCAGACACAAATGGAAAAAACTCATAAAAATTGAGCATGGGGCCTCTATCACATGGTCAGTATTTTACATCCGAATTTAATCATGATTTGGAATTCAAAAGCAGGAATAGGTCCAAAAGAGAACAGATACAAATATTTCCATCACATTTAATCTATGTATTTGCCTTACAAATACTGCTCAAATGTTGACCAAATACTGTTTGAAGGCGGATGCTCAAAATACAGGATACACTTTTATTGAGCTGTTCTTCAGAAGAATGGAAAAATAAACAGTGATGTGAACACAGCCTAACTGCTGAAAACCTCCCCACTGTCATGTGCCCACTACAAAATCTTGGGCCACTGCACGGTTAAATCCACACTGATCAATTGGACCCGATGCTAACATTGACCTTAGGCTGGGTTCGCATTTCAATTGTTTGGCCAGTTATTTCCATCAGTTTTTGTGAGCCAACTTCAAGAGCCAAGCTTACTCTCGGATTAAGTATCATGAATAGATATACACCTGTTCTGTAGGTTTGACCCCAAACTTTTTTGGGCAGAAAATAAATGATCTTGTTGGTCTTGAACCAAGATGTTGCACATTTACTGGTTTGTTTGGGGTCGTTGTCTTGTTGGTACACCATTTTCAAGGGCATTTCCTCTTCGGCAGCATGACCTCTCCAAGTATTCTGATGTATTCAAACTGATCCATGATCCCTGCGGTATGCGATAAATAGGCCCAACACCATTGTATGAGAAACATCCCCATATCATGATGCTTGCGCCACCATGCTTCACTGTCTTCACAGTGTAGTGTGGCGTGAATTCAGTGTCTGGGGATCGTCTGACAAACTGTCTCCGGCCACTAGACCCAAAAAGAACAATCTTAATTTCATCTGTAACGGGGCGCCGAAGGCGCAATCAGTCTCCCATCAGCCGCAGACCTGCTGCTTAGCTTCGGGAGCGAGGATCTATGTTTGGCCTCGTTTTCAGGGCGGCTTTGCTAGCTGGGAGGCTCCCTGCTCCTAGGTCTGCCTTGAGCGCCGAGCTGATCACGTCACATGACCCTCACTCCCCACTATAAATACAGGCGGCCTGCTGGCTACAGGTTGCCTGTGATTTTCGTCCTATAGGCTGTGTACTTTATTGTTATTAAGCTACCTCTGGAATTGAACCTTGAACCGCCTCTTGACACCTCTTCTGCCTGCTCCCTGTACCTTGATGCTACCTCTCGGATTTTGACCTTGGCTTGTTTACGGATTTGTCTCTGCCTCTTCCCTTGTTATGACGTGACCTCCTAGACTGACCTCGGCTAGTTGACCCGCCTCGCCTTCCGTTTTTGTTCTACCTCTTGTCCGCTTATTGTAACTTCTCAGTGGCTGTCCTCTTCCCTGCTGTCTCTTTCTCTCTGCTTGCACTTAGTAGGTTAGGTACTGTCGCCCAGTTGCACTCTGTCACCTAGGGCGGGTGGTGCAAGTAGACAGGGACAGGGGATCGGGTGGCGGCTCAGGGGGTGAACCTCTGCTCTATCTTGATTCCCGTGACTCTAGCCGTGACAGAATCACAGGCCCAAATTCAGCATGGACCCTATACAGAGCCTCACTGAACATGTGCAGGGTCTTGCTCAAATAGTACAGGAACTTGGGGAGAGACTACAAGTTCAGGAGACCGTCCGAACTCCCCCTATTCTTGCTCCCGCCACCGTTCAGGTGGAACCTCACATTAAATTGCCCGATCGGTTTTCGGGTGACCGCCAAAGTTTTTTTAGCTTTCAAGGAAAGCTGTAAACCTTATTTTTGACTACGACCCCACTCCTCCAGCCCTGACCCACAGATGGTTGGTATTATCATTTCCTTGCCTCAGGGGGACCCACAGGAATGGGCCTTTTCTTTACCACCAGATTCCCCTTGTTGTCACGAACCGGCAGGACAGGTAGTGGATCCTCTGGACCAGAGAGGCGATGGCGCGGGTTGTACTAAAGGACCGGTTCTAAGCAGTTACTGGTCTTCACCAGAGCCCGCCGCAAGGCGGGATGGATTTGCTGCGGCGGTAACTACCAGGTCGTGTCCCCTAGTAACAACTCGACCTCTCTGGCAGCTGATAAGGCGTGGTACACAGGGAGAAGGCAAGAGCGTAGTCGGACGTAGCAGAGGTCAGGGCAGGCGGCAAAGGTTCTAAGGCGAGTAGACGGTAGCAACGGGTTCGGCAACAGGCAAGGCAAACAAACACTGTGGAACGCTTTCTCTGAGGCACAAGGCACAAAGATCCGGCAGGAAGCTGTGGGAGGAGAAGGTATAAATGGGCAGTGCACAGGTGCAGCCTAATTAAGTCAGCACTGCCTCTCACAAACCTTAACCCTTAATATCCCTTTTGGACCAGGCACCAATCACTGGTGCACTGGCCCTTTGAATCTAAGAGTCCCGGCGCACGCGCGCCCTAGAGAGCGAGGACGCACACGCCGAGACACTGGAGTGCTGCCTGGGGGCATATGCTGTGAGCGCTCCGCGGCCAGCAGGGGACCCGGAGCGCTCAGCGTAACAGTACCCCCCCCTTTGGTCTCCCTCTCTTTTTGGTACCGAAGAACTTGCGGATGAGACTGCGGTCCAGGATGTTCTCCTCCGGCTCCCATGACCTCTCCTCAGGACCGCAGCCCTCCCAGTCGACCAAAAAAAATCTTTTTCCCCGGGAGATCTTGGTCGCCAAGATCTCCTTGACAGAGAATATATCGGAGGTACCGGCGACAGGGGTGGGAGAAACAAGCTTGGGAGAAAAACGGTTAAAGACAGCAGGTTTAAGAAGGGAGACATGGAAGGAGTTATGGATTCGGAGGGAGGGAGGAAGATGGAGCTGATAAGAAACTTGATTGATACGACTCTTGATTTTGTAGGGTCCCAAGAAACGAGGGCCCAACTTGTAACTTGGGACCCTAAATCGGATGTACCTAGAGGAGAGCCACACCTTGTCACCCGGGCGATATTCCGGAGGAGATCTGCGTCTCTTGTCAGCTTGAACCTTCATACGGGCGGAAGCCTTGAGGAGAGCAGCGTGGGTTTCTCGCCAGATGGAGGAAAAATCCTGTACAAGAATGTCCACGGCAGGTACAGAAGAAGGAGTGGGAGACTGCGGCAGAGGTGGAAGAGGATGACGGCCAAAAACGACAAAGAAAGGAGACTTGTTAGAGGCAGAGGATTGTTTGTAGTTGTAGGAGAACTCCGCCCAGGGAAGTAGATCAGCCCAGTCATCATGGCGTGAGGATACAAAGTGACGCAGATAGTCACCCAAAATTTGGTTCACCCGTTCTACTTGGCCGTTAGACTGAGGATGGTACGAAGAAGAAAAGTCCAATTTGATCCCGAGCTGAGCACATAGAGCCCTCCAGAATTTGGAGACGAATTGTACCCCACGATCCGAGACAATATGTTTGGGAAGGCCATGGAGACGGAAGATGTGTTGGAAAAATTGTTTGGCCAACATGGGTGCAGAGGGTAGACCGGGCAGGGGTACAAAGTGAGCCATCTTGGAAAAGCGATCCACCACGACCCAAATAACGGACTTGCCATGGGAGGAGGAAAGATCTGTAATAAAGTCCATGGCGATGTGAGACCAGGGAACTTCAGGAATGGGTAGAGGCAAGAGGAGACCCGCTGGTTTCTGGCGAGGCGATTTATCCCGGGCGCAAATCATACAGGCCTGGACGAAGTCCGAGACATCTTTCTCTAGAGAAGACCACCAGTACCTTTGGGAGATTAGTTGGAGAGACTTTTGCACCCCTGGATGACCGGCAAAAGGGGAGGCGTGGCCCCACTTGAGAATTCGCAGCCACTGACGTGGGGGTACGTAGGATTTGCCAGGAGGAAGAAGGCGCAGGTCCACGGGAGCGACTGTTATAAGGCGTTCTGGAGGGATAATATATCGAGGTGTTAACTCGTCGCCCACCACATCAGAGGAGCGAGACAGAGCATCTGCCCTAATGTTCTTACAAGCTGGACGGAAATGGATCTCAAAATTAAAGCGGGCGAAGAACAGAGACCAACGAGCCTGACGGGGATTTAATCTCTGAGCAGACTGGAGATAAGCCAGGTTCTTGTGGTCCGTGAAGATGTACACAGGATGTGTGGCGCCCTCGAGTAGATGTCTCCATTCCTCCAGTGCCAATTTAATAGCCAGCAGTTCCCTGTCCCCAATGGAGTAATTTCTCTCTGCGGAAGAGAATGTTTTAGAAAAGAAGCCACAAGTAGAAGTCTTGCCCCGGGTAGACTTCTGGGTGAGGACAGCTCCGGCTCCCACCGATGAGGCATCCACTTCAAGAGAGAAAGGCTTGGTGGAATCTGGTCTAGAGAGAACGGGTGCAGAGGCAAAGGCGCATTTCAGGGACTGGAAGGCTTCCTCGGCTTGGGAAGGCCAGGATTTGGGGTTAGCTCCTTTTCTTGTGAGGGCCACGATAGGAGCTACCAGAGTGGAATAGTGAGGGATGAATTGCCTGTAGTAATTCGCAAAGCCCAGAAATCTTTGTATGGCTCGGAGACCAGAGGGGCGTGGCCAATCCAGAACCGCCGAGAGCTTGGCTGGGTCCATTTGAAGTCCTTGGGCTGAGATAATGTATCCCAGGAAAGGCAGGGAGGTCCGTTCAAAAAGACATTTTTCAAGTTTAGCGTACAGGCGATTTCTCCTAAGACGAGTAAGAACTTGTTGCACATGGACCCTGTGTTGATCCAAATTGGAGGAAAAGATCAGGATATCATCCAGGTATACGACCACGCAGGTGTAAAGTAAGTCCCTGAAAATATCATTGACGTATTCCTGGAAGACAGCAGGTGCGTTGCAGAGGCCGAAGGGCATCACCAAATACTCAAAATGGCCATCCCTTGTGTTAAAGGCGGTCTTCCATTCGTCTCCTTCCCGGATACGGATCAGATTATAGGCCCCTCGAAGGTCCAATTTTGTGAAGATCTTAGCCCCTCGGAGACGATCAAATAGCTCAGAGATTAGAGGCAGAGGGTAACGGTTCTTGATGGTAATTTTATTAAGACCTCTGTAGTCAATGCAGGGGCGGAGGGAGCCGTCTTTTTTTGTCACGAAGAAAAAACCGGCCCCAGCAGGAGAAGAAGATTTTCTTATGAATCCTCTCTGTAGGTTCTCACGTATATAATCGGACATGGCAAGAGTCTCAGGAGGTGAGAGAGGATAAATTCTGCCCCGAGGTGGAGTAGAACCGGGTATCAGGTCGATCGGGCAATCATAGGATCGGTGAGGAGGAAGGACCTCAGCTTGTTTCTTGCAGAAGACATCCGCGAAGGAATGGTATGGCTTGGGCAGCCCAGAAGGCGGAGAAACTTGCGGGCTCTGTTTGACCAGAGCAGGCTTGAGACAGCGGTCCGAACAGGAGGAACCCCAACGCAGGATCTCACCGGTGGACCAATTCAGGACAGGACTATGACGTTGAAGCCACGGCAGACCCAGGAGGAGTTCGGAGGAACAGAAGGGAAGGACAAGGAACTCTATAGTCTCGGTATGAAATATTCCGATGTCCATCTGCAGAGGCTGGGTACGGAACTGTACGGTGGCAGAGAGTCTCTCACCGTTAACAGTAGAGATGAAAAACGGCTTGGGTAGACGGATTACTGGAATACGGTACTTATCAACCAAGGAGGCGTGAATGAAGTTGCCAGCTGAACCGGAATCCAAGAAGGCGGCTGCGGAAAAAGAGGACTTGGAAGAGATGATCAACTGCACGGGTATGATGAGACGTGGAGAGGAAGAATCCACACCTAGCAACGCCTCTCCCACGTTTACTAGGTGCGAGCGTTTCCCGAACGCGGTGGACGGAGAGGACAATCTCTAAGGAAGTGCTCGGTACTGGCACAGTACAGACACAGGTTCTCGTTTCTGCGGCGGCTTCGTTCTTGCGGAGTCAGGCGTGACCGATCCACCTGCATGGCTTCCACGGCAGAAAACCCAGTAGCGGGTTGGGGTGGACGCAGAAAAACGGGAGCCAGACGAGGAAAGCGTCTAGGACGAGCTTTTTCCTTTTCAAGGAGGAGTTCCTCTTGTCTTTCGGCGAAACGTTTGTCTATCCTAGTGGCCAGCAAGATGAGGTCACTAAGAGTGGAAGGAAGCTCACGTGCAGCCAGAACGTCCTTTACTTCACTATTAAGTCCCTTCTTGAAGGTGGCGCAAAGGGCTTCATTGTTCCAGTTCAGCTCAGAGGCCAGGGTGCGGAACTGAATGGCATAGTCACCCACGGAAGAACCTCCTTGGGTCAAATTTAGTAAGGCAGTCTCTGCGGAGGTAACCCGGGCAGGCTCCTCAAAAACATTCCGGAACTCTAGGCAGAAGCTCTGGACGGAAGCGGTGGCAGGATCTGCGCGGTCCCATAGTGGTGTAGCCCAGGCCAGGGCCTTCCCGGACAGCAAACTGAGAATAAAGGCTACCTTGGCTCGCTCAGAAGGAAACTGGTCGGACAGAAGCTCGAGGTGGAGAGAGCACTGCGACAAGAACCCACGGCACTGCTTAGGATCTCCATCATATTTGTCTGGTAGGGACAAACGGATTCTGGAACCGGTGGCAACTGCAGGCGGAGGTGACGCAGCAGGAGCAGACGGAGGAGCTGGCTGTTGCTGAGAAGGCAGGAGCTGCTGCAACATGGCGGTCAGCTGGGCCAGCTGTTGACCCTGCTGGGCCACAATAGTGGTGAGGTCCGCTAGGCTTGGCAGGGGAACATCAGCGGGATCCATGGCCGGATCTTACTGTCACGAACCGGCAGGACAGGTAGTGGATCCTCTGGACCAGAGAGGCGATGGCGCGGGTTGTACTAAAGGACCGGTTCTAAGCAGTTACTGGTCTTCACCAGAGCCCGCCGCAAGGCGGGATGGATTTGCTGCGGCGGTAACTACCAGGTCGTGTCCCCTAGTAACAACTCGACCTCTCTGGCAGCTGATAAGGCGTGGTACACAGGGAGAAGGCAAGAGCGTAGTCGGACGTAGCAGAGGTCAGGGCAGGCGGCAAAGGTTCTAAGGCGAGTAGACGGTAGCAACGGGTTCGGCAACAGGCAAGGCAAACAAACACTGTGGAACGCTTTCTCTGAGGCACAAGGCACAAAGATCCGGCAGGAAGCTGTGGGAGGAGAAGGTATAAATGGGCAGTGCACAGGTGCAGCCTAATTAAGTCAGCACTGCCTCTCACAAACCTTAACCCTTAATATCCCTTTTGGACCAGGCACCAATCACTGGTGCACTGGCCCTTTGAATCTAAGAGTCCCGGCGCACGCGCGCCCTAGAGAGCGAGGACGCACACGCCGAGACACTGGAGTGCTGCCTGGGGGCATACGCTGTGAGCGCTCCGCGGCCAGCAGGGGACCCGGAGCGCTCAGCGTAACACTTGTCTTAACTCTGTGGACCTCTTTTTCCAGGTGTTAGGGGTTCTTTATGATGAACCTGACCCAGCCTCTGTGGCAGAATCCAATCTTAAGGCCCTCACTCAGGGAAATCGTCCCGTGGAGGATTATTGTACGCAGTTTCGCAAGTGGTGCGTTCCTTCAGGCAGGAACGAACCAGCGCTCAAATGTCAATTTAGGGCAGGCTTGACTGAAAAGTTAAAGGATATGTTGGTTTGTTATCCCTGTCCTGACTCTTTAGAGGAGACCATGATGCTAGACATCAGACTAGATAGATGGATTAGAGAGAGACAGCAGGAGCCTTTGTTTTCTCCTCATACCCTTCTTCAACCTGAGACTCCCCCCCTTGAACCCAGGATGGAAGCCCACTGGGACGAGCCCATGCAACTTGGGATGATGCGAAGAGAACTACGTCGTCGTCGCGGCTCTTGTTTTTATTGTGGGGATCCCGAACACTGGATCCGTCTGTGTCCTAAAGCTCCGCCTTCTGGAAAATCATCCAAGTCTGAGGGATTCAAGGATAAGGTACTCCCGGAGGTGGTAAGAAGTAAACTATTGCTGCCGGTTTTGGGGTCTTAAAGGGGTCAGGAAATGCCTTTGTGGATTCAGGGTCAGCTTTTAGTTTTATTGATTACAAATTCGCTGATAAGATGGGAATTCCTATACTAGAATTACCCACCTCTATCCAGGTTGTCGCCATCGATTCTACCCCCTGCTAGGGGGCACAGTAAAACTCTGTACTCCGGAGGTTACCCTATCTGTAGGGATCTGCCACTCTGAGAAATGTTCCTTCTTTGTTTTAGAGAATCTTCCAGTTCAGGTAGTCCTTGGTATGCCCTGGCTTCAGCAACACAATCCGGTCATTAACTGGAGTTCGGGCGAGTTAGAGAGATGGGGGCCTAACTGTAATTCTTGCTTAACTGTAGTTCAAGCTGGGGTCTCATCAGATATTCCTCATTTTATTGCTGATTATTCAGATGTTTTTCCCACTACTGAGACAGATACTCTCCCTCCCATAGGTCTTAAGACTATGTTATTGACTTGATACCCGAGTCCAAATTTCCTAAAGGACGGATTTATAATCTGTCCGGTCCTGAGCGCAAGTCCATGAAAGACTACATCCAGGAGAGTCTCAAGAAGGGACATATTAGGCCCTCCACCTCTCCCCTGGGAGCTGGATTCTCTTTCATTAAAAACAAAGATGGTGGTCTCAGGCCCTGCATTGACTACAGAAATTTGAATAAAATTACTATTAGGAATCAGTATTCCATCCCATTGATTCCTGATTTGTTTAACCAGATTTTTGGTGCTTCTTGGTTTTCTAAATTTGATTTGAGAGGAGCTTATAATCTAGTTCGTAATAAGGAGGGAGATGAGTGAAAAACTGCTTTTAATACTCCAGAGGGACACTTTGAGTATCTGGTTATGCCATTCGGTCTTTGCAATGCCCCAGCTGTGTTTCAGAATTTCATGAATTATATTTTTAGAGAACTTATTGGCAAAGTTATGATTGTTTATCTCGATGATATTCTTGTCTTTTCACCTGACTGGGATTCTCATGTGTCTCACATCAGACTGGTTCTTAAAATCCTCAGGGAGAACCATTTGTCTGTTAAATTAGAGAAATGTGTATTTGGAGTTCAAGAGATCCCCTATCTTGGCTATATTCTTACTCCTCATTCATTTAAAATGGATCCCAGTAAGGTTCAGGCTATCCAAGACTGGGTAAGACCATCCTCCTTAAAGGCACTCCAACTTTTTTTAGGATTCGCCAATTTTTACCGTAAATTCATAAATAATTTTTCTGTTATTGCCAAACCCCTCACGGATCTAACTAAAAAAGGTTCGGATCTGGTTAACTGGTAGCTAGAGGCCTGTCGAGCCTTTGATACCCTAAAAAATTGTTTCCAAATAGCTCCAGTCTTGGTTCAGCCCGATACCAAGGAACCTTTTGTGGTGGAGGTTGATGCCTCAGAGGATGGTGTGGGGGCTGTCCTTTCACAGGGGTCCTCTAGCCTCAATAATTTAAGGCCATGCGCCTTTTTCTCTCGCAAGTTCTCTCCTTCGGAGAGAAATTACGATATTGGAAACCGCGAGTTACTGGCCATTAAATGGGCATTTGAGGAGTGGAGGCATTTTTTAGAAGGGGCTAGACACCTAAGGAATTACTACTGAAATATTTCTGGTGGCCCACTTTGTCTAAAGATGTACGGTCTTATGTTTTAGCTTGCGATGTTTGTGCCCGGTCTAAGACCCCAAGAACACATCTGTAACATCCCAGGGTTATGTTACTAAACTCTTTTACCCCGCTACAGCATTTTAAGTGTATGTATATTGTCATCTTAGTAACATAGTAACATAGTACATAAGCCCCAAAAAAGACATTTGTCCATCCAGTTCGGCCTGTTATCTTGCAAGTTGATCCAGAGGAAGGCAAAAAAAAAAAAACTGTGAGGTAGAAGCCAATTTTCCCCACTTTAGGGGAATAAAAAATTCCTTCCCGGCTCCAATCAGGCAATCAGAATAACTCCCTGGATTAACGACCCCTCTCTAGAAGCTATAGCCTGTAAAATTATTACGCTCCAGAAATACATCCAGGCCCCTCTTGAATTCCTTTATTGTACTCACCATCACCACCTCCTCAGGCAGAGAGTTCCATAGTCTCACTGCTCTTACCGTAAAGAATCCTTTTCTATGTTTGTGTACAAACCTTCTTTCTCCAGACGCAGAGGATGTCCCCTCGTCACAGTCACAGTCCTGGGGATAAATAGATGATGGGATAGATTTCTGTACTGACCCCTGATATATTTATACATATTAACCGCCTCCGGACCGCCTAACGCAGGATCGCGTTCCGGAGACGGCAGCTCTGCACAGAGTCACGCATATACGCGTCATCTCGCGCGAGCCGAGATTTCCTGTGAACGCACGCACACAGGCGCGCACACAGGTGACAAAAAAAAAAATCTAGGAACTCACCATGCCCCTCACGGAATACCTTGGGGTGTCTTCTTTCCAAAATGGGGTCACTTGTGGCGTAGTTATACTGCCCTGGCAATTTAGGGGCCCATATGCGTGAGAAGTAGTTTGAAATCAAAATCTGTAAAAAATGGCCGGTGAAATCCTAAAGGTGCTTTTTGAAATGTGTGCCCCTTTGCCGTACTCAGGAGAAGTTGGGAAATGTGTTTTGGGGTGTCATTTTACATATACCCATGCTGGGTGAGATAAATATGTTGGTCAAATGCCAACTTTTTATTTAAAAAAATGGAAAAGTTGTCTTTTGCCAAGATATTTCTCTCACCCAGCATGGGTATATGTAAAATGACACCCCAAAACACATTCCCCAACTTCTCCTGAGTACGGCGATACCAGATGTGTGACACTTTTTTGCAGCCTAGGTGGGCAAGGGGGCACACATTCCAAAGAGCACCTTTCGGATTTCACCGGTCATTATTTACAGATTTTGATTTCAAACTACTTCTCACGCATCTGGGCCCCTAAAATGCCAGGGCAGTATAACTACCCCACAAGTGACCCCATTTTGGAAAGAAGACACCCCAAGGTATTTTGTGATGGGCATAGTGAGTTCATGGAAGTTTTTATTTTTTGTCACAAGTTAGTGGAATATGAGACTTTGTAAGAAAAAATAAATAAATAAAATAAATCATCATTTTCCGCTAACTTGTGACAAAAAATAAAAAGTTCTATGAACTCACTATGCCCATCAGGGAATACCTTAGGGTGTCTACTTTCCGAAATGGGGTCATTTGTGGGGTGTTTGTACTGTCTGGCCATTGTAGAACCTCAGGAAACATGACAGGTGCTTAGAAAGTCAGAGCTGCTTAAAAAAGCGGAAATTCACATTTTTGAACCATAGTTTGTAAACGCTATAACTTTTACCCAAACCATTTTTTTTTACCCAAACATTTTTTTTTAATCAAAGACATGTAGTGTAGTGCAGAAGTGTAAAAAGTGGCCTGGTCATTAAGGGGGTTTCAGCTAGGGGGGTTGAAGTGGTTAATTAGATCTCCCCTCTGTCGTCTTTTTTCTAAAGTGAATAGCCCTAATTTTGATAATCTTTCAGGGTACTGTAGTTGCCCCATTCCAGTTATTACTTTAGTTGCCCTCCTCTGGACCTTCTCCAGCTCTGCTATGTCTGCCTTGTTTACAGGAGCCCAGAACTGTACACAGTACTCCATGTGTGGTCTGACTAGCGATTTGTAAAGTGGTAGGACTATGTTCTTATCACGGGCATCTATGCCCCTTCTGATGCAACCCATTATCTTATTGGCCTTGGCAGCAGCTGCCCGACACTTGTGTACTTTGATATTGCATCCTTTATTATATTCATTTGCTAGGCCTGTTTTATATATTTGCTGTAGTTTTCTATGTACACCAGCAGGTGGCAGCAATGTTTAGCAGGACCTTAGACAGTTTAGTGTTTCTAAACTGGAATAGTACATTCCAGTTTAGCTCCCCCTCTGTGAGCAGAAGTGGTCTGTCCCATGTCCTGTCTCATGTGGAGGAGAGGAAGTTCTAGTTAGTGCACCAGCTACCCCAGCTTGGGGAAGGCTGTGTTGGTAGGAGCTCCCAGAAATAGGGATACCATGCCAGGACCTTGTCTCGGTTGAGACCAGAGAACATTCCCAGCCTGACCCATCAGCCTCAGCTGTTTGACAAGCAAGCAGCCACCTCCAGTCCTCCAGGAAGAGCATTCCCTGTGAGCATAACTGTGAGTACTTATCCAGAGACCAGGAGAAGCCAAATTCCTCCTTAGCTAGTCACGCCTCACACCAAGCAGAAGATAGACAGAGCAGAAGATAGATTCCTGCCATATTCTTCAGGCATATTATAGAAGCAGAAGAGATATTGATCCCTGCCACATATTGCCAATACCTGCTGGGACCCAAAAGACTATTGCTGTATCTCGTATGGATTTATGCTGCCTTCAGTTAAGACAAGTTGAATTATACTTCAAGTCTGGATCTCATTCATTCCTCAATTACTCCTACTAGCAACACTCAATTTATTGCAAGTGAGCCAGGATCCAGGAGTTCAGCCGTACCAAGGTAGGAGACACCGTTGACACTAGCATTACTGCTACACAGAGACATTACCCCACTCTGGCATTCCTCACTTGGTACGTGAGTTGCAGCACCTTAAAGGGCCTGAGACTATAACCTGCGCACCCTGCAATTGGCGTCACGAACAAAAACTATTAACTATACCTACACCTGACCCAGTCAGCGCTTATCATTGCGCCAGTGTGAATTACCTCAATCCGGCTTACTGCACATCCCGCTGGGGAACTACAACCACTACCCATTCCCTGTAAGCCATGGTCTCACATCTCCATGGATTTTATTTCTGATCTGCCCCTCTCTAAGGGGAAGTCAGTGGTGTGGGTAGTGGTTGACCGTTTTAGCAAGATGGTGCACTTTGTTCCTTTAAGTAAGCTCCCTGATGCAAAGACCTTAGCATCCTTGTTCATTGAACATGTGGTACGTCTGCATGGTGTCCCTGTAAACATGCCAATAAGAGACGTTACAAGGGGGTACATTTTGTACTCAGCGATAAGGTGTGGTTGTCGACTAAAAATCTTGCTTTGAAACAATGTTCTAAGAAATTCTCGCCGCGTTTCATTGGACTATACAATATTATTGATCTTATTAACCCAGTATCTTTTAGACTTAAGCTACCCGCCTCCCTCTGTATACATAATGTGTTCCATAAGTCGTTACTTAAGAAATATGTCACCAGTGATTCCGGTTAAAAAACCTCCTCCACCTGTGGAGGTTGAAGGTCAGGAGGAATTCATTATTTCTAAAATAATACACGCCAGAAAGTTAGAATTTCCTTTCAATACCTGCTCCACTGGAAAGGTTTTGGACCTGAGGAGAGGTTCTGGATACCTATGTCTAGGCTGCATGCTCCTAGGTAAATTACTAAATTTCACCGGGAACACCCTGAGTAACCTCGTCCACAATGCTTTGGTCCGGTGGCCTCTCGTAAAAAGGGGGGGGGGTACTGTAACGGGGCGCCGAAGGCGCACTCGGTCACCGGTCAGCCGCAGACCTGCTGCTTAGCTTCGGGAGCGAGGATCTGTGTTTGGCCTCGTTCCCAGGGCGGCTTTGCTAGCTGGAAGGCCCCCTGCTCCTAGGTCTGACTTGAGCGCCGAGCTGATCACTCGGTGCCCGACTTGTCTGTCTGTCGGTCATGTGACACTGGCCACGTCACATGACCCTCACTCCCCACTATAAATACAGGCAGCCTGCTGGCTACAGGTTGCCTGCCTGTGAATTTCGTACTTTATTGTATTTAAGCTACCTCTGGAATTGAACCTTGATCCGCCTCTTGACACCTCTTCTGCCTGCTCCCTGTACCTTGACGCTACCTCTAGGATTTTGACCTCGGCTTGTATACGGATTTGTCTTTGCCTCTTCCCTTGTTCTAACGTGACCTCCTGGACTGACCTCGGCTAGTTGACCCGCCTCGCCTTCCGTTTTTGTTCTACCTCTTGTCCGCTTATTGTAACTTCTCAGTGGCTGTCCTCTTCCCTACTGTCTCTTTCTCTCTGCTTGCACTTAGTAGGTTAGGGACTGTTGCCCAGTTGCGCTCCGTCACCTAGGGCGGGTGGTGCAAGTAGGCAGGGACGGGGACCGGGTTGCAGCTCAGGGGGTGCATCTCCGCTCTCTCTTGATTCCTGTGACTCTACCCGTGACATCATCAGTCCACGAAATGTTGCATCATTTCTCTTTAGGCCAGTCAATGTGGCAAATTGTAACCTTATTAGCACATGTCTTTTTTTCAACAGTGGGACTTTGCGGGGGCTTCTTGCAGATAGCTTGGCTTCACATAGGCTTCTTTTAATTGCAACAGTACTCACAGGTAACTTTAGACCTTCTTTGATCTTCCTGGAGCTGATTGTTGGCTGAGTCCTTGCCATTTTGGCTATTCTTCTATACATTCGAATGGTAGTTTTTCGCTTTCTTCCACATCTTTCAGGTTTTGGTTGCCATTTTAAAGCATTTGCGATCATTTTAGCTGAGCAGCCTATCATTTTCTGCACTTCTTTATATGTTTTCCCCTCTCCAATCAACTTTTTAATGAAGGTATGCTGTTCTTCTGAACAATGTCTGGAACGACCCATATTCCTCAGAATTTCAGAGAGAAATGCACATGTAACCAGCATGTACAACAGCATGAATTACAGAGAATCAGCAGCATGCATGTCATGACTGTTAGGTCCGTTGGGTTTCTATTACTCTACTACACCTGCTAGTAAATTATTTGCCATGTAGAAATATAATTTCTACCAAAAACATTGATTGATCAGGTTAGTGATGTCTGACTGCTATTATTTTGAACACAACTGTATATTTGACCTGCCTGTCATTCTGACGCAAAGTAACTGTTTTGCTACCAGAAGGACTTGCTATGCGTGTGGCTGCAATACACAGTGATGTACTATGAGATACATCTTAACTGCAGCTTAACTACTACAGGCCAGTATAGACCTGATTTAACATGCTTCATGAATAATTAATTTATAATGAAGCAAATTTCTCTGCTTCAGAGACATTCAGCGAAGCGGCCAACTCGAATTTTTGAAAACTTCGTTCATCTCTAGTCATCAACATCTCATCGATGGTTCCACACTCAGAACCCCCAATGATGATGTTATACACTTATAGCCAATGCATTACAATATAGAAATATTGTAATGCATTGTAAAGGGGATCAGACCCCCAAAAGTTGAAGTCCCAGAGTGGGACAAAAAATTAAGTAAAAAAAAGTGGGGAAAAAAAGTTTAAAAAAAAAAACATTTCAGGCAAAAGAAAAAGCGTCCTTTTCCCAAAATAAAGTTTGAGTTTTTTTAAACAATCAAAAAAATAGGAGAATCCATAAGAGGTAAAATCATCCTTGAACATGCCAGAATAGATTGCATAAGGCTTTTGTCTAATTCAATGTTACACAAAGTGTACTAAGCAAATCTTGGAGTTTAGAAATTATTCAAATCATAAGCAGATTTTTTTTTTACAGGGTCCAAATCCAGGGGCGTACATACAGGGGTCGCAGGGGTCGCAGTTGCGACCGGGCCCGGCACTCCAGGGGGCCTGGCCGCCTGTGGACCCCTGACCCCGCCCTGCAGTAGTGCTATGCCTGCCTGTTTAACCCAGGCAGCCGACCCGGGGCCCGCCGCCCAGTGTTGCGTTTCTGCGCTGCATAGTCAGTGCCAGGCCAGCCCTACCCTCCTTGAGTCTCCACCCCCTGATTCTCCTCCCCGTGCGGCCGCATCAGACATGACGCCGAGACACAGCAGGGAGAAGGCGCTTTCTGGAGAGCGCGAAGAAGCCGATGCCGATATGGAGGTTAAGATAAGATAAGATTAGAAAAAAGTGAGTGAGTTCAGAGTAGGCTCTGCTGGGGGCTGGCAGGGGCTGGCTTTATAACTAGCTCTCCTACATTTCTGTAGTCTGCAACCTCTAACTGCCCAGTTGGGCTGAAACTACTACACCCAACATGTTTTGGCAGTAATAGTAAATGGATATTGGTGCAATTCTGAGCTACTAGTCTATATAATAAATATGTAGCCTACATATGTATTATATAGACTAATAGCTCAGAATTGCACCAATATCCATTTACTATTACTGCCAAAACATGTTGGGTGTAGTAGTTTCAGCCCAACTGGGCAGTTAGAGGTTGCAGGCTACAGAAATATAGCAGAGTTAGGCTACTTTCACACCTGCGTTAGGTGCGGATCTGTCTGGTATCTGCACAGACGGATCCGCACCTATAATGCAAATGCTTGTATCTGTTCAGAACGGATCCGTTTCTGGGTCCGCTTGTGAGATCTGTTTCAGGGCTCTCACAAACAGTGCAAAACGGATCAGTTCAGCCCCAATGCATTCTGAATAGATAAGGATCCGTTCAGAATGCATCAGTTTGCCTCCGTTCAGCCTCCATTCCGCTCTGGAGGCGGACACCAAAACGCTGCTTGCAGCCAAACGGATCCGTTCTGAACAGATACAAGCATTTGCATTATAGGTGCGGATCCGTCTGTGCAGATTCATTTTGGTGTCCGCCTGGCGATGCAGAGCCAAACGGATCCGTCCTGACTTACAATGTAAGTCAATGGGGACGGATCCGTTTTCACTGACACAATATGGTGCAATTGAAAACGGATCTGCCTCCCATTGACTTTTAGTGTAAGTCAAAACGGATCCGTTTGCATTATCTTTTTTTTTTCGTGGTAATGCAAACGGATCTGTTCAGAACGGATACAAGCGTTTGTATTATAGGTGCGGATCCGTCTGTGCAGATACCAGACGGATCCGCACCTAAACGCAGGTCTGAAAGTAGCCTAACTCTGCTGCTGGTGGAGGGAGGTTGGGGGGGGCGGCGACGGGGAGGGGGGCCCCATGATTCAGTTTTGCACCGGGGCCCCATGGATTGTGTGTACGCCACTGTCCAAATCCCAGCTAAAAATTGAATGCTTATTCTCTAACACAAAAAAAATCAACAATGAATTCAAAACAATGCATGTCTCATACAGGAATGCCAGTGACTCATGTCTTACATATCAGGTCTGTTTTATACAGAAGACCCTATTTTGGTCCTTTTCAACTCATTCGAATGCTTAAAATACCAAATGATTTTCTTTATATCACTAGCTTAATATATTTTCTATTTTACGTCATAACAAATAGAGTATTTTGAAAATGCTACCAACCAATCAGTCTGCACCATAGTCTGTAAAGGATTCAAGGTCTTAGCTTTATAAATAACAAGAAAGGAATGTCAGTTGGTAAAGATGTCTTACTATGTGTGATAACGGCACAAAATATAATTTAATTAGACAACTTTTCTCAGCAGATTCCCCGTCTCTTACAGTCCCGATCCAATCCAATGGACAAACATGTGCACATCCAGACCTAAATATGGACAATTGCATGCAAAATAGCTTCGTGATTTGCGATACGTGTGGGGCACGTTACCTGTGTACCTTCTCTGTCTGGAAACTTTAATTATGGGTATTGTTATGGGTATTGTTATTTGACCATTTGATGCCATGTATATCATATGTATTATATTTGGTGGTGTCCTTTGGTAGCATACAGTTGTCCATAGTTGTCCATATTTAGGACTGGATGTGCAGGTTTGTACATTGGATTTACTTTTTGTCCTGCACAAGGTCCTTATTGTATACAATATTTTAACTCTTTTGTGTATTGTTTAATAAAATAAGTACTGCTTTTACTTGGTGATGTGCAGCCTTTTTTGCTCAATTTTTTATTTGATGCTTTATTACGATGGCTGGCACTATGTGTATAACAGGAGTGTTCCCCCTGGATCTCTTGGACATACAGTAGTAGTTATTGTAATAACAGCAATAAAATCAGTATTTGCCACTAGACCTATTTACTTTTCACATGAATGTATCCTGTGTGCTGACCCAGCACATGTATGGCATGTAACACTGTTGAATACTGAATGTCAGGGATTATATGATGTGACTAGTGTCACATAACTGATGCCATGTTTCATGGATACATTACATAGGATTGATACATGGGCTCCATTTTACTGCACATAGGGTTCAACCACCTGATATAAAAAAAAAAAAGTTTGTATGCAGAATTTTAAATACATGTATTAGAAAATTATATCATTTCCTATTATATAAACAATTAAGTTACAAAAAAAACTGGAATGCCCCTTTAAAGAGGACCTTTCACCACTTTTTACTTTATAAAAGCGATACCACTGTAGCCCATGTTCCCTAGATGTCACATCACAAATTTTTTTCATGATATGCTCCTCTGTTGCGCCCCCCTGGGGCCCTCGTTCTGTTTAGGCGCCCTGTATGCACAGCCAGGAAGAAAGTGATCTGTTTTTTCTCAATGGCTGTGACGCTCTCCCCTGTGATTGGACAGCGCCACAGCCAGGGAGAAGAGACGCCCACTGAAAAAAGCTGATGTCCCCTCTTCCCTGTTCCGATGCTATTATTTAGCATACAGGGCGCCTTAACAGAACGAGGGGCACAGCCAGTGTCGGACTGGGGTACCTAGGGCCCACCAGTAAAATTTATTTTGGGGGCCCACCATACGGATACATTCAAATATAATAAATAATTTAACAAGTTTTTTATATGAACATAGACCGGTTGAGGTGCTGTACACTGAATATATGTATGTAGTGCAGTAAGTCTACTGTGTTATGTGCCACTTGTGTAGGGGGTGGGAGACTAGGGGCCCACCTTGCTCAGGGGCCCACCGGGGGATTTTCCTGTACCCCTGTGGGCCAATCCGAGCCTGGGCACAGCGGCGCAACAGAGGAGCATACCATGAAAAAAATTTGCGATATGACATCTAGGGAACATGGGCTACAGTGTGAGGTATCGCTTTTATGAAGTAAAAACTGGTGAAAGGTCCTCTTTAAATGATTTAATCCAAATATAAAGAATTATTTCTAGATTTGTAATGTTCAACCATTTGAACAATTTGCCTAGCAAATGGCAAAACCTAAAACAAACTGCTCCAAGCAATGTAAAGGCATTAGTGAGGAATGAGGGTCTTCTTGAGTGCACTTTGCAGTATTACATGCCTCATTTCCTTAGGGTCATACTCAAAAGCTCAACCACTGTACCTTACTAATGTTCACATTAGGTTTGTCACAAGTTATATGATGCTTTGGTGACTGATGTGGCATAAAAAGTGCATAGTAGGCTGTTTATACAGACTCCTGAAAATAGCTCATCTCCAAGATACGTTCTATCAGTATCGTGTGAATATAACAAAACATTGAGTTGCAACTAAGCACTATGAACATTCAACATTGTGAGAGGTGGACATCAATAACAGTTAGTTACTAATATCCTATTAAAAAAACTATTAAGTTTGGCAATGTGTTATACCAATGATTAGACAAGTGAAAGTTCAAGTCTCCTAGTGAAACTCAAAATTAGAAAAAAATTATATCTTTTTTTAAAAGAAAAAATCCAAATTTCATGTAAAAAATAAAAATCATTTTTTCCCTACATCTAGTCCCCTATTATTGATAAAAACTAAAAAACAAAATAAGCTACGAATAATTGGTACTGCTATGTCCGTAACAAACTGAGCTATAAAATGCACAAATTACTTATTCTGGACGATGAACACTGTAGAAATAAATGCAAAAAACATTTGGGAGAGTATAGCAGAGTGTAGTAGGGTGTCCAATAATTGAAACAAAAAGTAATCATAAAACCATATGTACAGAAGTCTTTTGGGGTATGTACATCCAGAAGCTGACATTTTTGCCCATTCTTCCATGAATAATAGCTCAAAGCTCATTCAGATTGGATAGAGAGCGTCTGTGGACAGCAATTATCAAGTTTTGCCACAGATTCTCAATGAGATTTAGGTCTGGACTTTGATTGGGCCATTCTAAAACATGAATATGCTGTGATGTAAACCATGCCATTGTAGCTCTGGCTGTATGTTTAGGGTCAATGTCCTGCTGGAAGGTGAACCTCTGCCCCAGTCTCAAGTCTTTTACAGCCTTTAACAGGTTTTCCTTCAAGATTGCCCTGTATTTAGCTCCAACCATTTTTCCATCAACCGTGACTAGCTTCCCTGCCCCTGCTGAACAAAGGCATCCCCATAGCATGATGCGGCCACCATGTTTCACGGTGGGGATGGTTTATTTAGGTTCATATGCAGTGTTAGTTTTCCACCACACATAGCGTTTTGCATTTGGGCCAAAAGGTTCAACTTTGATCTCATCTGACCAGAGCACCTTCTTCCATGTGTTTGCTATGCCCCTACAATCCTTGTGGCAAACCGCACACAGTTCCTCTAGAGTGACCATGGGCCTCTTGGCTGCTTCTCTAATTAGTGTTAAAGTGGATGGCCATGTCTTGGTAGGTTTTCAGTTGTGCCATACTGCTTTCATTTTTAGGTGATTAATTGAACCGTGCTCCATGAGATGTTCAGAGCTCCGGATATTTTTTATAACCTAACCCTGTTTTACACTCCACAACTTTATTCCTGGCCTGTCTAGTGTGTTCCTTGGTTTCCATGATGCTGTTATATCTGTAATGTTCACTAACAAACCTCTGAGGCCTTCGCAGAACAGCTGTAATTTTACTGAGAATAAAGTACACACAGGTAGACTCTATTTACTAATTAGGTGACTTCTGAAGGGAAATGGTTACATTGGATTTTATTTAAGGATATTAGAGTACAGGGGGCTTAAAACAAAGGCACACAATGCTTTTCAGACTTTCATTTATAAAAAATTGTAAAAACCATGTACCATTTTTTTCACTACACACATACTTGCTACTTTAAGTTGGTCTACCAGATAATATCCCAATAAAATACATTTAACTTGGGTGCAACGTGAAAAAAATTGGAAAGAGTTATGAATACTTTTTCAAGGCACTGTACCTCAAAATAGAACCAGTAAAACTACAGGCCATCCCACAATAAACAAACCCTCAGAAAGGATCCTCAACCAAAAAATAAAAATGTTACTGGTGTTAAAATATGGTGATGCAACAGACAAATCATTTTTAATAAAAAGTTGATTTTATGATGCAAAAGTAGTACAAAAATAATGAAAAAAACAAAATAAAATTTGTATCGACATAATTATATTAACCCGCGGAATCAAGTTATTAAAAAACAAGCACTGACAAAATCGTTTTTTTTTTTTTTGCACATCTTACCTGCGAAAAAAAAACTAAATAAAGGGTGGCTGAAAGTCACTGGTGTACCCTTTACCTGGTTTAATATCCCACTGTGCCGTTTACTCTCTTTTTCCCTATTGTACTCGTTTCTTACTTATGTGTGGGATTCTCCCTGTATCATAGCAGAGCCAGTAACAGGGGGTGTGTGCTATGTCGGCTAGCCCGACATCCCCTCTGATTGGTCGTGGCTGGGGATTAGTCCCAACCCATGGGTGGGGATTAGTCTTTAACTTGAATGAAGACCAGCGGGCGTTCTACGGTCAAATGTTGTGGTATCCTGTTTGCTAATATATATGTTATGCTGTGCATTAGCTAAGCTCCTGATGGAACAGATATATCAGTCTGTGGAAACATGTTGAGCGTGACTACAGTAGCAGCAGTGGGCACTAATAACACATGGACCGTGGTCCTCGTGTAAGGGGTTGTTGAGGGAAGTTTGGATTTAAATATATATGTATATATGCCTTTACATATATGCATGTATATTGGCCCTTTTGCATGGGCCGGTCCAGGTGGTGTGGGTGTATACATGGAGATGTATGTATGCCCCCTTGTCAGCATACATCTCTATGTATAATATATCCATATGCAGGTGAGCTTATTTCTGCCCATTTATGATATTGTGTATATGGACATGCATGTAGATGTGCCCCAAACATCTATGTGGATGTATATACCTAAGTGCCCCCAGGTTGGGTAGTATGTATATGTGTACATATATATATATTGATCAGCCTGGTTCGTTTATGACGTGGGAGTGTGTGATGTTATGTAGCAGCTGGGGGCCTACAGCTTGGGCAGGAAGTCCTTTGTTTCAGTTCTAGCATTCCGTCACACGACCCCACGATGATGTCATCACCCTCCTGTTGAAGAAGGAGGAGGGGGCTGCTTTTGGGCTATAAAACCCCAAACCAAACAGAGGTGCGCCCTCTTGGAATCTGGACTACAATGAGGGAACAGCTCGCTGAAGGAAGAGAGGCCACATGCGGCCACATGCTCCTGGAAATGGCTGAGTACCAACTATCCCCACCCCTGGCTGCTGACCTCATGTACCCTGGAAGCAGCCCAGACACCCCCTTATAACCCTTGGTTACCCCCACCTCTCCTGCCCTGAGTTCCCCCTATAATCCTAATATCCCCTGTGTTCCCCCAGGATTGTAGATCCCTCATATCCCCTGTTCCGTAATACCCCTGGTTATTCCCCGTAGGGATAGTATATTGCCAGGGTTGGGTGGGCTGCTGGAAAAGTGTATGCATGTGTATTATTTCAATTGTAGTTAAAAGTTGGGGAGGACTTGGGACTGTGTTAGTGTAGTATAGTGTGTGTACTTATATTGTTGTGTGCTGCTATAAATATATATTGATATAGATATATATAGTTATAAGCAAATACATATAGTGTGTGAATAAATCCCTGCAGAGCATTACACCTCTGCATTGCTTTGTCCCTGCAGAGTCCTGACCATTAACCCCTTCACAACATGAGGCCCAGCTTCTGCCCTGCAAGTCCCTGCAGAGCATAAACACCCTTTCCTGAGTAACCCTTGCCCCGCCTTACCCAAAACCCTGTGTTCCTTGGCCTGCAGGTATTAACCCCTGCAGGGCCACAATTGTGTGATTAACCCACTTGTGCCCCCTCAGGGACAGTGAGTAGCCAGGCGGGTGTATAACCGATAATTGTATGTATGTAAGTGCATTATTGTAAGTATAGCTAGTGTGTGGGGTGGAATTTGGGATTGTGCTGTGTAGTGTAGTTAGGTTTGTATTGTGTTTATTGTAGTACCGTTTCTATACTGCGGTGTGTACTTCTATATGTATATATATTCATATCCATTGATCTATGAATATATATAGATATAGCATATTGTTAGACTTGTATAATTGTATTGTGTAATAAATATTCTTTATTGTTCATAATACAGTGTATGGTGTTTTTAGTAGTCGCCGCCGTAGTATAGTGATAGTAAGTCGCACGTAGTGTAGTTCAGTGTAGTGTATAGGTAACAGAGGTAGTTAACATAGTTAACCTATTTATATATTATGATGAAGGCATAAATAGGCGGAGTCATCACTAGACGGCTCCTCCTATTTATGAATATTAATTATTGAGATTTGCATAAATATCAATAATTAATATCCCCTTTAACATTGGCGAGTCAGGCCCACTGCTAGGAATTTGTATCTGTGTTTGGTTTTGGTGAGAGAAATAGTTTACGCTGTGAACTAGTCAGGTGGGAGGGACGCGGTCAGTGGATTCTGAGCGTCCATAGCCTGATAGTTCGGACAGGTAAAGCGGATTTCTCAATTAGAACTAGACACAAGGCAATTTCTACAGCAGAGAACCTAAAATCTTTTGTGATTTTTGTGTATTAACAATTTTCTGATTGCCTTGCACGCCCACTTAACACTGGAGATAAGTCGTCACATGCGTGACTGAAGAGAGGACCATCACCGTCGGAGCTGAACAGAGAAGTCCGGCTGGAGGGGAGAAGGCGTTAAAGGACCTCCTCCACGCAGCACACAAGGGACAACAAAGGACAGCACCAAGGAATATGGCCTCTCATCAAGACGTAAGTATGGACTTCTCCACACTACACCAGCTAGCTAAACACAGCACATTTAACCCCATCCTCCCCACCACTCACAAGTCAGCAGAAATGCTGTGGTCCGATTTGTTAACACAGGCTTGTAGTTACGACAAGCTATGTGTTAACAAACGGACGGTGTTGAACAAGGCCACCAAACGGCTTCGGATGCTAGCCAAACTTGTGCAAACATTTGAGGTTAGCATCTGCAAGCCAATGGAAGTTGCGCTGGTGTCTCGGTCAACGGAGACAATTCCTCCGAACATTCACTGCCAGTGCTGTGCTAATAATTCGGACCAGGTTTCGGCATTGCGGGCACAGCTGGCAGAGAATGTGCAGTCTACTGTTGACCGAGATGCGCAGGTGGCTAGGATAGAGTCACAGTTAGTAGAGCTGCAGAGGCAGAAGGAGGAAATTGAGGCTAAGTTGACTCAGTCTTATACTGAGGTCAAGGCCTTCAAGGAGCGGACTGCCTCTACTGACGTGACGGTAGCCAAATTGAAGGCTGAGGTTGCTGTAAGGTCCCAGCTAATGTCTGGCATGCAACAGGTTATCACCAAGTTGGTGCCGGCCCTTTCTTTTTCCGTAAAGTCAGGGTCGGAATTTCCCAAAACTTTGCCCTGTGCAGGGCAAAAAGTGGGGAGAGTAGTCTGTGACCGGTCAAATCATCAGACCAAGCCAGTCCAGACTAACAGAGATTTTTCCCTGACGTTGGGAAAAAGAACTGTTGTGAAGAGTGCGTCCCTGAGAATGGAACAATTCGGTAGAAGGGAGCACGGCTGCAGTGTAGATGGACCTGGGCCATGCAGAGCAAACATCAGATGTTTTGCATGTGGTGGCCTAGGTCACATAGCGAGACACTGCAAAACAGATAGGAACATAACACACAGGACAGGAAACCAAGTCACATGTTTCAGGTGTGGGGACAAAGGACACATTGCAAGGAATTGCCCTTGTGCAAGTAATTGCAATGTGTCCAACAGTAGTATTAGCCAGGTAACAAATTGTGCAGTGGGGTCTAGTCAGCTTGGCCATAAAGGGGTTACCTCACTGCAGCATCACCAGCTGCTGAGGGGTCAGAATGGCCAAGCTAGGCCAGGCAACATTTGACACCCCTGTACTATTTGTTACACCGTTTGTTCCCTGTGCATGTCCATGTTGTGTGTTTTCGTTATCTGTTTGTAAGTTTTTCTTGATGTTGATGGTGGTGGTCCTTTTCTGCGAGTGTGTTCCACCATGCTGATTTTTGTAGTTTACATTCCTTGCTGTAAGTCCGGTCACTGCTGTTTTTGTTTCATTCTGTGTCCCCTTAGAGTGGAACAGTGTTATACTGTGGATCGAGAACGTATAGGTTCGCGAGCAGATAATATCACACGGGAAATCCTGCTGGTCGGGAGAAGGCATAAGGACCTTCTTCATGCAGCACACAAAGGATGATGTGATATTATTCTGGGCAACCAGGGTCTCAGATCGATACAGATAACACTGTTGTGCTCAAAGTTTTCGGTAGGGCTGTGTTGCGCTGGGGACTGGGGCGGACAGACAACATTTGTGTAATGTTGTGCTGCGCACTTAACATCCTCCCGTCTCGCTAACGCCGAAAGGCGTCAATGCTGCGGCGCTGCCAGGTCACACTAACGCCGATTGGCGTCATCTCGCGTGAGCCGAGATTTCCTGTGAACGCGCGCACACAGGCGCGCGCGCTCACAGGAACGGAAGGTAAGCGAGTGGCTCTCCAGCATGCCAGCGGCGATCGCTCGCTGGCAGGCTGGAGATCCGAATTTTTTAACCCCTAACAGGTATATTAGACGCTGTTTTCATAACAGCGTCTAATATACCTCCTACCTGGTCCTCTGGTGGTCCCTTTTGTTAGGATCGACCACTAGAGGACTCAGGTAGGTCAGTACAGTCGCACCAAACACTACACTACACCCCCCCCCCCCCCGTCACTTATTAACCCCTTATAAACCCCTGATCACCCCATATAAACTCCCTGATCACCCCCCTGTCATTGATCACCGCCCTGTCATTGATCACCCCCCCTGTCAGGCTCCGTTCAGACGTCCGTATGATTTTTACGGATCCACGGATACATGGATCGGATCCGCAAAAAGCATACGGACGTCTGAATGGAGCCTTACAGGGGGGTGATCAATGACAGGCGGGTGATCACCCATATACACTCCCTGATCACCCCCTGTCATTGATCACTTCCCTGTAAGGCTCCATTCAGACGTCCGCATGATTTTTACGGATCCATGGATACATGGATCGGATCCGCAAAACACATGCGGACGTCTGAATGGAGCCTTACAGGGGGTGATCAATGACAGGCGGGTGATCACCCATATACACTCCCTGATCACCCCCCTGTCATTGATAACCCCCCTGTAAGGCTCCATTCAGACGTCCGCATGCGTTTTGTGGATCCGATCCATGGATCCGTAAAAAATCATGCGGATGTCTGAATGGAGCCTTACAGGGGGGGTGATCAGTGACAGGGGGGTGATCACCCTGATTACCCTGATCACCCCCTGTCATTGATAACCCCCCTGTAAGGCTCCATTCAGACGTCAGCATGCGTTTTGTGGATCCGATCCATGTATCCATGGATCCGTAAAAAATCATGCGGATGTCTGAATGGAGCCTTACAGGGGGGGTGATCAGTGACAGGGGGGTGATCACCCTGATTACCCTGATCACCCCCTGTCATTGATAACCCCCCTGTAAGGCTCCATTCAGACGTCAGCATGCGTTTTGTGGATCCGATCCATGTATCCATGGATCCGTAAAAAATCATGCGGATGTCTGAATGGAGCCTTACAGGGGGGTGATCAATGACAGGGGGGTGATCAATGACAGGCGGGTGATCACCCATATACACTCCCTGATCACCCCCTGTCATTGATCACCCCCCCTGTAAGGCTCCATTCAGACATCCGCATGATTTTTTACGGATCCATGGAAACACATGCGGATGTCTGAATGGAGCCTTACAGGGGGGGTGATCAGTGACAGGGGGGTGATCACCCTGATTACCCTGATCACCCCCTGTCATTGATAACCCCCCTGTAAGGCTCCATTCAGACGTCCGCATGCGTTTTGTGGATCCGATCCATGTATCCATGGATCCGTAAAAAATCATGCGGATGTCTGAATGGAGCCTTACAGGGGGGGTGATCAGTGACAGGGGGGTGATCACCCTGATTACCCTGATCACCCCCTGTCATTGATAACCCCCCTGTAAGGCTCCATTCAGACGTCCGCATGCGTTCTGTGGATCCGATACATGTATCCATGGATCCGTAAAAAATCATGCGGATGTCTGAATGGAGCTTTACAGGGGGGGTGATCAGTGACAGGGGGGTGATCACCCTGATTACCCTGATCACCCCCTGTCATTGATAACCCCCCTGTAAGGCTCCATTCAGACGTCCGCATGCGTTTTGTGGATCCGATACATGTATCCATGGATCCGTAAAAAATCATGCGGATGTCTGAATGGAGCCTTACAGGGGGGGTGATCAGTGACAGGGGGGTGATCAGGGAGTCTATATGGGTGATCACCCCCCTGTCATTGATCACCCCCCTGTCATTGATCACCCCCCCCCCCCCCTGGTAAGGCTCCATTCAGACATTTTTTTTGGCACAAGTTAGCGGAAATTTTTTGTTTGTTTTTGTTTTTTCTTACAAAGTCTCATATTCCACTAACTTGTGTCAAAAAATAAAATCTCACATGGACGCACCATACCCCTCACGGAATCCAAATGCGTAAACATTTTTAGACATTTATATTCCAGACTTCTTCTCACGCTTTAGGGCCCCTAAAAAGCCAGGGCAGTATAAATACCCCACATGTGACCCCATTTCGGAAAGAAGACACCCCAAGGTATTCCGTGAGGGGCATATTGAGTCCATGAAAGATTGAAATTTTTGTCCTAAGTTAGCGGAAAGTGAGACTTTGTGAGGAAAAAAACAAAAAAAAATCAATATCCGCTAACTTATGCAAAAAAAAAAAAAATTCTAGGAACTCGCCAGGCCCCTCATTGAATACCTTGGGGTGTCTTCTTTCCAAAGTGGGGTCACATGTGGGGTATTTATACTGCCCTGGCTTTTTAGGGGCCCGAAAGTGTGAGAAGAAGTCTGGGATCCAAATGTCTAAAAATGCCCTCCTAAAAGGAATTTGGGCCCCTTTGCGCATCTAGGCTGCAGAAAAGTGTCACACATGTGGTATCGCCGTACTCAGGAGAAGTTGGGGAATGTGTTTTGGGGTGTCATTTTACATATACCCATGCTGGGTGAGAAAAATATCTTGGTCAAATGCCAACTTTGTATAAAAAAATGGGAAAAGTTGTCTTTTGCCAAGATATTTCTCTCACCCAGCATGGGTATATGTAAAATGACACCCCAAAACACATTCCCCAACTTCTCCTGAGTACGGCGATACCACATGTGTGACACTTTTTTGCTGCCAAGGTGGGCAAAGGGGCACATATTGCAAAGTGCACCTTTCGGATTTCACCGGCCATTTTTTACAGATTTTGATTGCAAGGTACTTCTTACACATTTGGGCCCCTAAATTGCCAGGGCAGTATAACTACGCCACAAGTGACCCCATTTTGGAAAGAAGACACCCCAAGGTATTCCGTGAGGGGCACGGCGAGTTCCTAGAATTTTTTATTTTTTGTCACAAGTTAGCGGAAAATGATGATTTTTCTTTTTTTTTCTTTTTTCCTTACAAAGTCTCATATTCCACTAACTTGCGACAAAAAATTAAAAATTCTAGGAACTCGCCATGCCCCTCACGGAATACCTTGGGGTGTCTTCTTTCCAAAATGGGGTCACTTGTGGCGTAGTTATACTGCCCTGGCAATTTAGGGGCCCAAATGTGTGAGAAGAACTTTGCAATCAAAATGTGTAAAAAATGCCCTGCAAAATCCGAAAGGTGCACTTTGGAATATGTGCCCCTTTGCCCACCTTGGCAGCAAAAAAGTGTGACACATCTGGTATCGCCGTACTCAGGAGAAGTTGGGGAATGTGTTTTGGGGTGTCATTTTACATATACCCATGCTGGGTGACAAAAATATCTTGGTCAAATGCCAACTTTGTATAAAAAAATGGGAAAAGTTGTCTTTTGCCAAGATATTTCTCTCACCCAGCATGGGTATATGTAAAATGATACCCCAAAACACATTCCCCAACTTCTCCTGAGTACGGCGATACCAGATGTGTGACACTTTTTTGATGCCAAGGTGGGCAAAGGGGCACATATTCCAAAGTGCACCTTTCGGATTTCACCGGCCATTTTTTACACATTTTGATTGCAAAGTACTTCTCACACATTTGGGCCCCTAAATTGCCAGGGCAGTATAACTACGCCACAAGTGACCCCATTTTGGAAAGAAGACACCCCAAGGTATTCCGTGAGGGGCATGGCGAGTTCCTAGAATTTTTTATTTTTTGTCGCAAGTTAGTGGAATATGAGACTTTGTAAGGAAAAAAGATAAAAAATAAAAAATCATCATTTTCCGCTAACTTGTGACAAAAAATAAAAAATTCTAGGAACTCGCCATGCCCCTCACGGAATACCTTGGGGTGTCTTCTTTCCAAAATGGGGTCACTTGTGGCGTAGTTATACTGCCCTGGCAATTTAGGGGCCCAAATGTGTGAGAAGTACCTTGCAATCAAAATGTGTAAAAAATGGCCTGCAAAATCTGAAAGGTGCACTTTGGAATATGTGCCCCTTTGCCCACCTTGGCAGCAAAAAAGTGTCACACATGTGGTATCGCCGTACTCAGGAGAAGTTGGGGAATGTGTTTTGGGGTGTCATTTTACATATACCCATGCTGGGTGAGAGAAATATCTTGGCAAAAGACAACTTTTCCCATTTTTTTATACAAAGTTGGCATTTGACCAAGATATTTTTCTCACCCAGCATGGGTATATGTAAAATGACACCCCAAAACACATTCCCCAACTTCTCCTGAGTACGGCGATACCAGATGTGTGACACTTTTTTGCAGCCAAGGTGGGCAAAGGGGCACATATTCCAAAGTGCACCTTTTGGATTTCACCGGTCATTTTTTACACATTTTGATTGCAAAGTTCTTCTCACACATTTGGGCCCCTAAATTGCCAGGGCAGTATAACTACCCCACAAGTGACCCCATTTTGGAAAGAAGACACCCCAAGGTATTCCGTGAGGGGCATGGCAAGTTTTTAGAATTTTTTATTTTTTGTCGCAAGTTAGTGGAATATGAGACTTTGTAAGAAAAAAAATAAAATAAAAAATCATCATCATTTTCCGCTAACTTGTGACAAAAAATAAAAAGTTCTATGAACTCACTATGCCCATCAGCGAATACCTTAGGGTGTCTACTTTCCGAAATGGGGTCATTTGTGGGGGTTTTCTACTGTTTGGGCATTGTAGAACCTCAGGAAACATGACAGGTGCTCAGAAAGTCAGAGCTGTTTCAAAAAGCGGAAATTCACATTTTTGTACCATAGTTTGCAAATGCTATAACTTTTACCCAAACCATTTTTTTTTTGCCCAAACATTTTTTTTTTATCAAAGACATGTAGAACAATAAATTTGGCGAAAAATGTATATATGGATGTCATTTTTTTTGCAAAATTTTACAGCTGAAAGTGAAAAATGTCATTTTTTTGCAAAAAAATCGTTAAATTTCGATTAATAACAAAAAAAGTAAAAATGTCAGCGGCAATAAAATACCACCAAATGAAAGCTCCATTAGTGAGAAGAAAAGGAGGTAAAATTCATTTGGGTGGTAAGTTGCATGACCGAGCAATAAACCGCTAAAGTTGTGGAGTGCCGATTTGTAAAAAAGGGCCTGGTCACTAGGGGGGTATAAACCTGTGGTCCTTAAGTGGTTAATTCTAGTCCGAGCAGGTAGCACAGCTCTGATAGGGATTGGACGCAGAGTGTTTGGCAGCAGAGTGCGGACTGTGTTCTTGTGTTGTGGGGTCCTGGGGAGCCAGGGCATGCCTATGCCGTTGGTTCTGCGGGCCTCCACAAGATGGGATCACAGGGGGAAATCAGCCTGGGTGCAGATGAGTGGACGGGGATGCGGTGCCATCGATAACAAGATGGAATTTGTCCACAGAACTCCAGTTATCCTAACCTAGTAGGGAGGCCATCCTTATCTGTTGGTGCAGAGGGATGTGTAGCAGAGGACACGCTCCTCTGAAGGTAGGGTGTTCAGACACCAGTGTTGGGATAATGAGGAGTCCTGTGAGACAAAGGGCAGCCCAATACCTTTCTCTACCCATGGGTCAAAGGTATTGGTGCTGAAATTTTTGTACATTTAACTGCACCGTTAGGGGAGAAATTCCCCTGGGAGCACCTGGTATTTTCTTCTGCCATAGGTTTTATATGGAGCGGAAGAAAAACCCAGGAGAGGCCACGGAAGAGGCCAGCTATTCCCCCTGACACTCTTGGGAGGCTCCAGAGGATCCCACTGGATTTTGGCAACCAACCGACCTCTGCCTAGAGGTGTTCTAGAGATGGAAGACTGTGCCACAATCCAGCGGGAGCATTATTTAAGGCTCTGGAGGAAGATTTGGAGACGTTCGGGTGGAAGAGCATATCACTTGTTTCACCCAGTGAAACTTCTTCTGGTTCTGGTGATCGTCATCTACAGTCGGAGGGTCAAGGGACTTATTGACCAAAATACACCAGAACCAGACAGAACTGTACAGAACTATCCAGAGGAGGAGGCTCAGGACATAACCAAACATTGTACCTGTAGCCAAATATTATTGTATGGACACGTTTTGTTTTCAATGGGGGTTCGGGACGTATAACATGTACTACCCTGAAACCCCATAGCACATTGTATTGGATTTTGTTTGTCGGTCGATGGTGTACCCATAGACACTCTAGGTACAAATGTGTGACAACCCAAAACTCGCCCAACGCACTGCGGTGAGCTATAATTTGGCTGTACACATTTGCATCCTATAGTAGTTTCCCATTGACACGGGGGTCTGTGACCTACCTGTGTCTTTGGAGGTGTAGAGAGATAGGCAGGTTGCATGAGTCTCTATGGGTACACACATTTAATGGAATTTGGTGGTGTTGGGAGGGATGTGACCTGTTTTTGTGTGAATGGGGAAGAGTAGATTCCCTAGGGACAGACCCCCCTCCTTTACCAAGTTAATTTGCCACTTTAACCCCAAGAACGGTGACGTTTGTAAGGGTTGGACTGAATGTCAGTGAGTGCGGTGTTCTTTCCCGCAGTTAGAATTTAGATACCATGACATCACTTCTTACCAAAAATTCTGACCTGCCTTGTAAAGACCTACGTATCCGTCCATGGGAGAACCTCCCCAACAACTGATTCTTCAATCAAGATGGAAGAAGCAGTGTCGGAAGAAAAGTCATGCCGTTACTAACAGGAAGCCATTCCACGGTTGACCGTACTACCTGGAGATCGTGAGGGTGAAGCTATCCCAGAGCCTGACTAAAGAAAGACTAAGATGGGGACGGTGGCGAGTACCTAAAGATCGACACTGACAGCAAAAACGAAAGGAGGCCAGTCCACGGTTGCTACGTGGATCGACCTATAGACTGTGAGGGTGAAGCCATTCCAGAGTAATTGGGAGAGGCTGATACCTGAAGATTGACACTGACAGACCACAGACCAAGAAAGTTCCAGAGAAGAAGACGGTGTATTCTGTGGATGGAGACGCCTGGTTACGTTGAAGGGCAGGTCGGAGGTGTTAGTGCGCTATGGGTGATGACTAGGTACCTAAGGGCCATATTACTTCAGTCCTTCCTGAACTGTTACCAAGAGGGGGGTTGAGGGGGCAAATATATCCCAACACTTCCCCAAAGTTTATTGTCGTATTGCGACAACAGGGGGATTGTTGAGGGAAGTTTGGATTTAAATATATATGTATATATGCCTTTACATATATGCATGTATATTGGCCCTTTTGCATGGGCCGGTCCAGGTGGTGTGGGTGTATACATGGAGATGTATGTATGCCCCCTTGTCAGCATACATCTCTATGTATAATATATCCATATGCAGGTGAGCTTATTTCTGCCCATTTATGATATTGTGTATATGGACATGCATGTAGATGTGCCCCAAACATCTATGTGGATGTATATACCTAAGTGCCCCCAGGTTGGGTAGTATGTATATGTGTACATATATATATATTGATCAGCCTGGTTCGTTTATGACGTGGGAGTGTGTGATGTTATGTAGCAGCTGGGGGCCTACAGCTTGGGCAGGAAGTCCTTTGTTTCAGTTCTAGCATTCCGTCACACGACCCCACGATGATGTCATCACCCTCCTGTTGAAGAAGGAGGAGGGGGCTGCTTTTGGGCTATAAAACCCCAAACCAAACAGAGGTGCGCCCTCTTGGAATCTGGACTACAATGAGGGAACAGCTCGCTGAAGGAAGAGAGGCCACATGCGGCCACATGCTCCTGGAAATGGCTGAGTACCAACTATCCCCACCCCTGGCTGCTGACCTCATGTACCCTGGAAGCAGCCCAGACACCCCCTTATAACCCTTGGTTACCCCCACCTCTCCTGCCCTGAGTTCCCCCTATAATCCTAATATCCCCTGTGTTCCCCCAGGATTGTAGATCCCTCATATCCCCTGTTCCGTAATACCCCTGGTTATTCCCCGTAGGGATAGTATATTGCCAGGATTGGGTGGGCTGCTGGAAAAGTGTATGCATGTGTATTATTTCAATTGTAGTTAGAAGTTGGGGAGGACTTGGGACTGTGTTAGTGTAGTATAGTGTGTGTACTTATATTGTTGTGTGCTGCTATAAATATATATATCTATTCCATTGATATAGATATATATAGTTATAAGCAAATACATATAGTGTGTGAATAAATCCCTGCAGAGCATTACACCTCTGCATTGCTTTGTCCCTGCAGAGTCCTGACCATTAACCCCTTCACAACATGAGGCCCAGCTTCTGCCTGCAAGTCCCTGCAGAGCATAACACCCTTCCTGAGTAACCCTTGCCCCGCCTTACCCAAAACCCTGTGTTCCTTGGCCTGCAGGTATTAACCCCTGCAGGGCCACAATTGTGTGATTAACCCACTTGTGCCTCCTCAGGGACAGTGAGTAGCCAGGCGGGTGTATAACCGATAATTGTATGTATGTAAGTGCATTATTGTAAGTATAGCTAGTGTGTGGGGTGGAATTTGGGATTGTGCTGTGTAGTGTAGTTAGGTTTGTATTGTGTTTATTGTAGTACCGTTTCTATACTGCGGTGTGTACTTCTATATGTATATATATTCATATCCATTGATCTATGAATATATATAGATATAGCATATTGTTAGACTTGTATAATTGTATTGTGTAATAAATATTCTTTATTGTTCATAATACAGTGTATGGTGTTTTTAGTAGTCGCCGCCGTAGTATAGTGATAGTAAGTCGCACGTAGTGTAGTTCAGTGTAGTGTATAGGTAACAGAGGTAGTTAACATAGTTAACCTATTTATATATTATGATGAAGGCATAAATAGGCGGAGTCATCACTAGACGGCTCCTCCTATTTATGAATATTAATTATTGAGATTTGCATAAATATCAATAATTAATATCCCCTTTAACAGGGGTTTATGTGCAGAGTGAAATTTGAGCTTACTTAGCTCATAGCAGGCCTTACTAACTGGCGGTTCATACAAAGCCAGACCTGGTTTCCGGTTATTCACCCACACACTTATTCCCTTCTCTTTTTACCCCAAATGATAGCTCAATGTGCTATACTGCCACAAAAATATCACATCCAATGTTTGCACTGGACTGTTCAATACTGTCAGTATATTTGCTTTAAGGACTGTGGAAGGTCTCACTGGGGTTTCCTTTGATAGGGGTGGATTCTGGTTTACAATAACCATTTGATGTTACCTGACCCTAGGTTTGGGGACAGCATTCATACCCTCTTTCAGTGAGTTCTTTTTTGCTGGGGTTTTGCCTTTGTAGTACAGGTTTACTCCCCATTTTTATTGAGTTTTCCAATTAAGTCACTTACTATTTTTTTGCTTTTAGATGTTTTCCTTAGGTAGTGCCCCTAAAAGATGGCACTACAAAATATTTTTTAAAGTGATTTTATATTGCAATAATAATTAAACACAAAAATGCTATATAACTTTGGCATCACCATAACTATTTTGACTCACAGAATAACGTTATCATGGAATTTGTATCTCACAGTTAACCCTATAAAAAATGAAAGAATTGCAATTTTTGTCCATCTAACTTACCATAATAGAAAAAAAAAATCTAAAAGCTATATGTACCCCTAAAATAGTACCAATATAAACTAAAAGATTGTTCTCCAAAAAAACTAGCCCTAATATAGCTCAGTGAACAAAAAAAATGGAAAACAGTTATGGCTCTTAAATCATCGTCTCGTCAAAATCCATATTCCAAAGTCCAAATTGCGCTTCTTCCCCTTTGAGCCCTGGCGTGACCCCAAACAGCTGATATGAAATACTTGGGAGAAATTGCATAACAGTTTGCGGGGTGCATATTCTCTTTTTAACCAATGTAAAATTCAAAATTTGGGGCTAAAGCAATATACTGTTAGAAAAAAAGTTATATTTCATTTTCACAGTCCAGTGTTAACAAATTCTATAAAAAAATATGTGCAGTCAAATCCATCACTGCTAGTTGAATTCCTTGGGGGGGTGTAGCTTCCAAAATGGATCAATTTCTTGGGGTTTTCCACTGTAACAGTACTAAAGGAGTGTTGAAAATGCACTTCAAAATCTAAACGACACTCCTTCCCTACTGAGTCTTGCAATTTGCCCATACATCTGTTTGTGGCAATATTCTATATGTCCTCATAATCAGAAGAAATAATGTAACTATTTTTGAGGTGCGTTTTCTCCTGTTAACCCATGTGAAAATGAAACATTTTGACCTAAAACAACTTATTAATGGAAACATGTCATTTTCTATTTTACCACCTAATTTCTAATACCTGTGGGTTAAAATGCTTACTACACCCTACATTACTTTCTCTTTTGTGGGTTGTTTCTTATATTTTGTCATCTCAAAGGCCTTTGAATCTGAAATCTGAAATCCAGAAGGTTAAAAAAAAATTGAATAAAATAGAAAATATGCAATAAAAAACATTTTTAAATTTCACCTTCATTAACAAAGTTAACACATTTTTGAAATGCCATTTTGAATACTTAGAAGTGTGCAGGTGTGATTTATGTGAGACGAAGGGGTTCTAATATAAAAGCCTCTCAAAACCACTTCAAAACTAAAATGGTACCTTAAAAATAGGTTTGGGATTTTTTCTGGAAAATGTGATAAGTTACTACTAAAATTATAAGTCTCCAAACAATAAAAGTGTGTTTCAAAATGATGTCAACATAAATTGGATTTAACACTAACATGAATACAATGTGTCAAACAATCTCAGAATCATTATTACCACATACAGTGACATGTCAAATTGAAAAATGTCTGTCCTTACCTCTTCAACCACAGTGATGTACCAGTAAATTACGGTTGTTTAGGTAACGTATGGAGCACGCTGCTGCAGTAAACCTGCTCCATACGCGGCAGGTTACGGCTATATCATACAGAAGGAAGTCAGCCGCAATGATGTTGAACGGCGATTCAGCCAAAGCCCGTCATTTAACCCCTCAGGTGCCGCGATCAACACTGATGAGGTAAGGCAGAGGGATCGGCTCCCTCTGCCTTCCGATTGCAGCCCACGCACTGAAATCGCACTGAGATAGGTTACCATGGCAGCCTGTACACATGAAGCCTTTCAGGCCTGCCATGGTAAGCTCCCTGCTGCTGTGTGCACAAAGCACAGCGCAGCAGGGAACATATGAAAATCCTATTCACCCTAATAGATCTCTATTAGGGTGAATGGGACAAAAGATCCCAGGTTCTACTCCCCTAAGGGAGCTAATAGTTATAAAAAAAAAAAATTAAAATAAAACGTTAAAATATTAAAAGTTTAAAATCACCCACAGTTCCCTGTTTTATATACAAAAATATATTAACAAAAAAAATAAACATATCATGTATAACCGCATCCGAAAATGTCTGAACTATTAAAACATTTTTTTTTGTATTCCTGTGTGAAAAGCAATAATGAAAAAAAAATTACAAACACATGATTCGCCATTTTTAGTCACCTCTCCCCCCCAAAAAAAATTGAATAACATTGATCAAAAAGTCGTACGTACCACAAAAATGAAACCAATAAAAATTACAGTTCATCCCGCAAAAAATACGGCTCTGTGGATGAAAACATAAAAATGGCTGTCAGAACACGGCAATGCAAAAAAATGTTGCATTTTTCAAAAGTTTTTATTTTGTTAAAAGTAGTAAAACATAAAAAGAAATACAATTTTGATATCGCTGTATTCGTATTGAGACGAGGAATAAGAAATTTCATTTTTAACACACAGTAAACGCTATGATGACAAAACCCTAAAAACCTTGCCGGAATTGTGGGTTTTTTACAATTTAACCCCAGACATGGTAAATTAAATGGTGGTCTTAAAAAAATACAACTTATCCTGCAAAAAAGAAGCCCTCATATGGCTATAGCGAACATGTTTACAAAAGTTATGGCTATTGGAACATGGGAGGGAGAAAACGAAAATGCAAAACCAGAAATGGGACCAGTACTTAAGGGGTTAAAGGGAATCTGTCACCAATGTTTGGCCCATATAAGTAATGCTAAAGCACTGTTGTACACTCACTTTATTTCCAATACGGCTTTCACCGCACAGGAAAACTATTTTTAGATTTTAATAGTTTGGACATTTTCAGATGCCAATTATGTTTATTTGTTTATTTTTATATATAAAATTAGGTAAGGGGTGATTTAAATTTTTCACATTTATGTGTATTTTCTTAATACATTTTTTTTAAAAATTTTAGCTTACATTTTTAGTCCCCTTAGGTAACTGAATATGTGATCTTCTGATCACTTGTACCATAGACTGAAATAGAATACTATTGCAGTCTATGTGATTTGCACAGGCTACCTGTCAGACCGTGCCATAGACATGACTTTGCAGCCAGCTCACTATGACAGGCCTGGGAGCCGTCACAAGGCCCAAGACTATCATAGAAACTTATCGGAGCTCAATGATTTTTCCACCGTGGCTCCGATTGGAGGGCAGAGGGAGCCACCTCTCTCTGTCTAACCACTCTGATGCCACAGTCTCTACTGACCGTGGCTTCTGATTGGTAAAATGACAGGGATCAGAGTTAATTCCAGTCATGGTCAGGTCCCGGCCAGGTCCCAGCTGTATTACAGCAGAATCAGCTGATGACCCCGCTCTTCACACTTATCATATCCTTCTGACGTACTATTACATCAGGGGTCACAAACAGGTTAACAAGAATATTCTTGTGGCATAATTTCCTCACTGTTTCCTAGGTGTATATTTGCTGACAAAGTGGTACATATTTTGCAAGCATCTCAAAAATTTTAGTTACGGACAATATCATAGAATTCTTTTCAGAGCTATTCAGGGGATGATAGTGATCATGTGATACACCATGTGTCCCCACAGAACCAGGAAGTGTCATTTCTTTCTAGACTCCAGTTTGCACCTTAGGGGATGTTTTTAAATGTAATCTTACTAGAACTTTCTAAGGATATTATACTAAGGTCCCTGTTTGATGAGGACGCAGGTTCTCATTAAATGTTCAGTGGTTTTGCTTCTTCCATCCCTTAACATCGTAAGAGATTAATAACAAAGTAAAACTATTTATGTACCTAGGACACCAAGGGGTGAAGCTATGGAGGAGGCAGTGAGAGTTGTCAAATCTGGCTCTCCTGCCTGAGGGAGCCCTAAGGCCCCACTGCTGAGGGACACATGAATATTACAAATGGTGCATGGTACGTTGAGAGCCCTTAGCGTACATGCACACTAAAATTCTCAAGTGTTCACAGGGAAATCAGTGCGGACAATCTGCATCAATTGGTATGGATTTGATGCAGATTTTCCACAAGCGGATTTAAATCTCCCAAGTGAATAGAGAAAATAATCCAGCCAGGAAAAATAAAATAAGTTGACATGCTGTGGATTTTTTAATCTGCACCGCAGGTCAAAATCCGCATCATGTACATAAGAATTTCAAATTCTCATAAAATACAATATGCATGACCTACGGTGCAAATCCACACAGAAAATCTGCACATAATCCTAATCGTGTGCGTTTAGCTTTCAGGTGCCTACAGACACAAATTTGCATTGGCATTTTTTTTTTTTGGTGGGGGGGGGGGGGGGGGCTGTAAAAATACAAGAATAATTGCATGCAGTTTTTTCCTCCACGTTTTTCTAATTTTTTTTTGCAAACAGTCTGTCTTACTACTAATGTTTTTACCCTAGAGAGAAGGTGATGTAGCCGACATTAGTACGAAGGTAGAATCTACTTTCATCCCTGAACACTACAGGGAGTGCAGAATTATTAGGCAAATGAGTATTTTGACCACATCATCCTCTTTATGCATGTTGTCTTACTCCAAGCTGTATAGGCTCGAAAGCCTACTACCAATTAAGCATATTAGGTGATGTGCATCTCTGTAATGAGAAGGGGTGTGGTCTAATGACATCAACACCCTATATCAGGTGTGCATAATTATTAGGCAACTTCCTTTCCTTTGGCAAAATGGGTCAAAAGAAGAACTTGACAGGCTCAGAAAAGTCAAAAATAGTGAGATATCTTGTAGAGGGATGCAGCACTCTTAAAATTGCAAAGCTTCTGAAGCGTGATCATCGAACAATCAAGCGTTTCATTCAAAATAGTCAACAGGGTCGCAAGAAGCGTGTGGAAAAACCAAGGTGCAAAATAACTGCCCATGAACTGAGAAAAGTCAAGCGTGCAGCTGCCAAGATTCCACTTGCCACCAGTTTGGCCATATTTCAGAGCTGCAAAATCACTGGAGTGCCCAAAAGCACAAGGTGTGCAATACTCAGAGACATGGCCAAGGTAAGAAAGGCTGAAAGACGACCACCACTGAACAAGACACACAAGCTGAAACGTCAAGACTGGGCCAAGAAATATCTCAAGACTGATTTTTCTAAGGTTTTATGGACTGATGAAATGAGAGTGAGTCTTGATGGGCCAGATGGATGGGCCCGTGGCTGGATTGGTAAAGGGCAGAGAGCTCCAGTCCGACTCAGATGCCAGCAAGGTGGAGGTGGAGTACTGGTTTGGGCTGGTATCATCAAAGATGAGCTTGTGGGGCCTTTTCGGGTTGAGGATGGAGTCAAGCTCAACTCCCAGTCCTACTGCCAGTTTCTGGAAGACACCTTCTTTAAGCAGTGGTACAGGAAGAAGTCTGCATCCTTCAAGAAAAACATGATTTTCATGCAGGACAATGCTCCATCACATGCGTCCAAGTACTCCACAGCGTGGCTGGCAAGAAAGGGTATAAAAGAAGAAAATCTAATGACATGGCCTCCTTGTTCACCTGATCTGAACCCTATTGAGAACCTGTGGTCCATCATCAAATGTGAGATTTACAAGGAGGGAAAACAGTACACCTCTCTGAACAGTGTCTGGGAGGCTGTGGTTGCTGCTGCACGCAATGTTGATGGTGAACAGATCAAAACACTGACAGAATCCATGTATGGCAGGCTTTTGAGTGTCCTTGCAAAGAAAGGTGGCTATATTGGTCACTGATTTGTTTTTGTTTTGTTTTTGAATGTCAGAAATGTATATTTGTGAATGTTGAGATGTTATATTGGTTTCACTGGTAAAAATAAATAATTGAAATGGGTATATATTAGTTTTTTGTTAAGTTGCCTAATAATTATGCACAGTAATAGTCACCTGCACACACAGATATCCCCGTAAAATAGCTAAAACTAAAAACAAACTAAAAACTACTTCCAAAAATATTCAGCTTTGATATTAATGAGTTTTTTGGGTTCATTGAGAACATGGTTGTTGTTCAATAATAAAATTAATCCTCAAAAATACAACTTGCCTAATAATTCTGCACTCCCTGTATTGTTTGCCATTAATTGCCCAATTTACATAGTGTGGGGTCACCATTAGTTATTATGGCCGTTCCCATCTGGTATTCGTGGAGGGAACATTGACTAGGCTTTGGCATGTTCAGGACATCTCCTTTTTTGACTCAGATGTGGTGTTCCAACAAGATAATGACCAAGCACCACTAGCAGTTACTTGTCAATCTTTGCTCAACCGCATTAAGTTTTCCAGGCGTAATTATATATATTTTTTTACTAGTGTATATCATTTGGATAATTGATGCTGCATTCAAATTCTATACGATCCGTCTACCAGAAACAAATCAGTCTAAATTCCATTTTATGTAAAAGTTGTTCTAATCATGTATTTGGGAGTAATACATTTTTTTATCCATTCGGCCCTTTACATAATACACTGAGCATCACAGACTTACAGAAGAAATGCATGCCCCTTTAACAAAGTTTCCTTTAGCAGTTATACAAGTTTGGAGACAGGAAAACCATACATTGCTCATTCATTTCCACACATGAATTTGGCACCAGACATGGATGAACAATCCAAGCCATATGCGTCGTAAAATGGTATTACATTTCTCAGAATGTGAGGAGACGCCCTAGTGTTCTGTAAACTCTTACTTCCATTTATGTTCATAGTGCCTGATGCGCATACATATCCTTTTTTCATTTCTCTTCAAATTAATACTCTTTGTCTTAACAAATCTTTAATGGTTTGTTGGAGGCTGCTTACAATCGACAGAAAGATTTGAGGTGACAAATATTGTATGTTTTCATAGTGAATAGCTTGATATAGAAAATAAGTCATGATAGTTCATTTAACATTGGTTAAACTGACTAAAGTCTTTAGAGTATAAATGAACCTAAGCACGGCCAGGCTAATAAGCAGCAGTGTGATGAAAGCTATTACTTACAATTTTGGCTGTTTCTTTTTAAGTTTGTGCAAAAGTTTATCCAAAAAGAAAGCTGAGCCTCAGATGTCACCAGATGTAAGACAGCTATCCTATATGTCAATGCTTGACCTGCTAAACTGGCCTTGAGGTATAATATAGATAATAACTAAGCTAGTATCTCATCTGCAGACAGGGGCGGACTGAGAACCCTCAGGGCCCCCGGGCAAAATAAATCAAGGGCCCCCTTACAGGCCCCACCCATGTTCTGCTGCAAGCCCCACCCTTGCCCCGCCTCCATGTCCCGCCTCCAGCCACACCCTACACAATCTTTAATAAGATTTCAAAGTTAAAGTGACACAAAAGGCACCCAGACCACTTCAGCTCATTGACGTGGTCTGGGTACAGTGTGCCTTTTGCAAATCGAGCTGCAATGTTCTAGAGAAACTGCATTGTTTACGTTCCAGCAATAAGTCAGCCTCTAGTGGCTGGCAGCCACCTGAGGGCTTCCTGGATTAAAACAGACCTTTGGTCTGGTATCTGACGCTGGACGTCCTCACACCCTGCATGATGACCTCTAGGGTCAAATTTTTCCCCATAGGAAAGCATTGATTCAATGCTTTCGTATGGGGTGATCTAATCTCAGCATCCATTAGTGAGCCTCTGTTAGAAGCAGTGTGGGCATAACTACTGTGAAGGGGGCACATATCTGGGCATGACTACTGTGAAGGGGGCACATATCTGGGCATAACTACTGTGAAGGGGGCACATATCTCGGCATAACTACTGTGAAGGGGGCACATATCTGGGCATAACTACTGTGAAAGGGGGGGAGGCCCTTCACAATAGTTATTAATCCCTTTCAGCAGTCCCCCCTTCAGTCAATGGGGGACTGCTGAAAGGGGTTAATAACTACTGTGAAGGGCCTAGCCATCTGGGCAACCCCACAGATCATCCCCCCACCCACCTTGTACTTGTTCCACTGATCCGCTACTTGCGGGCTACATGGGCATGAGTTCAGTCACTTCGGTGCGCAATCCCATCCTGTGGTGCGTGATCCCGCGAGACCCGTGAACTACAGCGGCAGGTCTTGCGGGATCACTTGCTGCAGGACGGGATTGCCCACCGAAGTGACTCAACTCATTCCCGCGCGCCCACAAGTAGCGGAACAATTACAAGAGGGCCAAATAAAAAAATATTTTGAACCAAAAGGTGTTATGGGGGCTCTGTGGATGGCACTGTTATGGGGGGGGGGGGATCTGTGGATGACACTGTTGTGGGGGGGATCTGTGGATGGCACTGTTATGGGGGGATCTGTGGATGGCACTGTTATGGGGGGATCTGTGGATGGCACTGTTATGGGGGGATCTGTGGATGGCACTGTTATGGGGGCTCTGTGGATGGCACTGTTATGGGGGCTCTGTGGATGGCACTGTTATAGGGGCTCTGTGGATGACACACTGTTATGGGGGCTGTGTGGATGACACACTGTTATGGGGGCACTGTGGATGACACACTGTTATGGGGGCTCTGTGGATGGCACTGTTGTGGGGATCTGTGGATGACACTGTTGTGGGGGGGATCTGTGGGTGACACATATATAGCACCTTATGCTATATAAGTGTCCCAGTGAGTGAATGATTCCCAATACAGGGACTGGGGGCCGGTGTTCCGGAATTTTCTGCTACCCAGAATTTTTTGCTACCCACGTCACTTCCGGTAGTGACGTGGGAGGTGTGTCTCTCACCTCGGCTCCTCACTGGCTCTGCCGGGGGTTTGTCGGCGCAGGCGCGGATGATTCACCCGTAGTGTGAACGCGCTGAAGGTAGCAGAAAATTCCGGGCCACTGCGCATGCGCGAAAAAGACGGCCGAAGGTAGCAGAAAATTCCGGCCCACTGCGCATGCGCGAATAAGACAACCGAAGGTAGCAGAAAATCCCGGTTTCGTGCATGCGCAGTGGGCCTGAATTTTCTGCTACCTTCGGCTCCTATTGCGCCTGCGCCAAGCCGTCTTGTTTAGCGAGCAGAAGGTAGCAGAAGATTCCGGCCCACTGCGCATGCGCGAAAAAAACGACTTGGCGCAGGCACAGTAGCGCTGAGTCAGTTAACAATAAAGGTTAACAAAATGCAAATATCTAGACCTCTTCAGCACCTCTGTGACGTTTAATTGACAGTATTATGTCTATATCGTGGAAAATAGTTTTAAGGAAATGAAATAAAGATTTGAAATTTTATATTTTGTCAGCACTTCAAGCTAGACGTAATGTAAAACTATCTTCACGATATAGACATAATACTGTCAAGTAAACGGAACACGGGCATCTGGTTCTGTAATGGCAGCGGGGCCCGGTGCAGTCACTGTATTCTATTACACGGGGCCCCGCTCACTGTAAAGCCTTGTTCACACTTCAGTGTTTAGTCAGTGATTTCCATCAGTGATTTGTGAGCCAAAACCAGGTGCGGCTCTAAACACAGAACAGGAGCAGATCTTTCCCTTCTACCTCATGCCTGTGGAGGCTCCACTTCTGGTTTTGGCTCACAAATCACTGATGGAAATCACTGACCAAACACTGAAGTGTGAACGAGGCCTAATACTAATATTCCTATGTGAACAACTTGAAATCCTCTGCGATCCTCTCCCTCTCCCTCTCTGTACTCACAAACTCAGTAGCAGGCAGGCCGGGCGGCAGCGCAACTCACTGACATCACGTGCCTGCTCCTCCCACATGTCCTAGTGCTCCTCTCCCCCTCCCTCCTAGTGCCCCCAGTATAATGTACCAGTATAAAATGCCCCATATATAGTGCCCCAGTAGATACCCTCAGTGTCCCCCATAACTTGTTAGTATAAAATACCCCTTCTTAGTGCCCCCCGTTGATTACCCCATAGTACTCCTCTCCCACCTTCCCCATAGTACCCACCATAATGTGTCACAGTATAAAATGCTATTGTACAGAGCCCCCCATATAAAATACCCCTTCTTTGTGGCCTCAGTAGATGCCCCTATAGTGACCCCCCATATCATGTGCCAGTAGCCAGAGCCCCCCATATCATGTGCTAGTATCCAGACCTCTGCCATATCATGTGCCAGTAGCCAGAGCCCCCCCATATCATGTGCCGGTATCCAGACCCCCGCCATATCATGTGCCAGTAGCCAGAGCCCCCCCATATCATGTGCCAGTAGCCAGAGCCACCCCATATCATGTGCCAGTAGCCAGAGCCCACCCCATATCATGTGCCAGTAGCAAGAGCCCCATGTGCCAGTAGCCAGAGGACGCGATACAGATGACTATGGAGATGAACGCTTCCACAATGGAAGCAATCATCTCCCTGTGTGACTGTTCTGCCGCCGCTGCCCCCACTTGCTGCCACGGGGCCCACAAAAATATATTTAGTTGTGGGCTGGCGGGGGCCCCTAAGGACTTGGGGGCCCGGGGGCAATTGCCCCCTTTGCCTTAATGGAAGCGCCGGCCCTGCACGGACAGTGAGCTCTGACCTGGGACCCAGCTCACTTTCCATATCTACTTACAGTTCAAGCACTAGGTAGCAAAACCGCAACTGGTTAATGGTCCCCATGCTGCTAAGGTGCAGAGACAGTCAAACACCAAGAGACAAAAACAACACAAAGGCATAGGAAAAATAGGTAAGAACCAGGCAGACAACCCAGTACAAAAAAGAGAGACAGAGAGTAGTCAAAAAACAAGCCGAGATCAAATACTAGACGGGATGCACAGTACAAACCATGTGAGACAGAGAGTGGTCAATAGACAAGCCAAGATTAAAAGCACAAACAAATCCAAATTAATCTAAGGACCAGAAACCTAGCTAGTGAGCCCCAACAAGACTATGACTGGTATTGGTATATGGCCAGGAAGGGGTTTAAATAGAGTACAGAGTCCAAGGAACTGAACCTGATAGGTTGAAGCTGAAGAGCTTGCTACTTGAGCCCAGACAGGTAAGTTTGTGACACAAAGAGTAAAAAAAAAGTTTAACCCTTTCAGGACCAAACCATTTTTCACCTTTCTGCCCAGGCCATTTTAGCAAATCTGACCTATGTCACTTTATGTAGTAATAACTTTAAAATGCTTTTACTTACCCATGCCATTCTGAGATTGTTTTCTCGTCACATATTGTACTTCATAACCGTGGTAAAATTGAATAAAAAAATGTCAATTTTGTTTATAAAAAAATACCAAATATTTGGAAAAATTTAAATTTCTGTACTTTTATAATAGATAGTAATAACTCCAAAAATAGTTACTAGTTTATATTCCCCATATGTCTACTTCATGTTTGGATCATTTTGTGAATGCCATTTTATTTTTTGGGGACGTTAGAAGGCTTAGAAGTTTAGAAGCAAATCTTGAAATTTTTCTGAAAATTTCCATAACCCACTTTTTAAGGACCCATTTTGGAAACTACGCCCCTCAAAACTGATTTTACAAACTTTGTTAACCCTTTAGGATTTCACAAGAATTAATGGAAAATGGAGATGAAATTTTCAGAATTTCACTTTTTTGGAAGATTTTCCATTTTAATATTTTTTTTCCACTAACAAAGCAAGGATTAACAGCTAAACAAAACACAATATTTATTGCCCTGATTATGTAGTTTTCAGAAACACCCCATATGTAGTCATAAACAGCTGTACGGGCACACGGCAGGGCGAAGAAGGAAAGGAACGCCATATGGTTTTTGGAAGGCAGATTTTACTGGGATAATTTTAAGCTGCCATTTCACATTTGAAGACCCCTTGATGCACCACTAGAGTAGAAACTCCAAAAAAATGACCCCATTTTGGAAACTACGGGGTAAGGTGGCAGTTTTGTTGGTACTATTTTAGGGTAAATATAATTTTTGGTTGTTCTTTATTACACTTTTTGTGAGGCAAGATAAAAAAAATAGCTGTTTTGGCACCGTTTTATTTTTGTTATGTTCATCTGACAGGTTAGATCATGTGGTATTTTTATAAAGCAGATTGTTATTGACGCGACAATACCAAATATGACAACTTTTTTGTTTGTTTCAGTTTTACATAATAAAGCATTTAAAAAAAAAGATTTTTAAGTGTCTCCATATTCTGAAAGCCATAATTTTATTTATTTTTGTCCGTTTTAGGTAGGGGCTAATTTTTTTCGGTATGAGATTACATCATGATATCATTTTTTAAACAAAATAAATCGTGTTTTAGTGTCTCCATATTCTGAGAGCCATAGTTTTTTCAGTTTTTGGGCAATTGCCTTACTAGAGTTTCATTTTTGTGGGATGAACTGATGGATTGATTGGCACTATTTTGGGGTGCATATGATCTTTTTGATCGCTTGCTATTACACTTTTTGTGATGTAAGGTGACAAAAAATGGCTTTTTTAAAACTGTTTTAATTTTTTTATTTTTTACGGTATTCACCTGAGGGGTCAGATTATGTGATATTTTTATAGAGCAGGTTCTTATGGACGCGGCCATACCTAATACAGTCCTAATCAAAAGTTTAAGACCACTTGAAAAATGGCAAAAAAATCATATTTTACATTGTTGGATCTTAACCACTTCCCATCTGGGCCATTTGCCCCCTTCCTGACCAGGCCTAATTTTGCAAAACTGACATATCTCACTTCATGTGGTAATAACTTTGGAACGCCTTTATTTATCCAAGTCATTCAGAGAATGTTTTCTCGTGACACATTGTACTTCATGATAGTCATAAATTTGAGTCAAAATATTTCACCTTTATTTATGAAAACATCCCAAATTTACCCAAAAATTTAAAAAATTCTCAATTTTCTAAATTTCAATTTCTCTGCTTTTAAAACAGAAAGGGATACCTCATAAAATATTTATTACTTAACATTCCCCATATGTCTACTTTATGTTGGCATCATTTTGGAAATGTCATTTTTATTTTTTTAGGACGTTAGAAGGCTTAGAAGTTTAGAAGAAATTCTTCAAATTTTTAAGAAAATTGCCAAAACCCACTTTATAAGGACCAGTTCAGGTCTGAAGTCACTTTGTGGGGCCTACATAGTGGATACCCCCATAAATGACCCCATTGTAGAAACTACACCCCTCAAGTTACTCAAAACTGATTTTACAAACTTTGTTAACCCTTTATGCGTTCCACAAGAATTAAAGGAAAATGGAGATCAAATTTTTAAATTTCACTTTTTGAGCAGATTTTCCATTTTAATCCATTTTTTTCTTTAACACATCGATGGTTAACAGCCAAACAAAACTGAATATTTATTACCCAGATTCTGCGGTTTACAGAAACACCCCACATGTGGTCATAAACTGCTGTATGGGCACACGGCAGGGCGCAGAAGAAAAGGAACTCCACATGGTTTTTAGATGCCATGTCCCATTTGAAGCCCCCTGATGCACCCTTACAGTAGAAACTCCCAAGAAGTGACCCCATTTTGGAAATTAGGGGATAAGGTGCCAGTTTTATTAGTACTATTTTTGGGTACATATGATTTTTTGATCATTCATTATAACACTTTATGGGGCAAGGTGACCAAAAAATTGGTTGTTTTAGCACAGTTTCTATTTATTTATTTTTACAGCGTTCACCTGAGGGGTTCAGTCAAGTGACATTTTTATAGAGCAGATTGTTACGGACGTGGCGATACCTAATATGTATACTTTTTCTCATTTATTAAAGTTTTACACAATAATAGCATTTTTGAAACAAAAAAATTATGTTTTAATGTGTCCATGTTCTGATAGCTATAGTTTTTTTTATTTTTTGAGAGATTTTCTTATGTAGGGGCTCATTTTTTGCGGGATGAGGTGACTGTTTTATTGGTACCATTTTGTGGGACATACGCGTTTTTGATCACTTGGTGTTGCAGCTTTTGTGATGCAAGGTGACAAAAATTGCTTGTTTTGACACAGTTTTTTTGTTTTTGTTTTTACAGTGTTCACCCGAGGGGTTAGCTCATGTGATATTTTTATAGAGCTGGTTTTTACGGACGCGGCAATACCTAATATGTATACTTTTTTTTATTTGTTTCACTTTAACACAATAATAGCATTTTTGAAACCAAAAAAATGATGTTTTAGTGTCTCCATGTTCTAAGAGCTATAGTTTTTTTATTTTTTGAGAGATTTTCTTATGTAGGGGCTCATTTTTTGCGGGATGAGGTGACGGTTTTATTGGTACCATTTTGTGGGACATACGCATTTTTGATCACTTGGTGTTGCATATTTTGTGATGCAAGGTGACAAAAATTGCTTGTTTTGACACAGTTTTTTTGTTTTTGTTTTTACAGTGTTCACCCGAGGGGTTAGCTCATGTGATATTTTTATAGAGCTGGTTTTTACGGACGTGGCAATACCAAATATGTCTATTTTATTTTATTTTTTTCTATTTTTAATTTTTTTTTTTATTCCTTACTTGGGGACCTTTTTATTTTTACATGTGAAACTTTTTTTTATTTTATTTTTTTCAACCCTTTATTTTTTTTTTATTTTTTTTACACTTTTCGTCCCCCATAAGGTCATACAAGACCTCTGGGGGACATTTGCTTCACTTTTTCTTTTTTTTTCCACTATTGATTTCTCCTGTAACTGGGGCTGACATAGTAGCCCCAGTTACAGAAGAAATGCACCCCCCAGAGAGGCTGTACAGCGTGATTCTGCGCTTTACAGCCTCAGAGCAGGGCTGATCGAGGTCTGTGAGAGACCTCACACAGCTCCTGCAGCTCCGGTCCCGGCGGTCACATGACCGCCGGGCCGGAACACTGCTCTGCAGACACAGCTCTCGGTGAGCGCTGTGTCTGCAGCGATCCGGAAGGCAGGGACACCTGGGCACTGTCCCTGCCTTATCTCTGGGTTGCCCTGCTGTCACTGACAGCGGGCAACCCGATCAGCAGCTGCACGATTAGCGTGCAGCTGCTGTTTCTGAAAGGACGTTCAGAAACGTCCGTTCAGAAATAGAGGTCCACCCATAGGACGTTTATATCCTATGGGCGGACTTAAAGCGGCTAACAAGGTTCCAAGTAGAGCTTCAACATGCAACAAGAAGAAATGAGAGTGAGACAAAACATTTTTTGAGCATTCAATTAATTGAAAATAACGATTAAACTGAAACAGGCTGTTTTTCAGCTGATCCAAATTTTAGGACCACATGCCTTTAAAAGGCCAAATCTGTGCAAAGATGTGGATTTATTGTCATTTTCTGTCAGGTAGTCGCACGTTGTGATGGCAAAGGCAAAAAAAACACTCCCTTTTTGAACGTGGTCGGGTTGTTGAACTGCATAAGCAGGGTCTCTCACAGCACGCCATCACTGCTGAGGTGGGACGCAGTAAGACATTAATTTGGAATTTCTTAAAAGATCCTGAGGGTTATGGAACAAAAAAGTAAAGTGGAAGACCCAAAAAAATCTCATCAGCACTGAGCCGGAGGATCCAATTGGCTGCCCGTCAAGACACTGGACGATCCTCGACCCAAATTAAGGCCCTTTCTGGTGCTGACTGCAGCCCCATAACCATCACATGGCATCTGAGACTGAAAGGCTTCAAATACAAAAACATCTTCAAAGACCTCGTCTCCTTGAACGCCACAGAACTGCTCGTTTGGACTTTGCAAGAGAGCACCAAACAAAGGTGGAAGAAAGTTCTATTCTCTGATGAGAAAAAATTTAACCTTGATGGTCCTGATGGTTTCCAATGTTACTGGCAAGCAGATCCCACCTGAGATGTTTTCTGCGCGCCACAGTGGAGGGGGCGCCATAATAGTCTGGGGTGCTTTTTCCTTCAGTGGAACAATGGAGCTTCAGGGAGTGCAGGGGCGTCAAACGGCCGCTGGCTATGTCCAGATGTTGCAGAGAGCATTCCTCATGACTGAGGGCCCTCGTCTGTGTGGTAACGACTGGGTTCTTCAACAGGACAACGCTACAGTACACAATGCCCGCAGGACAAGGGACTTCTTCCAGGAGAATAACATCAATCTTTTGGCCCATTCTGCGTGTTCCCCTGATCTAAATCCAATTGAGAACCTTTGGGGATGGATGGCAAGGGAAGTTTACAAAAATGGACAACAGTTCCAGACAGTAGGCGGCCGTCTTCACTACTTGGAGAAATGTTCCCACTCACCTCATGGAAACGGTTGCATCAAGCATGCCGAAACGAATTTTGGAAGTGATAATAACAGCGGAGCTACTCATTACTGAGTTCATGTTTGGAGGTTGGATTTCTGTTTTGGGGGGGGGGGGGGTTAGTTTATTTGGGAGGTGTGCTCCTAAACTTTTGATCAGCTGAAAAACAGCCTGTTCAGTTTATTTGTTGTTTTCATTAAATTGAATGCTCAAAAAATGTTTTGTCTCATTCCCATTTCTTCGTGTTGCATGTTAAAGCTCTACTTGAAACCTTGTTAAGATCCAGCCATGCTAAATATGATTTTTTGCCATTTTTCAAGTGGTCTTAAACTTTTGATCAGGACTGTATGTAGAGATGGCATTGCGGTTCGCCCGGCGGTCGTTTCGCGGCAAACTTTGCGTGTTTGCGATTCACCGAACAGGCGAACATATGGAGAAATTCGCGCCCGTCATATTCTTTTAGCTTGTGAAGAACTTTGACCCATGACACATCCATCAGGTGGTACAGGACAGCCAATTGAGACATTTCAGCACTTGGACATACTCTCTACCTTATAAATAAACCTGATCTGGCCGCCATTTTACATTCAGTGTTTTGCCAGTGTAGGGAGAGGTTGCTGTGTGGAGCAGGGACAGGCTGTTAGGGACACCAAATGCTAGCTAATAGGGCCACAAAAGTCATTTTAAGCACTAGTATAGGTGTGCTATCGATATGTGTAATACACAGAGGGGTGCGATATACTTATAATATACTTTTATAATGAGTCAAAAACACATAGATCTATATAGTGATTACCTGGACCATTTTTATATAGAGTAAGGTTCCGGACGGGGTTGCTCTTATCAGGGCGGGTGGTCTGTGGTTAGGCTATCAAGGCCAGAATAGCACCCCCCTGTAGGGCAATATCAGGGACAGTTCTTTGCCCACACTGTCCTTCAATACCACATAATCATCTAGCCCAGGGATGGATGTTTTTTTGCTTTCCCTCCTGGATTCATCGATTTGCACTGGAACCCCCCGTATTGTGGTAGGACATATGGTTTCTGATTTGGTGCCGCCGAGCACTTGTTATTGCCTACCACATCTATGATCTTTGCTTAACTTTAATAATTTAATTTATTTTCATTTTGAGGGATAGCTTTTCCATTCACACGTCCTCAAAAATGGGTCTGACTCATTTTTAATGGGGCCGGAATGTGCTGTCCGCATCCGCTTTTGCGTATCCGCACTTCCGCATCTGTGCTTCCGTTTCCGCAAAAAAATAGAACATGTCCTATTCTTGTCCGCAATTGCAGACAAGACTAGGCATTTTCTATTATAGTGCCGGCGATGTGCGGTCCACAAATTGCGGAATGCACACTGCCGGTGTCAGTGTTTTGAGGACAGTGGCGTACATACAGGGTCGCAGGGGTCGCAGTTGCGACCGGGCCCGGCACTCCAGGGGGCCCGGCCGCCTGTGGACTTCCCCTAGCCCCTGCAGTCAGTGTTCCCTTCAAGCTGTGTGCGGGTGGGTGGCCGCGCAGCAATTATTGTGTGGCCCCGCTCACAACTTTATAATCCTCGCTCACTCGCAGCGCCACTCAAGCAACATGCCAGCAGTCAGTGTCAGAAACATCTCCGTCATGCGCCTCCTGCCCCGTCTGCCTGCTCCTCCCACTTTATGAATGAAGCAGGTAGGCGGGGCAGGAGTCACATGACGGAGGGAGAGATGTTAGGCTCAAGCTGCCGGCGGCGAGTCTGCATGCCACCCTAGTTAGTAGTTTTTAGTTTTTTTTTACAAAGATTACGTTTTATGAATATACTTTACAGCTGTGTGCGGGGCCGGTGTATTACAGTAGAGTCACTGCACCGGCCCCGCCAGTGTCCCCGCCTCCTCCCTCCCCACTGACACATTACAACAGCAGGCCAAAATGAGCGAGGGAGAGGAGAGTGAGGAGGGACTCGAGTAATTACTACGCTTCTTCCCAGGGCCGCTGTAACCATAGGGCGAACCCTGTGAGAGGACTCAAAGCTCTTTTATTCCTGTCTGTTTCAGACAGGAATAGAAGAGCAGGTCTGACATAGGAGATCTAACCTGGACGCTCCTCAGAGTCTTAGCTTCCCTTTTGTGCTCTCTTGTGGCTGGCCTCCGGTCTAGGTTCCCCCTCCCTACCTCCTTGCCATTATCCCCACTGCTCCCAGTTACCCCATACCAGGCCTATACTTGTCATATGGAGTCTGTGGCACTGTCTGCTGTCCCTAGAGCACTGGCTCCGCCCCCTGTCTTCACCTGCCGGGAGAAGTTGTGATCTGCCTCCTGCTGAAACCTGAAGCCTGGCAGCTACATCCTATAATGAACTGTGAAGTACTAGATTTACACTAGGTAGGTACCAGCAAGCCTGTATAATACCCATAACAGGCACAGTGTAGCAGCTGGCTGGTCTGCAGGACATGGGATAGTGTGAGGTGCAATACTCTGCACAGCCTGCAACTGCTGTTAGCAGGGGAGGAGAGGGTGCACTGCAGACACTGAAGGATTCCTGATTGTGTCCTTCCAGTAATGGGAGGCAGGGGAGGCTTATTCACTTCTTGGTATCTGGGTGGCAGCTGATAAAAGACAATGAGGTATTTATTAAAACTGGTGTAAAGGAAACCTGGCTTAGTTTCCCATAGCAACCAATCAAATTCCACCTTTCATTTCCCAAAGGAGCTCTGAAGAATGCAAGGTGGAATCTGACTGGTTGCTATGGGTAACTAAGCCACTTTTCCTCTACACCAGTTTTGATAAATCTCCCCCAATGGCTATCGTGTGCACAGTGCTACTTCATACACAGGCCAGTGCTTCCATTATCTATGGAAAGTAGTCCTGTGCATTATGTCACACCTTGTAATTTACTGACCCTAGGCTGGATTAGGTAAACCCTGGTACTGTTTATGAGCGATACAAGAGTCTGGTGTAACAGTGTGCACAGTACTACTACATGAGAAATACTTCTGTAATCCCCTGTAGTATATTATCTCTGCTCATCAAACACAGCGCTGTACAGTACATGGTATAGCGGCTCTACTTGGTGTCACAGCTCAGCGCCATTCATTGCACCTAGGCCATGTGACCAATGAATGTGATGTTACATGGCTTAGGAAAAGCTGCCATCCACAGATCCCCCATAAGTGTGTCATCGACAGATCCCCCATAAGTGTGTCATCGACATAAGTGTGTCATCCACACATATCCCATAACAGTGTCCTCCACAGATGGCAGTACAGCAGGATTGCCATCCAAAATCGGCCTGTCCCGCACAAAGTGGTTCTGTTGGGAGGCATGTTGGGTGAATGGTAGTGGGGGGGGGGGGGGGGGCGACGGTGGGTTGAGGGGGGTTGACGGGGAGGGGGCCCCATGGATCAGTTTTGCACCGGGGCCCCATGGATTGTGTGTACGCCACTGTTTGAGGATCAGCAAAACACTTACAGACGCGTGAATGGACCCTCATAGTAAAATTATTAAAGGTTACTTTTTATCTTCATGTATATTCTAATGGATTGCCTTCCTTGTACAATGTTATAATATACTTTCTATGTTAGAAAGTATATTATAGTGCATTTGTATTGTGCGGCAGTTGTGTGCGGTTCTGCTGCAATACTGCAGGTATACAGAGGGACAAGCGTTATTGGAACAAATAATTTCTACTAGTGTTATATACCAGTCCCCCCCCCCAAAAAAAACTGATTGAAGCGGGGTGTTATATACCAATATACTTTCTTTATAGTGCATTTGGGTACTGCATAGTGCATTTGCGCATACGTGAAAATTATATTGCAGATATTTCGCATTGAAAAATGAATGGAGATCGCAAATTTGAATAATACATCTGGTATGTCACTGTCCATGTTGTGGGACTATTTATGCACTTCTAGTAATTATTTCTTGGCTGTAAATATGAGCTGAACGTTTTTCAGGTTCGCCTGCCATTAAAGTGAATGGGACCCGCCGCGAACTTGCGGTTCGCGAACATTTGATCGCGTTTGCGCGATCGCGAACTGTCCCGGCAGATGTTCGTCCTTCACTACTAATATATATACCTGTTTTTTATTTATGTAAATTTTACACAATGCTATTTTTTAAACAAAAAAAATCATGTTTTAGTGTCTTCACAGTCTGAGAGCCATAGTTTTTTCAGTTTTTGGGCGATTGTTTTAGGTTGCATATCATTTTTGCAGGATGAGATGGTGGTTTGATTGGCACTATTTTGGGGTGCATATGACTTTTTGATCGCTTGCTATTACACTTTTTGTGATGTAAGGTGACAAAAAATTGCTTTTTTTGACACCTTTTTTTTGTTTTGTTTTGTTTTTACGGTGTTCACCCGAGGGGTTAGCTCATGTACTATTTTTATAGAGCAGGTTGTTACGGATGCGGCTATACCTAATATGTCAACTTTTTTATTTTTTTATATTTAACACAATAAAAGCATTTTTGAAAGAAAATAAAATCATGTTTTAATGTCTCCACAATCTGAGAGCCATAGTTTTATTATTTTTTGGGGGAATTGTCTTAGGTAGAGGCTCATTTTTTGCGGGGTGACGGTTAGATCAGTACTATTTTGGGGGGCATATGCCTTTTTAAACGGTGTTGCACTTTCAGTGATGTAAGGTGACAAAAAAATGGGTTTTTTTAGCAAAGTTTTAATTTTATTTTTTTGACAGTGTTCACCTATAGAGCCGGTCAATACGGACATGGCGATACCTAATATGTATACTTTTCTTTTTTTCCCTATTTTTTTACAAAAAATGTTTAACTTTGTTTTGGGAAAAGGATGCTTTTTTTTCTTGAAACTTTTTTTTACACTTTATTTTTTGTCCCACTCTGGGACTTCAACTTTTGGGGGTCTGATCCCCTTTACAATGCATCACAATTCTTCTGTAATACACTTACAGCCTACTTGCCTGTGAGATCCAGGGGGCTGGATCTCACAGGCTCTCCCGGAAGGCAGCCACAATGCCTAAGGAAGGCATCAGGCTGCCTTACCTGCCATCGGGTCCCCATCACAGCAGCGCGGGGATCCGATGGCCACCACCAGTGGCGGATTACAATAGGGACGTTTGGGTCGGCAGCCCCGGGCCCAGCACCGCTGGGGGGCCCAACGCTGACCCGAACGCCCACATACTGCGGCATGGCTCCCTGTCCCGTTGCCGATAAGTGCCATAGGCTTCAGGCCTAGCAGGCGTCATCACGCGCCTGTGACGGGAGCAAGCGCCTGGCCCTGGTGAGTATTTAGCTTTTCTTTTCCTTTTTTCTTTTTTAATTTTTTTATTTCATGTGCCTACTTTGGGGGACATGTGGGGGGGGGACACACAGGAGGACATATTAGGGAAGATACATCGAGTACATGGGGGGCTGTATGGGGCCAAATTATTATGGGAGGGAATACTATGTGGGGACAAATTACTATGTGGGGGCAAATTATTATGGGAGGGGCTACTATGTGGGGCAAATTACTAGATGGGGCAGTGTGGGGGCAAATTTCTATGTGGGGGCAGTGTGGGGGCAAATTATTATGGGAAGGACTACTATGTGGGGGCAAATTTCTATATGGGGCAGTGTGGGGGAAACTATTTTGTGGGGGCAGTGTGGGGGAAATTGCTATGTGGGGACAGTGTGGGGTAATTTCTATGTGGGGACAGTGTGGGGAAATTGCTATGTGGGGACAGTGTGGGGAAATTGCTATGTGGGGACAAATTACTATATGGGGCAGTGTGGGGCCAAATTACTATGTAGGGGCAAATTTCTATGTGGGGGCAGTGTGGGGGAAACTATTGTGTGGGGCAGTGTGGGCGAAACTATTGTGTGGGGGCAGTGTGGGGGAAATTGCTATGTGGGGACAGTGTGGGGTAATTTCTATGTGAAGACAGTGTGGGGTAATTTCTATGTGGGGACAAATTACTATGTGGGGGCAGTGTGGGGAAAACTATTGTGTGGGGGCAGTGTGAGGAAATTGCTATGTGGGGGCAAATTACTATGTGGGGCAGTGTGGGGGCAGATTACTATGTGGGGGCAGTGTGGTGGAAATTACTATGTGGGGGCAGTGTGGGGCAAATTACTATGTAGGGGAAATTACTGTGTGGGGGCAAATTACTATGGGGGGATTACTATATGGAGCAGTGTGGTGGAAATTACTATATGGGGGTGTTGCTATTGGGGAGGCACTGTAGTGGCCATTCTATTATTTCTGGGGACACTATACAGGGATTATTGCCTGGAGCACAATATAGGGTGTTATTTTTATTGGGGGTCTCTAGGGGACATTATAGCTGCTGTGGACACTATAGGAACATTTGGGGTAATTTATCAAACTGGTGTAACGCAGAACTGGCTTAGTTGCCCATAGCAGCCAATCAGATTCCAGCTTTCATATTTGACAGCTCTTTTGGAAATCCAGTTCTACTTTACACTAGTTTGATAAATGACCCCCATTATGTCTATTAGGATCACTATTTTTCTGCAGTATAGTTCCTGGGGCATTGGGGAGCACAAAGGGCACAGTATTGGGGGTGGCAGCAGGATGACACTGTGGGGACACCAGGATGAGGAGGTTGATGGAAAAATGTAGAAATCTAACGTTCTGTGTTACAAACTGTAGAGACGAGATGTGGCTACATGACAGGAGATGTCACTGGATGTAAGAGGTATGTGGTGCTGTATTCTCCTCCATGTCTTTTTTTATTACAATTATATGTATTTTAAATTTGGCGACCACATTTTTCAGTTTAGGACCCAATTTGGGGTATTTTTTTTAGTCTGAAGATGTCATATGGCCTAGGAAGAGACTGTGGCGCTTATGAAGCACCGCAGCCTCTTCATACAAAAAAAACTAAACTAAAATGGTGGGAGGGGCCCAAGTTGGGTAGACAGCCTATCATGCACTTAATCTCCCCCATGGCCACCACGCACACGTCTGAAGTCCGCACGTGCCGCGGTCAGCGCTCACCATGGCCGTGCAGGGCTTAATGCGTCGGCATAGGTGATTTCACAGATGCCGGCGCATACAGCAGGGGTCCGGCTATCAGTGACTGCCGGACCCCTGCCGCGGATCGGGTGGGCGCAACTCCTGAATCCGCCCGATCAGTGCGCAGTATACGGCGCTGGGCGTTAAGTCATGTCTGCATGCGCCATACATGTACAGCGCTGGGCGTTAAGGGGTTAATAAGTAAAAAAAAAAATGTTCCTGTTGTCTAAATCTGGGGTGTGTCTTATAGTGAGCTGTGTCTTATAGTAAGCTGTGTCTTATAGTTAAAAAAATATGGTTTCTCCACAAAATATTACACTCATTCTTTGTATAAGGCCTCATGCACACGGCCGTTGTTTTGGTCTGCATCCGAGCCGCCGTTTTGGCGGCTTAGATGCGGACCTATTCACTTCAATGGGGCCACAAAAGATGCGGACAGCACACTGTGTGCTGTCCGCATCCGTTGCTCCGTTCCGTGGCCCCGCAAAAAAAAAAATAACATGTCCTATTCTTGTCCAAGCTTTGCGGACAAGAATAGGCATTTATATTAAAGGTTGTCCATGCCATTCCGCAAATTGCAGAACGCACACGGACACAATCCGGGTTTTGCGGATCCGCGATTTGCGGACCGCGAAACAGACCACGGTCGTGTGCATGAGGCCTAAGTGTAAAAAGGTATGCAAATGTGAAACATGCTTCAAAGGGGAATTCAACTTGTTACAAGTGACCTCCTATCCACATGATAGGGGATAAATATTATATAGGTGACGGTCCTACCACTCGGACCCCAACGATCACAAGAAAGGGGACCTTATACCATTACATTTTATCTTTTTCCATAAAATAATATATCCATCTCCTCAGCAGCTCCTGCTCCATAACATGCTGCCTGCAGATTGCTCTGCATTTCGTTGTGACAGATTCTTTTTAAAGGGTTTGCCCAGGTTTGAGAACTGAACAGCGTATTACGTGACTTTTTTGCACTTGATCTTGAGCTTTAGCCTTTTTGTAGCTAAACAGACACAACATGTCAACAAACACATTGCTGATGATGTTAGACCTATATACAGTTGCAAGAAAAAGTATGTGAACCCTTTGGAATGATATGGATTTCTAGACAAATTGTCAAAAAATGTTATCTGATCTTCATGTAAGTCACAACAATAGACAATAACAGTCTGCTTAAACCAGTGTTTCTCAAATAGTGGGGCGCGCCCCCCAGGGGGGGCACCAGGCTCCGTAAAGGGGGGCTCGCAATGTGATATGCGGCAGGGAGATGAGCGCTTCCATTGTGGAAGCGCTCATCTCCCTTCCTCTGATCAGAGGCCGGCAAAGGCGCTGAGGGACTGGGAGGAGGAGCTGGGGGCCGGGAATAGCGGCGGAGCGGTGCAGTCAGTGTACTATAGCCCCGCCCTGCCGCTCCGGTATAGCAATATAAAATATCTTATTCAATTAAAATGTATTAGATATGCCCCCTCACTCCTAAATTCCTAGTACCTTACATCCTATTCCTAGGTTCTGTAATGCCGGCAGGTCGGGCGGGCGGCAGCGTAACTCCCTGGTGTCACGTGCCTGCGCCGCCTACTTTATGAATGAAGCAGGCGGCGCAGGCAAGTGACGTCAGTGAGTGATGCGCCAGCCGCCCGCCCGGCCTGCCGCAATTGTACAGAACCTAGGAATAGGATGTAAGGTACTATTAGGAATTTAGGAGTGAGGGGGCATATCTAATACATTTTAATTGAATAAGACATTTTATATTTGAATACTGGGGGGGGCGGGTTTAGGCTGATCCGTGGATGGCACAGTTAAGGGGGGGGGCTGTCGATGCCACTGTTATGGGGTGGGGGGTCTGTGGATGGCACTGTTATGGGGTGGGGGGTCTGTGGATGGCACATATATAACAGTGCCAGCCACAGATCCCCCACCCCATAACAGTGTCATCCACAGATCCCCCCTGTAACAGTGCAACCCACAGATCCCCCTGTAACAGTGCCACCCACAGATCCCCCCTGTAACAGTGCCATCCACAGATCCCCCCTGTAACAGTGCCATCCACAGATCCCCCCGTAACAGTGTCCGTCATCCACAGATCCCCCCATAACAGTGTCCGTCATCCACAGATCCCCCCATAACAGTGTCCGTCATCCACAGATCCCCCCATAACAGTGTCCGTCATCCACAGATTCCCCCCATAACAGTGTCCGTCATCCACAGATCCCCCCCACAACAGTGTCCGTCATCCACAGATCCCCCCATAACAGTGTCCGTCATCCACAGATCCCCCCATAACAGTGTCCGTCATCCACAGATCCCCCCATAACAGTGTCCGTCATCCACAGATCCCCCCATAACAGTGTCCGTCACCCACAGATCCCCAGTAATAGTGCCACCCACAGACCACCATTAGTTCCAAACCCACCAAAAGCACACCTTTTGGTTAAAAATATTTTTGTTGTAAATTGATCCACATTTCTTTCTTTTTTTATTCTCTTATACGTTAATAAGGATACAGTGTTATGCAGAGGTGTACTTATTAATTATAACAATTTTATAGACAAATGATACTATTTACAGTCGCGCGGGGGGCGCAAAATGTTTTCTTCTTCCTAGGGGGGGCATGACAGAAAATAATTGAGAAGCACTGGCTTAAACTAATAACACACAAAGAATTAAATGTTACCATGTTTTTATTGAACACACCATGTAAACATTCACAGTGCAGGTGGAAAAAGTATGTGAACCCTTGGATTTAATAACTGGTTGAACCTCCTTCAGCAGCAATAACTTCAACCAAACGTTTCCTGTAGTTGCAGATCAGACGTGCACAACAGTCAGGAGTAAGGCCTAATTCACACAAACGTTTTTTTTGCTAGTGTACGGGCCGTTTTTTTGTGTTCCGTATACGGTCCGTATACGGAACCATTCATTTCAATGGTTCCGCAAAAAAAAACTGAATGTACTCCGTATGCATTCCGTTTCCGTTTTTCCGTTCCGTTGAAAGATAGAACATGTCCTATTATTTCCCGCAAATCACGTTCCGTGGCTCCATTCAAGTCAATGGGTCCGCAAAAAAAACGGAACACATACGGAAATGCATCCGTATGTCTTCCGTATCCGTTCCGTTTTTTCTGAACCATCTATTGAAAATGTTATGCCCAGCCCAATTTTTTCTATGTAATTACTGTATACTGTACATGGCATACGGAAAAACGGAACGGGAAAACGGAAAGGAAACGGAAACACAACGGAACTCAAAAATGGAACGTAAAAAAAAGGGACCACAAAAAAACTATAAAAGCCATACGTTCGTGTGAACTAGGCCTAATTCTTGACCATTCCTCTTTACAGAACTGTTTCAGTTCAGCAATATTCTTGGGATGTCTGGTGTGAATCGCTTTCTTGAGGTCATGCCACAGCATCTCAATAGGGTTGAGGTCAGGACTCTGACTGGGCCACTCCAGAAGGTGTATTTTCTTCTGTTTAAGCCATTCTGTTGTTGATTTACTTCTATGCTTTGGGTGGTTGTCCTGTTGCAACACCCATCTTCTAAGCTTCAGCTGGTGGACAGATGGCCTTAAGTTATCCTGCAAAATGTCTTGATAAACTTGGGAATTCATTTTTCCTTCGATGATAGCAATCCGTCTAGGCCCTGACGCAGCAAAGCAGTCCCAAACCATGATGCCCCCACCACCATACTTCACAGTTGGGATGAGGTTTTGATGTTGGTGTGCTGTGCCTCTTTTTCTCCACACATAGTGTTGTGTGTTTCCTCTAAACAACTCAACTTTGGTTTCATCTGTCCACAGAATATTTTGCCAGTACTGCTGTGGAACATCCAGGTGCTCTTGTGCAAACTGTAAACGTGCAGCAATGTTTTTTGTTTTTTTTTGGACAGCAGTGGCTTCCTCTGTGGTATCCTCCCATGAAATACATTCTTGTTTAGTGTTTTACATATCGTAGATTTGCTAACAGGGATGTTAGCATATGCCAGAGACTTTTGTAAGTCTTTAGCTGACACTCTAGGATTCTTCTTCACCTCATTGAGTAGTCTGCGCTGTGCTCTTGCAGTCATCTTTACAGGACGGCCACTCCTAGGGAGAGTAGCAGCAGTGCTGAACTTTCTCCATTTATAGACAATTTGCCTTACCATGGACTGATGAACATCAAGGCTTTTGGAGATACTTTTAAAACCCTTTCCAGCTTTATGCAAAGTCAACAATTCTTAATCATAGGTCTTGTGAGAGCTCTTTTGAGCAAGGCATCATTCACATCAGGCAATGCTTCTTGTGAAAAGCAAACCCAGAACCGGTGTGTGTTTTTTATAGGGCAGGACAGCTGTAACAAACACTTCCAATCTCATCTAATTGATTGGACTCCAGTTGGCTGACACCTCACTCCAATTAGCTCTTGGAGATGTCATTAGCCTAGGGGTTCACATACTTTTTCCACCTGCACTGTGAATGGTGTGTTCAATAAAAACATGGTAACATTTAATTCTTTGTGTGTTATTAGTTTAAGCAGACTGTGATTGTCTATTGTTGTGACTTGATGAAGATCAGATCACATTTTATGACCAATTTGTGCAGAAATCCATATAATTCCAAAGGGTTCACATACTTTTTCTTGCAACTGTATGTGAAGAAAATCTTGTTCTGTAATACACAAGACAGTCGAGATAAAAGTTTTCTTTCACATATACCCTGCAATCTTTACCCTGTTATCCATGAATCATTAAGTTCTGAAATATGCAAAGGAATTATTGTCTAATTCTACCAGGGCATAATTACAAAGGAATATCATAAGTATGTAGTATGTTTTTGAATTTACAAAGAGATATGTAGTATCTGAAAAAACTCAGCGACTTGTACGCTCTTCTAGTTTAATAAATGGTTTGTGTTGTGAGAGAGCCATCTTGTGGTCATATGCTGCAATGACATGTATTTTACATAAAAAGTGAGAGATATACTTGAAGTTGACACGTTCTATATACAGTAACTAGCCAAGTTCTGAGAAAAGCAAATTTAGATTTGTTTTTTACGACAAGGTATAGTCACTTCTGTATTAATCGACACTGTTTTATCAATGTTAAAACTGTGAGAGGATAACTTTCAAGTTTAACCCCTTAACAACCAGCACCTTACATGTAAGGCGGGATGACCGGGTGGGTGCAGAAGCTGCGCCCGCCCGATCTGCGTCAGACACTGATAGCTGGACCCCTGCTGTATGCGCCGGCAACGGTGAAATCACCAATGGCAGCCATTTTTTGTCACCTTACATCACAAAAAGTGTAATAGCAAGCGATCAAACAGTCATATGCACCCCAAAATAGTGCCATTCAAACCTTAATCTCATCCTGCAAAAATAATACCCTACCTAAGACAAAAAATAAAAAATATGGCTCTCAGACTATAGAGACACTAAAACATAATTTTTCTTTGTGTCAAAAGTGATATAATTATGAAAAACTTACATAAATAAAAAAGTATACATATTGGGTATTTCCACGTCCCTAACGACTGCTCTATAAAAATATCACATGACCTAACCCCTCAGATGAACACCGTAAATAAAAAAAACGGTGTCAAAAAGCAATTTTTTTTGTCACCTTACATCTCAAAAAGTGTAATAGCAAGCGATCAAAAGGTCATAAGAACCCCAAAATTGTACCAATCAAACCATCATCTCACTCCACAAAAAAATAGACCCTAACTAAGACAATCTCCCGGAAAAAAAAAGAAGAAAAACTATGGCTCTTAGAATATGGATATACTCAAGTATGATTTTATTGTTTAAAAAATGCTGTTACTGTGTAAAACTTAAATTAAAAAACAGTATACATATTAGGTATCGCCACGTCCATAAGAACCTGCTATATAAAAATATCACATGAACTAACCCCTCAGATGAACACCGTAAAAAACGAACAAAAATAAACGGTGTACAAAAAGCTATTTTTGTCACCTTACATCACAAAAAGTGTAATATCAAGCGTCCAAAAAGTCACATGCAAATTTTACGTATTTTGGGTATGGTGAGTTCATGTGAGATTTTATTTTTTGACACAAGTTAGTGAAATATGAAACTTTGTAAAGAAATAAAATCTATTTCCGCTAACTTGTGCCAAAAAAAATTCTGAATGGAGCCTTACAGGGGGGTGATCAATGACAGGGGGTGATCAAGGAGTCTATAGTCTATATGGGGTGATCACCACCCTGTCATTGATCACCACCCTGTCATTGATCACCCCCCTGTAAGGCTCCATTCAGACGTCCGTATGCGTTTTGCGGATCCGCTGTGTCCGCAAAACACATACGGATGTCTGAATGGAGCCTTACAGGGGGGTGATCAATGACAGGGGGGTGATCACCCCATATAGACTCCCTGAACTTGTGACAAAAAATAAAAACTTCCATGAACTCACTCTGCCCATCACAAAATACCTTGGGGTGTCTTCTTTCCAAAATGGGGTTACTTGTGGGGTAGTTATACTGCCCTGGCATTTTAGGGGCCCAAATGAGTGCAAAGTAGTTTGAAATCAAAATCTGTAAAAAATGGCCTGTGAAATCCGAAAGGTGCTCTTTGGAATGTGGGCCCCTTTGCCCACCTATGTGGTATCACCGTACTCAGGAGAAGTTGGGCAATGTGTTTTGGGGTGTCATTTTACATATACCCATGCTGGGTGAGATAAATATCTCGGCAAAAGACAACTTTTCCCATTTTTTTATACAAAGTTGGCATTTGACCGAGATATTTATCTCACCCAGCATGGGTATATGCAAAATGACACCCCAAAACACATTCCCCAACTTCTCCTGAGTACGGCGATACCACATGTGTGACACTTTTTTGCAGCCTAGGTGGGCAAAGGGGCCCACATTCCAAAGATAACCTTTCGGATTTCACAGGCCATTTTTTACAGATTTTGATTTCAAACTACTTTGCACGCATTTGGTCCCTAAAATGCCAGGGCAGTATAACTACCCCACAAGTGACCCCATTTTGGAAAGAAGACACCCCAAGGTATTTCATGATGGGCATAGTGAGTTCATGGAAGTTTTTATTTTTTGTCACAAGTTAGTGGAATATGAGACTTTGTAAGGGAAAAAAAAAACATTCATCATTTTCCGCTAACTTGTGACAAAAAATAAAAAGTTCTATGAACTCACTATGCCCATCAGCGAATACCTTAGGGTGTCTACTTTCCCAAATGGGGTTATTTGTGGGGTTTTTCTACTGTCTGGGCATTGTAGAACCTCAGGAAACATGACAGGTGCTCAGAAAGTCAGAGCTGCTTCAAAAAGCGGAAATTCACATTTTTGTACCATAGTTTGTAAACGCTATAACTTTTACCCAAACCATTTTTTTTTTACCCCAATTTTTTTTTTTTTATCAAAGACATGTAGAACAATAAATTTAGAGAAAAATTTATATATAGATGTTGTTTTTTAAAAAATAATTTACAATTCAAAGTGAAAAATGTCATTTTTTTGCAACAATTTCGTTAAATTTCGATTAATAACAAAAAAAGTAAAAATGTCAGCAGCAATGAAATACCACCAAATGAAAGCTCTATTAGTGAGAAGAAAAGGAGGTAAAATTCATTTGGGTGGTAAGTTGCATGACCGAGCAATAAACGGTGAAAGTAGTGTAGTGCAGAATTGTAAAAAGTGGTCTGGTCATTGAGGGTGTTTAAGCTAGGGGGGCTGAGGTGGTTAACCGCCTCCGGACCACCTAACGCAGGGATGCGTTCCGGAGGCGGTCGATTCATTCTTCCTTGACGCATTGGCGCGTCATCTCGCGAGACGCGAGACTTCCTGTGAACGCGCGCACACAGGCGCGCGCGTTCACAGGATCGGCCGGTAAGCGAGTGGATCTACAGCCTGCCAGCGGCGATCGTTCACTGGCAGGCTGTAGATGCGATTTTTTTTTAACCCCTAACAGGTATATTAGATGCTGTTTTGATAACAGCGTCTAATATACCTGCTACCTGGTCCTCTGGTGGTCCCTTTTGCTTGGATCGACCACCAGAGGCCACAGGCAGCTCTGTAATAAGTAGCACCAAGCACCACACTACACTACACCCCCCCCCCTGTCACTTATTAACCCCTGATCACCCCATATAGACTCCCTGATCACCCCCCTGTCATTGATCACCCCCCTGTAAGGCTCCATTCAGACGTTTGTATGTATTTTACGGATCCATGCATCCATGGATCGGATCCGCAAAACACATACAGACGTCTGAATGGAGCCTTACAGGGGGGTGATCAATGACAGGGGGGTGATCAGGTAGTGTATATGGGGTGATCACCACCCTGTCATTGATCACCCCCCTTGTAAGGCTCCATTCAGATGTCCATATGTGTTTTGCGGACCCGATCCATGGATGCGTGGATCAGTAAAACACATACGGAAGTCTGAATGGAGCCTTACAGGGGGGTGATCAATGACAGGGGGGTGATCAGGGAGTCTATATGGGGTTATCAGGGGGTTAATAAGGGGTTAATAAGTGACAGGGGGGGGTGTAGTGTAGTGTGGTGCTTGGTGCTACTTATTACAGAGCTGCCTGTGTCCTCTGGTGGTCGATCCAAGCAAAAGGGACCACCAGAGGACCAGGTAGCAGGTATATTAGACACTGTTATCAAAACTAATCTAATATACCTGTTAGGGGTTAAAAAAATCGCATCTACAGCCTGCCAGCGAACGATCGCCGCTGGCAGGCTGTAGATCCACTCGCTTACCGGCCGATCCTGTGAACGCGCGCGCCTGTGTGCGCGCGTTCACAGGAAATCTCGCGTCAAGGAGAAATGAATCGACCGCCTCCGGAACGCATCCCTGTGTTAGGCGGTCCGGAGGCGGTTAAAAAATGCTGTTACTGTGTAAAACTTAAATTAAAAAAAAGTATACATATTAGGTATCGCCACGTCCATAAGAACCTGCTATATAAAAATATCACATGAACTAACCCCTCAGGTGAACAACGTAAAAAACAAACAAAAATAAACGGTGTACAAAAAGCTATTTTTTGTCACCTTACATCACAAAAAGTGTAATACCAAGCATCCAAAAAGTCACATGCAACCCAAAATAGTGGCAATTAAACCGTCATCTCATCCCACAAAAAATGAGACCCTAACTAAGACAATATCACCAAAAATATAAAAACTACGGCTCTCAGAATATGGAGACACTAATACATGATTTTTTTTTGTTTAAAAAATGATATTATTGTGTAAAACTTAAATAAATAACAAAAGTATATATAATAGGTATCCCCACGTCTGTAAGAACCTGCTCTATAAAAATATCACATGAACACCGTAAAAAAAGAAAGTAAATAGTGTCAAAAAAGGCATTTTTTGTCACCTTACATCACAAAAAGTGTAATACCAAGCAATCAAAAAGTCATATGCACCCCAAAATAGTACTAATCAAATTGTCATCTCATACAAAAAAAAAAATGATCCCCTACATAAGGTAGTTGGCCAAAAAATAAAATAAAACTATGGCTTTCAAAATATGGAGAAACTAATAGAATCATTTTTTTTCTAAAATGCTTTATTATGTAAAACTGAAACAAACAACAAAGAAAAGTAGTCATATTTGGTATTGTCGCGTCCGTAACAACCTGCTCCATAAAAATACCATGTGATATACCCTTTCAGATGAACATTGTAAATAGCAAAAAATAAAAACAGTGCCAAAACATCTATTTTTTGTTACCTTGCCTTACAAAAAGTGTACTATAGAGCAACCAAAAATCATATGTTCCCTAAAATAGTACCAACACAAATGCCACCTTATCCAGTAGTTTCCAAAATGGACATACAGGGCGGGACACAGGAAGAGGCTGCATCGCATCGCTGGCATGGATGTAAGTATAAGTGTTTATTTTTTATTTTTTAATACCCGACTGTTACTGCCATGGAGGGAGCGGGAGGCACTTGATACTGGCACATGGGGGGAGGGGGGTTGGCACCTGATACTGGCACCTGGGGGGGAGGGGAGGTTGGTACCTGATACTGGCACATGGGGGGAGAGAGGCACCTGATACTTGCACATGGGGGGGAGAGGCACCTGATACTGGCACATAGGGGGGGGAGAGGGGTTGGCACCTGATACTGGCACATGGGGGGGAGGGAGAGAGGCACTTGATACTGGCACTTTTTTTGTGGGGGGGAGATGGCACTATGATACTGGAACATGGGGGGGGGAGAGGCACTTGATACTGGCATGTGGGGGGGGTTGGCACTTGATACTGGCAGATGGGGGGAGAGAGGCACTTGATACTGGCACTTTTTTTGGGGGGGGGGGAGATGGCACTATGATACTGGGACATGAGGGGGGAAGAGAGAGGCACTTGATACTGGCATGTGGGGGGGTTGGCACTTGATACTGGCACATGGGTGGGTTTGGCACTATGATACTGGCACATGGGGGGGAGAGGCACTTGATACTGCCACTTTTTTTGGGGGGGGGAGATGGCACTATGATACTGGGACATGGGGGGAAGAGAGAGGCACTTGATACTGGCACATGGGGGGGTTGGCACTATGTTACTGGCACATGGGGGGTGGGAAGGAGAGAGGCACTTGATTTTGGCACATTGGGGGGGGAGATGGCACTATCATACTGGGACAAAAATATAAAAACTACGGCTCTCAGAATATGGAGACACTAATACATGATTTTTTTTTTGTTTAAAAAATGATATTATTGTGTAAAACTTAAATAAATAACAAAAGTATACATAATAGGTATCCCCACGTCTGTAAGAACCTGCTGTATAAAAATATCACATGAACACCGTAAAAAAAAAAAGTAAATAGTGTCAAAAAAGTCATATGCACCCCAAAATAGTACTAATCAAATCGTCATCTCATACCAAAAAAATTATCCCCTACATAAGGTAGTCGGCCAAAAAATAAAATAAAACTATGGCTTTCAAAATATGGAGAAACTAATAGAATAATTTTTTTCTAAAATGCTTTATTATGTAAAACTGAAACAAACAACAGAAAAGAAAAGTAGTCATATTTGGTATTGTCGCGTCCGTAACAACCTGCTCCATAAAAATACCATGTGATATAACCTTTCAGATGAACATTGTAAATAGCAAAAAATAAAACATCTATTTTTTGTTACCTTGCCTTACAAAAAGTGTACTATAGAGCAACCAAAAATCATATGTACCCTAAAATAGTACCAACACAAATGCCACCTTATCCAGTAGTTTCCAAAATGGGGTCACTTTTTCAGAGTTTCCACTCTAGGGGTGCATCAGGGGGACTTCAAATGTGACATAGCAGCTTAAAATTATCCCAGTGAAATCTGCCTTCCAAAAACCATATGGCGTTTCTTTCCCTCTGCGCCCTGCCGTGTGCCTGTACAGCAGTTTACGATCACATATGGGGTGTTTCTGTAAACTACAGAATCAGGGCAATAAATATTGAGTTTTGTTTGGCTGTTAACCCTTGCTTTGTTATTGGAAAAAGTGGATTCAAATGAAAAATCTGCCAAAAAAGTGAAATTTTGAAATTTCATCTCCATTTTCCATATATTCTTGTGGAACACCTAAAGGGTAACAAAGTTTGTAAAATCAGTGTTGAATACCTTGAGGGGTGTAGTTTCTAAAATGGGGTCACTTTTTTGGAGTTTCTACTTTAGGGGTGCATCAGGGAGTCTTTAAATGTGACATGGAAGCTTAAAATTATCCCAGTGAACTCTGCCTTCCAATGGTGTATCCAGTGGCATAACTATCAGGGAAGCGGCTGCTTCGGGGCCCGGAGCCCCAGCAGCGTGTGTGACAGTTTATTTTCAAGTTAGTTAAATATGATCGATTCTTGTCTTAATGTTCAGGGCCCCTTCACAGCAGCTGACCAGGCCCCCTCGCTAATGTGATCTAATCTTACTGTTTTCTAATGTGTCTGGGATTCAAACCCACAACCTCCATGTATCAGTGGCAAAGCATTTACCCACACAGCCATAAAGGCTGCATTGCAACTGATTGAAAAAATACAAGACTTCTACTGTTATAGCTGGCTAAGTGTACATCTATACACATGACAGCTGCCCCAACACACCCAGCACTGCTATATCTCTATATGACAGCTGTCCCAGCACACTCAGCTCTGCTATATCTCTATATATGAGCAGCTGTCATGTGTATAGATGTACACTTAGCCAGCTATAACATATTTTTTCAATCAGCAGCAAGGCAGCTCTTATGGCCTTGTGGTTAAGTGCTTTACCTCTGATACAGAAGGTTGTGGGTTTGAATCCCAGCAGAAACTTTTCTGAAATACGTGTGCCCGTACAGCAGTTTACAACCAAATAAATTTTTGTAAACTACAGAATCAGGGCAATAAATATTGACTTTTGTTTGAATGTTAACCCTTGCTTTGTTAGCGGAAATTGTTTTATTAAAATGGAAAATCTGCCAAAAAAGTTAAATTCAGAAATGTCATCTCCATTTTCAATTATTTATTGCGGAACACCTAAAGGGTTAACAAAGTTTGTAAAATCAGTTTTGGATACCTTGAGGTTTGTCAGTTTCTAAAATGTATTTATAAAAAATTCATTTTTGGGTGGTTTCTATTATGTAAGCCTCACAAAATGACTTCAGACCTAAACTGGTACTTAAAAAGTGGGTTTTGGAAATTTTCAGAAAAATTTCAAGATTTGCTTCTAAACTTCTAAGCCTTCTAACTTCCCCAAAAAATAAAATGGCATTCACAAAATGATCCAATCATGATGTACACATATGGGGAATGTAAAGTAATAACTATTTTTTGGAGTTATTACTATCTATTATAAAACTAGAGAAATTGAAATTTGCTAATTTGCTAATTTTTCCAAAATCTGGTGGACAGCCCAATATGTGTAAATAGTGATATTGATTCCAAAAAGTTCTTACCGCTTACTTTCCTATGGCGTGTTTTGTGAATAATCTCGGCAGATAAACTGCCTACTCACGTGTATATTCAAACACAATCCAAGAGGCGTGGGATGTAAGTACTTTGCAGGGACGCTGAATTCACGAGGTCGGGAGCGTTCCACTGCGTAGCTTGGTGGGCGTGTCTCTGAAGGTCAGGTGATCCTAGACGACCAGGTCAGATGGTCTGGTCAGGTGATCCACAGGTCCTATGTGATATAGAAAGCTGTGTATGATTTCTTCCTTTATGCGCACAATATCCCTATGCCTTAGGTCCGGACCGGATGCGTTTCAAGGCTACTTGTGGAAGAAAGATTGGTACTATTTTGGGGGGCATACACCCTTTTGATCGCTTGGTGTTGCACTTTTAGTGATGTAAGGTGACCCCCCAAAAAAAATTATCATTTATTTTTTTTTTTACGGTATTCATCTGAGGGGTTAGGTCATGTGATATTATATTAGAGCCGGTCGATACGATAACTCACTGTAATACACTTACAACTTCTTGCCTTTTATTCACAGGTCACACAGCACTAGGGAAGGGGTATGGATGTCTGAGGGGGACTAAGTGCCGCTGATGGGGTTAACTCTGCAGCTGAGGGGGAACTGCAGGCTAATCCACAGCTCCAATCTCCTCAGCACTGGAGATGGAGAATTACAAGCAGCTCCGATCTCCTCAGCACTGGAGATGGAGAATTACAAGCAGCTCCGATCTCCTCAGCACTGGAGATGGAGAATTACAAGCAGCTCCGATCTCCTCAGCACTGGAGATGGAGAATTACAAGCAGCTCCGATCTCCTCAGCACTGGAGATGGAGAATTACAAGCAGCTACGATCTCCTCAGCACTGGAGATGGAGAATTACAAGCAGCTCCGATCTCCTCAGCACTGGAGATGGAGAATTACAAGCAGCTCCGATCTCCTCAGCACTGGAGATGGAGAATTACAAGCAGCTCCGATCTCCTCAGCACTGGAGATGGAGAATTACAAGCAGCTCCGATCTCCTCAGCGCTGCAAAGGGGAGTTGAGGGGGAATGTCAGGCTGCAGCTGCCATCTCCTCAGCAATTTGGAATGTACTACTGAGGATTTATAGCACATACTTTTGATCTCCTTAGCACTGTCACAGTAATTACAAAACTGAGGAGATCGACGTTGAAATAGGTGCCTTTAGCTGTGATTGGTCAGTCTGGATTGACTGACCAATCACAGCGATCGTCAGACGGGGACAGCTTTGACTGTCTCTTTCATAGGTGTTGTGACCAATCAGCTGTCTGTGACAGCTGTTGTCACTGTCCTGTCACTGTGTTTACTCAGTGACAGTTTAACTGCAGGACGAGAATGCTCGTCCTAGTGCCTGAAGTACCTGCAAGTTAGGGCTCATGCACACGACCATTGTTGTTGTGCGGTCCATTTTTCACGGATCTGTTGTTCCACATCTGAGGTTTTTTTTCCTTGATTTGAATCCTCTTCCGTTCCGTTATTGCACAAAACATATCAGTATGGTTTCCGTATTTGATCTGTGTTTTGCGGCTCGTATATGGACGAAAAAATGAGAAAATAGTTACAGGTTTGGGGCATTTTATCTCCTCCTATATAAGATGGTCATGTGTTTGTATTGACAGCATTTTCTTCAGCTTGTTTCAGCATTGAGAGCGATTTGTTGGAATACTGTGCTTGGCTGGCATTATTTTCTGGCGACTGCTATCTGTTGTATCATGTCTGATGATACGAAGGAAGCGCTTCTTCTTTGCTGGCTTCTTTATCTGAATTTCGGACAGCAGCCAACTATGCGGACTGAGGAACCAAGGAGGGGGCATTGGGTTCACCCAATTGTCTCTCAGCGGCGATTGAAGGGCTACTTCCACACGCTGTACGTGGATCTGCGACAGCATCCTGACAAATTTCATGGATTCTGTCGTATGTCTGTGAGCAGCTTTCATATTTTGTTAGGGGCTCTGGCCTCACATACCAGGAGACAAATATGAGGCGCTGCATTTCACCAGAGGAACGGCTCATCGTGACGTTGAGGTAGGTTTTTAACTGACTTTTTGTATTAATGTGTTGTAAACGGTTAGTGTCAATTGAAATATTTTTCCTGTTAGCTATGTGCAATTTTTTTAATATTTTTTTTATTTAGATTCCTGGCAACCCGCAATTCTTTTGCTTTACTGCATTTTGAGTTCCTGAAGGGCATCTCAACTATTTCTAAAATTGTTCGTCAAATGTGTGAATTCCAAAACACAGTGATTCTGGAGCCCAAGGTAGATGATTGGTTGCAAATCGCTGAGGGCTTTGAATGTGATGCGCAGTTCCCAAACTGCATTGGGGCAATGGATGGCAAACACATCCGTGTGAAGAAGACACCTCCCTCATGGTCGAGGTTCTACAATTATAAACAATATTTTTCTGTAGTAATTTTAGCTTTGGCTTGACAGTACCTACAAGTTTATCATTGTGGATACCGGGGCCTATGGGAGCACCACAGATGCGCGCATTTTCGGTGCTTCTAGAATGGGTGATCAGCTTCAAGCCAACCAACTTGCTCAGACGGCTGCCACGAACTGCAGGACCACAGTTCCTTTTGTAATAGTGGTTGATAAAGGGTTTGCTTTGACACAAAATGTCATGCAGCCTTTCGCCAGATGCAACCTGGATGACAGCAGACGTATATTCAACTATCGGCTGAGTAGAGCCCGTCGGTATGTGGAGTGTGCGTTTGGAATACTTAAGTGGAGAGTATTCCTGTCATCCTTACAAATGTCAACGGACAATGCCACCCTGTTTATTCAAGCATGTGTGATCCTGCACAACTTCGTCAGGATTCATGATGCTCCTTCAGATCCTGGAGTGGATCAGAATCTGACAGCTACATCTGTTGGATATGATCGCAGCCGGTATAGACAAGCTGGAACTGCTGGAATGGCTGTTCGGGAAATGTATGCTGATTATTTCTCCAGCCCTGAGGGGGCATTGCCATGGCAATTGGATGCAGTTCGTGGCAGACATTGATGAAAGCTGTACTCTGGAAATAATAGTATTTTTTATTGTTTAGTCAGGTCCTTACAATTAGTTTTTTGTCTAGATAGTGTAGGAACTTGCAATGAGGACCCTTGACGTAGGCTTGCAGGGCTGGGGTATATATCGTCAGCAAAATCCATGGTCAATGCAATCATTTCATCTCGTGTGGCTGGATATTGGCCATAAGACTATATGAAAATAAATTGACCATATATTTGAATCTATAATACCTCTTTAAAAGTTTACTTGAAATATTTTTTTTTACATCTTTAGAAAACATACATTTCTATCATAAACCTCTTACAAGCCACTTACTAAGGTACTGTTAATAAGCATTGTGTCTCCCTTGATGGCAACCTTATTTTCTACATCATATTATATGCTAGTCTACATTTGTCATGACCTGACATCAATCCATCTATAGTGGTAGTGCTTGAATAGTAGATCAAAGAACGATGGATAATTATAGACCCCATGGTCCCACCCACAGAAGATGGCTGCACTTTATCATATACTGTGAAGGGCTTACCAGCACTGATGGAATGTAGGGTGTTGTTTATACATTGGAAATGAGCACTGTATAATGGTTTATAATACCATACAGCATAGAAAGCATTTTAACTAATAACTGTGTCTTAGTAATGTGCTTGTATAAAATTTTTGTGGAAATATAAAAATGTTCAACTTTTTCCTGACCATTTTATTTGAAAATAGCGCTTATATATTACTAATATGTGTAATATATTATATTGCAGGTCATATTAACAGGATGAGAAGTCTACCTAGCAAAATATGGATGTTCAGCAAATTCCGGAAAAGCCTAGCCATATGATTATAAAGTGTATGTGCAAATAATAAAAACAAGCTAGACTCTATAATAGAGGAGATTCCAACTTATTTCCACAAATAAAAACCAGAGCTAATGATAGTTCATTATCTGCGCTAAGTTGAAGACAAAAGGAAGTCAGTTGTGTACAATATGTATATATATATATATATATATATATATATATATATATACAGTACAGACCAAAAGTTTGGACACACCTTCTCATTCAAAGAGTTTTCTTTATTTCCATGACTATGAAAATTGTAGATTCACACTGAAGGCATCAAAACTATGTATTAACACATGTGGAATTATATACATAACAAAAAAGTGTCAAACAACTGAAATATGTAATATTCTAGGTTCTTAAAAGTAGCCACCTTTTTGCTTTGATTACTGCTTTGCACACTCTTGGCATTCTCGTGATGAGGTTCAAGAGGTAGTCACCTGAAATGGTTTTCACTTCACAGGTGTGCCCTGTCAGGTTTAATAAGTGGGATTTCTTTCCTTATAAATGGGGTTGGGACCATCAGTTGCGTTGTGGAGAAGTCAGGTGGATACACAGCTGATAGTCCTACTTAATAGACTGTTAGAATTTGTATTATGGCAAGAAAAAAGCAGCTAAGTAAAAAAAAACGAGTGGCAATCATTACTTTAAGAAATGAAGGTCGGTCAGTACGAAAAATTGGGAAAACGTTGAAAGTGTCCCCAAGTGCAGTCACAGAAACCATCAAGCGCTACAAAGAAACTGGCTCACATGTGGACCGCCCCAGGAAAGGAAGACCAAGAGTCACCTCTGCTGCGGAGGATAAGTTCATCCAAGTCACCAGCCTCAGAAATCGCAGGTTAACAGCAGCTCAGATTAGAGACCAGGTCAATGCCACACAGAGTTCTAACAGCAGACACATCTCTAGAACAACTGTTAAGAGGAGACTGTGTGAATCAGGTCTTCATGGTAGAATATGTGCTAGGAAACCACTGCTAAGGACAGGCAACAAGCAGAAGAGACTTGGTTGGGCTTAAGAACACAAGGAATGGACATTAGACCAGTGGAAATCTGTGCTTTGGTCTGATGAGTCCAAATTTGAGATCTTTGGTTCCAACCACTGTGTCTTTGTGCGACGCAGAAAAGGTGAACGGATAGACTCTACATGCCTGGTTCCCACCGTGAAGCATGGAGGAGGAGGTGTGATGGTGTGGGGGTGCTTTGCTGGTGACACTGTTGGGGATTTATTCAAAATTGAAGGCATACTGAACCAGCATGGCTACCACAGCATCTTGCAGCGGCATGCTATTCCATCCGGTTTGCGTTTAGTTGGACCATCATTTATTTTTCAGCAGGACAATGACCCCAAACACACCTCCAGGCTGTGTAAGGGCTATTTGACCATGAAGGAGAGTGATGGGGTGCTGCGCCAGATGACCTGGCCTCCACAGTCACCGGACCTGAACCCAATCGAGATGGTTTTGGGTGAGCTGGACCGCAGAGTGAAGGCAAAAGGGCCAACAAATGCTAAGCATCTCTGGGAACTCCTTCAAGACTGTTGGAAGACCATTTCAGGTGACTACCTCTTGAAGCTCATCAAGAGAATGCCAAGAGTGTGCAAAGCAGTAATCAAAGCAAAAGGTGGCTACTTTGAAGAACCTAGAATATGAGATATTTTCAGTTGTTTCACACTTTTTTGTTATGTATATAATTCCACATGTGTTAATTCATAGTTTGATGCCTTCAGTGTGAATCTACAATTTTCATAGTCATGAAAATAAATGAAAAGGTGTGTCCAAACTTTTGGTCTGTACTGTATATGTATATATGGCTAATCAGTTGCCCAATATACAGACAAAATGTATACTATACCAGAGAATCTGTTGGGAAGAAATCAGCGTCAAGGTTTAATTGTGAAGTAAGATCAGATCTTATTTTCCTTCTGATCTCTCCTCTCTCTTGTGTGTCTTTCGTCTTGGGTGTTGTCCTTTCCATTGTTTTGGATCCTTCTCCATGTCTCTATGGTGTCCCATGCTATTCTTATCCCCCTGGCACAGTAGGCTTGACATGATTTTCCACATGACTTAATGACATCATTTTGTAATTTTTTTTTTACCACCAGAGGGCACTAGGGTTTCCAAGTAACAAACCTGTGTAATGATCCCTAATTCTTCTATTTTCTTAGAATTTTTATAAAAGATAATCTCTGACCTAAATCTAGGACAAAGTTATAAATATAAATAAGAACGACATTAAGGCATACTAACTGTCAGACATTCAGTCTACTTAAAAAATATACGAGTTTTAAACAAACTCTCCAAAGATACACAATTTTCTTATTCACGCATTCGGTCACCGAACTTCCCCCATAAGGTATGGCTGCAATTTCTGTAAAGCCCATACAATGGCCAGACATTCTTTCTCTATAGTGGCATATGCCACTTCCCTTGGTAGGAGCTTTCTGCTCAAATATATTATGGGGTGCTCATCCCCTTCATGATTCACTTGGCTGAGCTAAAATCTGGGCTCTGCAAAACTGGAGAGCTAGCAAGAGCAGATTTCAACACTGACAGAGACCTCTCGCAGTCTGCAGTCCAGTTAACTATTTGTAGTAGCTTCTTCTTTGCGAGGTCTATCAAAGATTTTGCTAGGGTGCTATAGTTGGGGACAAATTTCCTATAGTACCCAGCTGTCCCTAAGAAGGACATAACCTGCTTTTTAGTCTTAGGGGTAGGCCAATTGGAGATGGCATCTACTTTCCCTGGCTCTGGTTTAAGCATCCCTCCACCTACCTGGTGCCCAAGGTACTGCAACTCAGACATGCCTATCTGCCACTTTCCAGTCTTGATGGTCAGTCCTGCATCCTGGATTCGCTTGAGCACCTGTGACAGGTGAGTCAAGTGATCCTCCCAGGTCTGATTGAATACAGCGATGTCATCCAGGTAAGCAACGGCAAACCCTTCAAACTTGTCCAACAGCTGGTTCATCAAGCGCTAGAATGTGGCAGGGGCATTCTTCATGCCAAAGGGCATTACGGTGAACTCATAGAGCCCAAAAAGAGTGATGAAGGCAGATCTCTCCTGGGCCCCAGGGAACATAATCTGGGTCCCCTGATCTGTGAGCATCTCTCTGGGGAATCCCACACAGGAAAAGATAGTGAGTAGTGCATCTGCCACCTTGTCAGCCCTGACGGATGATAATGCGACGGCCTCTGGGTAACGTGTGGCATAATCCATGACCATCAAGATGAAGCGTTTTCCCAAGCTGCTGGGTACGGCCAAGGGCCCCACAATATCCTCTGGAAAGGCTCCTCAATGATGGGTAAAGGGATCAGGGGGGCCCGATGCACAGGTCATGCCTTCCCCATTCTTTGGCACACAATACAGGAACAGCGGTAATCTGCCACATCATTCCCCAAACCGGGCCAGTAAAAGTTATGTTCTAAACGGCTTTTTGTTTTACTTATCCCTAGGTCAGTGTTTCCCAACCAGTGTGCCTCCAGCTGTTGCAAAACTATAACTCCCAGCATGCCCGGACAGCCTTTGGTTGTGCAGGCATGCTGGGAGTTGTAGTTTTGCAACAGCTGGAGGCACATTGGTTGGGAAACACTGCCCTAGGTGACCAGCTAGTGGTATCTCGTGGGCAATCCATAGGAGTTGCTCCCAGAACTGCCGAGGTACCACTAGTTCCCTGTCTTTAAAGATATGCTGTTGGGGGCCAGTGGGAATACTTTGCCTATACAGCCTCCCCTGGTCCCAGGTTATGATTCTTTGTCTTCCCCCTCAGGGGTCCGACCAGTCATCTCCTGCAGCTTCTGCAGACTGTCATGAGTGTGTAGGGCAGTCTGAAACAAGCAACGATCTGCGTCTGGTGGTGGATAACACCACATTCTGACTAATCCCAGCCCCTGGCTGTGGACTGCCAGCTCGCTCCGTTTCTTCTATAGCCCAGACAGTAGGGGCCCCGGAACCCAGACCTGAGTTGGCCTCCTGGACACCCTGACTGCGGGTTACAGAAGAAATGGACACAACATTCTCCCCCTCTCGGTGGAGGAGGGTGGATGTGACAGGAACTTTATGCATCTCTAAGACATTACATTTCCTGCCACTAAACCGCTACACAATCATTATCTTTTGATCGACAGATATCACCTTCTACATTATTGTTAGTTATGCAAACTTCACCCAATGCATTGGCTACTACGTTCAGGTTATCACTAGGCACAGTATCATTATGCAATTCTAGCACATTGGTAAACACAGAGTTATCACATGTAGTAGGCACAGTCTCAATATCACCATATGCGACTGGTGCCAACTCATATGGGGCTGCACACCCGCCGGCGTCCTCCTCAATGTCTGAAGGAATATACCTGGAGACTAAACGTCCCAGATCAGTTCCTAGTACCACATTAGTAGAAATCTTATCTGTCACCCCCCACTTCCATCATCCCTCTTCCCAGCCCCCAATCCAGGTAAACTCGGGCCATGCGTAAAGCAGGGGTTAGACCTCCAACTCCAGCAACGGTTAGAGTTCTTCCGAGAATGAGGTCTTCTGAGTTGACAAGCTCTGGGTGCACGAGGGACATGTCACCGCCAGCTCTGTGAGAAGGTCTGTTAGACGTTCTTCGCTACCTCTTGCATGATGTTCTTTATTTTGGTTTCACTTTGTCATCTCCTTTCCTTCTCCCAGCTGTCACCTATTTGCACTGATTGTCTCCCTTTATATTCCCTCCCATACTGTCTCACTTTGTGGTTAATACTTCTTCCTGGATGAGTTGCTCACTGCTGCATACTGCTTCTCCTGATTCCTCAGATAAGTCTGTTTCCTTTATTTGTGTTTCCTTGCTGGCTTGATTGTAGGTGACCCTGACTCCGTCCGTATTAAGTGTAGGGAGCCGGTGGTCGTGTCCCCTCACTATTATAGGGTTTTCAGGTGTCACATAGTATAAGGTACGTGGGCATGCAATTGTCTACCACAAAGACCTTTGCATGGGCATAGCAGTCAGGGAGAGCTCTAGGGGTTTTATAGGGCTCACCCATATGCTCCTTAGTTTGGGATCAAGCCAGTCGGATGTTTATTTATAAGTTCCAGCTTTTTGCAACACCATCCGTGACATTATAAACCGCCATAACCGCCTCAAGCATGGATCCGGTTTCATCCTTGATTGACCGCATGCATGGTCTTTCACTGGAGGTAGCAGATCTCCGTAAAACTGTGTCTCAGTTTCAGGTGACCGGTTCTGCTTGTGTTCATAGAGTTTGTTCCGAGCCTAAGATCTCGCTTCCGGATACGTTCTCCGGGGGTAGTGAGAATTTTGTTCGCTTTAGAAAGGCTTGCAAACTCCATTTTCGCCTACTTCCCCATTCCTCTGGTGATGAGGAGCAGAGGGTGGGGATCATCATCTCGCTGCTCAGGGATAACGCTCAGTCTGGGCCTTTTCCCTGCCGGTCGGTATTATGCCAGGGTAAACAGTCTGCAGAGATATATTGTTCAGAATTTCGGAGATGGGCAGCTGATACTGGTTGGAATGATGCTGCACTCCTAAGTCAATTTTGCCATGGTCTTTCAGAAAGATTGAAAGATGCATTTGCTTTTCATGAGAGACCAGCCTCGTTAGAATCTGCCATGTCCCTAGCTGTTCATATTGACAGGCGTCTTACAGAGAGAGAGGAGACTACTCCTTCCTGTCATATTCAGTCCAAGGACAGTGGGGCTGTCTCATTCAGTGTGCAGGGGTCTCAGTCTCTCTCAATCCCCTCTGAGGAGGAGGCCATGCAGCTGGGTTTGCTTGCCTCTGATAGTAGAGGATTCAGCTCTCAGAGGAGGGTTTGTTTCTGTTGTGGGGGTATAAATTATTTGGCTCTGTTTGCCCCTCTAGGAGATTCATGGAGTTTTCTGAGGGTAATAAAAGAAAAAGAAAAAGAAAAAAACCCTCTAAAAACTTTCAATTTTTCTACTATTGGCAAGGTTGATGCAGAAATTGAAAGTTTGCCATTTACTTGTAGTTCCCGTTTTCTCCTACCTGCCAGGGTAGCGCTAGACAGCAAGAACATTGTTTGTGAGATTTTTGTAGATAGTGGAGCAGCTGTCAATCTCATTGATAATCAATTTGCAATAACATATGGTTTCCAGGTATGCACTTTGGAAAAGGATATACCTGTTTTTGCTATCGATTCCGCTCCACTTTCTCAAAGATCGTTAAAGGGCATAGTTCACAATATCCGTTTGACTGTGGGTGACGCTCATGTTGAGGATATGTCATGTTTTGTCTTAAGCAGATTACCTACTCCTCTAGTGTTGGGGCTACCCCGGCTCACTAAACATAACCCCACCTTTGATTGGCAAGAGAGGCAAATAAATGGTTGGAGTGAGTTTTGCTGAGAGAATTGCCTCACGGCCTCTCTTTCAGTGGTTTCTACCAAGACTGTGCCATCTTTTCTCTCAGAATTTTCGGATGTGTTTTCCGAGAGTGGTGTCCAGGAGTTACCCCTGCATCGGGAGTACGATTGCCCTATTAATCTCATCCCAGGCGCCAAACTGCCAAAATCACGTTTATACAATCTCTCCCAACCTGAAAGAGTCGCTATGCGTACTTATAATCTCTGAGAAAAGGAACACATCCGACCCTCACCTGTTGCCGCTGGTTTATTTTTTGTTAAGAAAAAAGATGGTTCTTTAAGACCTTGTCTGGATTTTAGGGAGCTGAACCGTATCACGATTCGTGACCGATATCCGCTTCCTCTGATCCCGGACCTGTTTAACCAGATTGTTGGGGCTAAGGTTTTTTCTAAGTTGGATTTAAGAGGGGCATACAACCTAGTCAGGGTCAGGGAAGGGGACGAATGGAAGACGGCCTTCAATACCCCTGAGGGTCATTTTGAGAATTTGGTCATGCCCTTTGGTTTGATGAATGCTCCGGCCGTCTTCCAACATTTTGTGAACAGCATTTTTCATCATTTAATGGGGAAATTTGTAGAGGTGTATCTGGATGACATTTAGATTTTTTCTCCTGATTTCAAGACTCATCAAGACCACCTACGTCAGGTCTTGCTGATTCTGCGGGATAATAAATTGTATGTTAAACTGGAAAAATGTGTGTTTGCGGCTCCGGAGATTCAATTTCTTGGTTTTCTTCTCTCCGCTTCTGGTTTTCGCATCGACCCTGAGAAGGTCAGCACTGTGCTTGATTGGGAGCTTCCTGAGAATAAGAAGGGGCTGATGTGGTTTTTGGGTTTTGCCAATTATTACAGAAAGTTCATTTTGAATTATTCCTCTTCGTGGTCGGTAGATGCGCTTAAAGCCTTTTCTAGTATCAAAGAGAGTTTTGCTTCCGCTCCCATTTTGGTACAACCTGATGTCTCTCTACCTTTTATTGTTGAAGTGGACGCTTCTGAGGTGGGTGTGGGTGTGGTCTTATTTCAGGGTCTCTCTCCTGCCAATTGGCGACCGTGTGCCTTTTTCTCAAGAAAACTCTCCTCTGCAGAGAGAAATTACGATGTGGGAGATAGGGAGTTTTTGGGCTTCAAATTAGCTTTTAGGAATGGCGCCATTGGTTAGAGGGAGCCACACCCTATTACCATGTTTACAGACCATAAGAATCTGGCCTACTTGGAATCGGCCAAGCGTCTGAACCCGAGACAGGCCAGATGGTTTTTGTTCTTGGACCTGAATGTGGGGGATCTGGTGTGGTTGTCTACAAAGAATATCAAACTGAAGGTTCCCTCCTGGAAGTTGGGTCCTAGGTTTATTGGGCCATACAAGATCTTGTCCGTCACCAATCCCGTTGACTTCCATCTTGATCTTCCTCAGACTTGTAAGATCCATAATGTTTTTCAGAGGTCCCTATTAAAACCTTATGTCCAACCCACTGTACCCTCCTCTTTGCCTCCACCTCCGATTGTTGTTGATGGTAATCTTGAATTTCAGGTCTCTAGGATTGTGGATTCTCGCATTATCCGCGTTTCTCTCCAGTACCTCGTTCATTGGGAGGGTTATGGTCCTGAGGAGAGGATGTGGGTCCCAGTGGCGGACATTAAGGCCACTCGTCTCATCAGGGCTTTCTATAGGTCTCATCCTGAGAAGGTGGGCTCTGAGTGTCCGGAGTCCACCCGTAGAGGGAGGGGTACTGTCACTGCCAGCTCTGTGAAAAGGTCTGTTAGACGTTCTTCGCTACCTCTTGCATGACGTTCTTTGTTTTGGTTTCACTTTGTCATCTCCTTTCCTTCTCCCAGCTGTCACCTATTTGCACTGATTGTCTCCCTTTATATTCCCTCCCATACTGCCTCACAACACTGGATGAGTTGTTCACTGCTAGATACTGCTTCTCCCGATTCCTCATATAAGTCTGTTTCCTTTATTTGTGTTTCCTTGCTGGCTTGATTGTAGGTGACCCTGACTCCGTCTGTATTAAGTGCAGGGTGCCGGTGGTCGTGTCCCTTCACTATTATAGGGTTTTCAGGTGTCACATAGTATAAGGTTACGTGGGCATGCAATATAGCAGCATATACATCTGCAATCTGGGCAGCTTTATCCAGGATCCTGGGCTCCCATTCCAAAATAAACTGTCTCACTTCCATAGAACTGGTGTGGAGGAACTGGTCCAGAAGCATCAGATCCTCCAGGTCTTCTAAAGTGGTAACACCCCATCCCTGGGTCCACTGCCTGTAATGGTTCCTTAGTCCAACAGCCAGGTCTGAGTAGCTGTCAGTACCTGTGCGCTGCAAAGTCCTAAACTGTTTTCGGTATACCTCTGGGGTGAGGTTAAACTGTTGGATTAAGGCCTTTTTAATAGCCTCATAATCTTGATCCATAGTCGTGGGCAATGCTGCAAACACCTCCAGTGCTTTGCCTCTTAGTCCTAGAGTCAGATACGTAGCCCATTTTGCAGGGGTAGCTGGAATTGCCTGTAGACCTTTTCAAAACTTTTGAGGAAAACATCCAGATCACAGTTTTTCTCCATGACTGGAAAGTGACAAGGTTTAAGGAATACAGTGTCTGTGGACTCACCCTGGGGTGACGATGAAGCACTTTGTAGCTGCATTTGTGTCAACCTTAGCTGGTACTCCAGCTCTGCCTGCTTGGTGTTCTTCTCGCTCTGCTTGGCGCTCTTCTCGCTCTGCTTGGCGCTCTTGCAAACACAGCTGCACACTCAGATTAGGATCACAGGCACCAATCTGCTGGAGAATTAGAGGAAGAGAAGATTCCATACCGCTTTGAGCACTGGTACTGTCCTGCCCACCCAGTTCCTGAATAGGATCTTCTGTCTGTTCCACAGAGGCTGAAGGTCCCTGCTCTGGTTCCACAGAATGATAGGACTGTGTTTTAAATGCCATCAATGCTTGCATCAGCATCGCTTTGGTCTGGTTTGTTGTGTCCAGTCGTCTCTCCGCACAGAGGACTAGCAGATCAGCTTTGGTCCTGTTCCTATACACTTCTGCCATTCTAGTAGCGTTTTTCTCAAATAAAAGACAGGAAAGAAAACAAGAGAAGGGGGGGGGGGGGGGTCTGTTCTGCACAAATGTATGGTAACTGTCGTATCCTTCCCAAGGGATACTCCAGCCCTAAGGCTGGGCTCACACCTGAGCTGTAAAACGCTCGACAGGCAAGAACTAATGATTCCCTATGGGCATGGTTTTCACCTGAGCGTTTTACAGCGCTGTAAAACGCCCTACTCCCCAAGAAGTACAGGATGCTTCTTTGGGGCATATTGTCGTGCGTTCCCGCCCATAAACTTCAGCGTTTCTTGTTTGCTCATTTAAACCTGCTGCACGATATATCAAAAAAATAATCGAATCGCGATAATCGCCAAATGCAATATGGCGATTTGGCCGACCCGAAAATGCTGCGATTATATATGAAGTGGCCCTGCGCACATAACTGGCTTTGTGTGTAAAGTTTTTTACTACTGTCTGAAACAAGCTCTCTCCTATTGATAAAATGGCCAGCCTCTGTACTCGGCCGGCGCGTGACTGACGTCACTTAGTAACGCTCCTGCTTCCTGAATTAAGTGGGAGGAGCGTTACTAAGTGACGTCAGTAACGCACCGGCCAGCTCGCTGACGCTCGCTGCAGTGCATTCATAGTGGAAGTGAGTACAGAGGCTGGCCATTTTATCAATAGGAGAGAGCTTGTTTCAGACAGTAGTAAAATACTTTACACACAAAGCCAGTTATGTGCTGCAGTTTAGGACACATGAGGGGACACATAGGGCCATGAGGGGGACCAGCATAAGATACTATATGTGTGTCTTATGCTGGCCCCCCTCATGGCCCTATGTGTCATAGAACACATCCCCTATAACTAGTGCCATCCACAGATCCACCCCATTACAGCGTCATCCACAGGTCCCCCATAAGTGTCCTCCACAGATCCCCCATAACACTGTCCTCCACAGATCAATCACACAAACAAGCATATTACGAGCGTTTCCTAAATACAAAAACACCCAAAATACGCCTCAAAAACGCCTGTAAAATGCGCATACCGAATACGCTCAGGTGTGAACCAAGTCTTAAGTGTAAGAATACTATCCCACCGCTTGCCACCAATCTGTCACAATCCCTACTCTCGGATCACGTCACTGGGGTGAATTATACTAGTGAGCTCATCAAGTTACCACAGAAATTCCCACCCACCTATTCTAGGTAACGGAATTATGCTAACTTACTCCCCTAGATTCTAACACCCCAATATTTTCTATTACAATAGCTGCCACCACCTATACTATATAAGGCAATAGGGGCCTATACTCACATATTCTCTCAACCCAAATTTAACACTGTAACACAAAAGTTATCTATATGGGACCTAAAATCCTCTGAAACACTATTGGGAACGTTATTCCCTCCAAAAGAGCAAGTTCTATAAGACCACAAGGAAAGGACTAATCAATTTTTTAATTGAATACACAATAGTGCAGTGCAATACAGAAAGAAAGTGTCAGATAAAAGATAAAAATATACATACAATAACAATGCAGTAAGGCCTCATGCACACGACCGTTCCGTTTTTTTACGGTCCGCAAACCGCAGATCTGCAAAAACGGAAGCCGTCCGTGTGCCTTCCGCAATTTGCGGAACGGAACGGGCGGCCCATTGTAGAAATGCCTATTCTTGTCCGCAATATTTGTAGAGAAAACCACGCACACTCTTGAGAGTTTAGATATGCCAAGTGGGTTTATTGTGAATCATACACTTCAAACTGTGAAGTAGGTGCCAGCAACATTTGCAATAATAAGCAAGTAAATGATTCTGCTGGTAAAATTACAAGATACTGCCCCAGTCGGGCGTTAATTGCTCCGTTTCAATGAAAATAATGTTGCGCCGTGAGTCATATGGAGAGTTGCAATGTTTCAGACGTTTCGGTCATATGAGACCTTTATCAATAGATCGCTGAAAGTGTAAAACATAAGATGAGAATCTGAGGCATATAAATGCAAATCGGTGATGAAGTGACATTTAACAAGAAATATGCAGGTCCGACACAGATTGGTTAAATAACAATAGCTTGTGAGAAATTGCCTGGATACAGGTAGGTCATAGAGAAGGACAAAATCGTGCTATCTAGAGTAAATTAGCATATAATCAGAAAATAAGGGAAAAAGAGGAGAATAATGTAGCAGAATGCAGCTGCAGTTAAAGTTTGCTGTTTTTTCTTCACTCCCCCCTCCACCAAAATTATTTAGAAAACGCAATCAAAAAGTCATACACACCCTAAAATGGCATCAATAATAACTACAGATCCCAGTCCTATACAGTATCCTTGATGCCATGCAGTTCCTATTCCCATACAGTATCCATGATGCCATGCAGTTCCTATTCCCATACAGTATCCATGATGCCATACATTGTCCCCAGGTGGCATATAACCCAACACTTACATGCCTCTTAGGGACAATGTCACCACTGAGGCCAGTCATTGGCTGCAGTGGTACAAATGACCCTGTCCAGACTGGAAATTCAGTAAAGACATCCACAAAGGAAGCATGAAGCAGGCGACTATAGATTTCCTCACAGGTACCACTCATGCCAGTCATTGGCCGCAGTGGAACACATGACCTATCCGGACCTGAAGTCTGGTGAAGGGGGGTTAGCTCTTCTCTGGGGGTCATTCTCACAGATACGGCTTCAGGACACCAGGTTTCAGGTCCAAACAGTGCATTTATTGTGCCACACCAGCAAAAACAAAACAATAAACACTCGCCCGTCCAGGCTCTAACTAAACACAAAATTCTTGACTCACTGCCCGTGCCAGGCTCTAACTAAACACAAAATTCCTGACTCACCTAAGTCACCGTTCACACCCTGTGAACACATACAGCTTTTTCAGCCAATGTCCCACAGCCTCCTGGCTGTACAGGGCACAGTACGCCCACTGTCTCCAATCCAGTGTCTCTTGCGGGGGATTGGGGCTCAATAGTCCGCCTGACTATGGCCCTGCGACCCTCCCAGGCGTCGCTTTGTCACCCAACTCCAGGCAATCTCCCAGCCTTGTGGTCCCTCGGCCTTGCCCAGCTGAGACCACACAGACAGAGCCTCCAGGCCTATGTCCACAGGTAACACACTCCCCCTCCTGACACCCTGGGAGGTGCTTTATGCCAGCCTGATTACTTCCAGCTTGTCTCACCTGTGGTGCCTCTACCCTGTGTGAGACCTGTCACTGTCTCACAACAGCCACAGAGCAGTGTGGAGCAATTGTTTATAGATTTCTTCACAGATGCTGCTGGTTGGGGGGATAAAAAAAAAAAAAAAAGGACAAAACACAAAAATTGAAAAACCCCTTTAACCCCTTCCTAACATGGCAATTTTCAGTTTTTGCCTTTTCATTCTTCACTCCCTATCTTTCTGGAGCCATAACTTTTTTTATTTTTCCTTTCACATAGCCACATGGGGGATTGTTTTTTTTGCGGGACAAGTTGTACTTTCTAATGGCACCATTTAATATTGCATAGGATGCAGTGGGAAGTTGGAAAAAATCCAAACGGGCTGAAATTGGAAACAAATACAATTCTGCCACAGTTTTATGGGTTTTCTTTTTCTAAAAAAATTGACATGTTCCCTCCATTCTCCGAGTCAGTAGGATTGCAACACCACCACATTTGTATAGTCTTTGTATGTGTTTTTATACTAAAAAATGATTCATTATTATTGTTACTGCATTATTGGATCTGTGTGAGGGATCATTTTTTGTGGGATGATCTGTAGTTTTTATTGATAGCATTTTGGAGTGTGCATGACTTTTTGACCACTTGAGGAGGTGAAGCAACGAAAAAAGGTGACGTGATATTTTTTTCCATTTCCTGTTTGCTATAAATACTTTTATATTTTGATAGCACAAGCATTTTTGGACACAGCGATGCCTTTTATGTTTCTTTTTGGAAAAGGGGGGTAATTTGTATATATTTTTCTAAAAAAAAATACTTTTTTTTGGCCCCCAAGGGGACCCCAACATGCAATAATTAGTTTGCCATTTGTATTAAGTCATGCAATTGACTTAATACATTCCTTCTGCATCCGGCAGTGCCGGATCCAGAGAATAATGGCTGGCTGTTCTCTGCCAGAACAGAACGCTGGAATTCAAACTGGAGATGTGAAAGCCTTAGACCCCTTTCACACACGTTAGTTTTCCGCACGGGTGCGATGTGTGAAGCAAACACGTAGCACCCACTCTATATCCTGACCCATTCATTCACAAATGGTCTGTGCACATGAGCGATTTTTTTTAACGTATCATTTCTGCTTTGCATAAGAATCACAGCATATTCTATATACAGTTAGGTCCATATATATTTGGACAGAGACAACATTTTTCTAATTTTTGTTCTGTACATTACCACAATGGATTTGAACAAAACTATTCAGATGCAGTTGAAGTTCAGACTTTCAGCTTTAATTCAGTGGGTTGAACAAATGATTGCATAAAAATGTGAGGAACTAAAGCATTTTTTAAACTGAATTGCCTCATTTCGGGGCTAAATAGTAATTGGACAAATGTAATATTTGTAAATAAAATGTTAATTTCTAATACTTGGTTTAAAACCCTTTGTTGGTAATGACTGCCTTAAGTCTTGAACTCACGGACATCACCAGACGCTTGTGTTTCCTCCTTTTTAACCTCCTCAGGACCACCGCACGCAGGATTGCGTCCTGGCGGCGGCCCTGTTGTTCCTCCTGGATGAGACGCGAGATTTTGTGCAGAGCCGGCCCGCACATGCGCAGTGCGGGACGGGAATCGTTACATCCGAAGTTCGTCACCAGCCTGCCAGCCAATGATCAGCGCTGGCAGGTTGGTGACTTTAAAAAAATAAAATCAGAAGCCATTTAACACCTTATATTTATAAATATAAGGTGCTAAATAGCTTCTGTGCTCCTCTGCTGGTCCTTTTCGTCTGTTGGTCTCAGCAGAGGAGCACACATCACTGTGAGTACACCAAACACTACACGTAGCGCCCAGATCACCCCCCATCACCCCAATTAACCCCTTGATCACCCCTGTCAATCACTTGTGAAAGGGGAAAAAGTGATCAGTGTAAACTGTCACATTTTTTTTTTCACTAGTATTGACGGTTAGGTTTTAGGTTAGTTTAGGCCCCTTTGTTAGGTAGTTAGCGTCGGTTAGCGCCCAGCCCACCGCAGTCACTGATTCGCTGATTAGCGTATCGCTAATCAGCATTGGTACTTTTATAGTATCTGTAAGTGATCAGAACTGATCACGGTCAGATCTAGAATAGTATTAGTGTCACCTTAGTTCGCCCTCCACCCAAAACGCAGTGTTTACCTGATCAGGCCTGATCGGTCGCCCACACGTGCGTTCACCCACGCCCGCCCCGCCGCAGTGACAAAAAAATTTATTTATTTTTTTATCACTGCACAATCACTTTACAAGTGCTGCGGCGATAAAAAAATAATAAAAATAATATAATAAAATCATATTTTTTTATCAATCGCAGCGGCTTCTGGTACTTCGCTAGCCTCCAATTTGTAAGACAGGCTTGCTTTTTTTCTTGGGTAGTCTCAGGAAATAACCCCTAAATTTAGTTGACCAAATGGCAAGTAAGGGGTATTTTTCTGAAGAGGCCTACAGGCTTCTGACCCAGTCGGATGAGGAGTAGGAACCCTCATCTGACGAATCCAGCAGGTCAGAATACAAACCTGTAGAAAGCAGTAGCAGTCTGACCCAAAGTTCGGACGATGAGGTTGAGGTCCATGATACCACCAGGCGTACCAGGCCCAGTGTTGCTAGACCACAGGTTGCGCAGGATCCGCTTCAAGGGCAGCAGAGTGGGGCTGGCGCTGTCGGATTACGTGATGAGGCATGAATTGCGGTCATATTGGTCCACAAACCCAATTCATCACATGCCCATGTTCTCTGCTGCCATGTCCAGGACACGATTTAAGACCAGCCTGCATTTCCTGCACTTTAGTGACAACAGCATCTCTCATCCCAGAGGCCACCCTGCTTTTGACCGGCTCCACAAAATTCAGCCCCTCATAGACCACTTTAACACCAAATGTGTAGATTTGTATACCCCTGAGCAAAACATCTGCATGGACGAGTCCCTTATACATTTTACCGGGCGCCTTGGCTTCCAACAATACATCCCAAGCAAGCGCGCCCGGTATGGGGTCAAATTGTATAAGCTCTGTGAAAGGGCAACAGGCTATACGCATGAGGGTAAAGATCAGATCCTGGAGCCGGCCGGTTGTCCTGACTACCTGGGGAGCAGTGGGAAGACAGTCTGGGACTTGGTAAACGTTGAAGTGTAGAAGCAGCACTTTGTGGTCTCAAGATATTGCGTTAATCGATGCAGCAGCCTAGCCGTAGGCCCTTGATCCATCAGGCCTTGGAATACATATGTAGAAAGGAAGATGGCTTCGGCAGCATATAGCAGTATCAAAATTCTTTATTCGTACCTCCAGACACAAATGGCAACGTTTCGACTGTTCACCAGTCTTTATCAAGCCTAATGACACCATTGCTGGTAGGCATATATATACCCCCCCATATTAAAAAACACACCCCACATTGCATCAACATAGCCAATCAATACATAATGGGAAGTATCTGTGTAGATTGCTACTTACCACAACTGACATGACCGCCAACTCCGTCATGTGCGCCTCGGCGTGCTGTCACCTCCAATGCGCAGCCGCAACTCACCGGCTTTGCATACCGGAAGTGTCATCCGTCGCCATGACTCCGGCCGGGACTGACGCCTCCAACCAATGAGCTACTAGAAGCCATCATTGTCGTCATCACCTGCGCGACTATCACGTGATATCCACGTGACATCTAAACGGTGCGCACAACCGTGCGTCAATCTCGTAGGTCACATGGATAGCGCAGCCAATGGAGACACAGTGCAGACATCGGAGCCATGGTAACGGCGACGCCGTGCTCAGCGCAACTTATCATGTAGAGATGTATATAATCCATATACAAAAATGGATAAAAAATGTGCATAATCCATATGAACAAGTGGGTGGATCAATACCATTGGGTCACAGACCACAATAGTGATCGCCACATTATCAACAGATAATCAGAATATGCACATGCATACATCCACGGAGATGGAGACAATGTACAGTGTAGCAACAAGCAATCATGCCAAGTCATCATATACAGAATACAATCTCCAGAGTATCAAAAATCACACGTGTATGAAGGGCATTGTGACATATAAGTATAAAAAATCCCTATAATAGGAATGTGTAACACATATAAAAACATGATGTCCCTATACTGAAGAGGACAATCCAGCGACCCATATCAATCGATGGATGTGACGTTAAACTCTAAATTTAAACCATAGGGTTGAAGGGATCTAAGGGTGTGGATCCACTTAAGTTCCTTTTTCCTAAGTATGCCCTTCCTATCACCACCCCTTCTCAGATACCCAACGCTGTCGATTGCTCGAAATCTTAGTTGATTAATGGCATGTTTGCAATCAATAAAATGTTTTGCAACCGGTTTGTCAATGGCTCCTGTTCTTATAGTGCTTTTATGCTTATTGATTCTTTCCCTCAGTTCCATTGTGGTTTCACCCACATATATTAGGCTACAAGGACACTGTATCATGTAAACCACATCTGTGGATTTACATGTGTAGTGTCCCTTAATTTTAAACCGTTTGCCACTATAAGGATGAGTAAAACCATCGCCTCTCATGATGCAACTGCAGTTGCAGCAGGAGAGGCAAGGGAAATTACCATTCTTAAGTGGAGCTAATCTTTTCTGTTTGTCTATATCCTTACCCCCTATGTCCGCTTTAACCAATCTATCACGTAAATTGTGGGTCCGTTTGTATGACATCATTGGGGGGACAGAGAATTCCTTAACTGTTGGTAATCCTTTCTGCAGGATCTGCCAATCCTGACGTAGGATGGTGGCAATTTTGCTACTGTCGCCCCCAAAGATGGACACAAATGGAATACGGGCTGTCTCTTGTTTCTGTGGTTTCCTTATCAATGTGGCCCCACGTTTCATGGATACAATCCTATGTTTGGTACGGTTAATTAATTTATTGGGATAGCCTCTCTTTGAAAATTTCATGCACATCTCATCGATTCTATAATTAAATTGGGTATCGTCAGATACAATTCGACGTACCCTGAGTAGGTCCAAGTAAGAATATGGATACCTCGCTAAGACACATGTATGTTTATACTGATGAGGACATTCAGCGACTTATTAATGTCGATGGTGGTGACGTGACCTTTTTAAGTTCCCCTTCGGTTGATATCTTAAAACGCAAAGCTGAACAAGATCTTAAGAGATTGAATACTATGGAATTACATCTAATCACTCTGAGAGAGTATTACAAACAGCAACGAATACCAAGGGGCCTCAGGTCCAATCTTCGCCCGAATCTATTCCCTACCAATGGCGAATTTTGTAAAGCTTTTGAAGCGATAAATAATCAATACTCTTTTGAGCTGATGTTACTGAATATAGATTTTCTACAGAAAGAGGTTGACAACCTAAAGAAAATCACAACCGATTTGGAAATCCAGATTCGGGACCTTGTGAGTGTCGAGGAGTTTACAACCTACAAAGACAAGACGACTCAACATGTTTCACGGCATAAATCGGAAGTTGAACACATCAAAAGAGATAAGTGGCACAGAGATTTAGACGATTACCAATCCGGTAAAGTATACAATTGGCAGGCATCTCAACCACAAAGATTCAACAGGCGTAGACGTGGGAAACGCTTTGATCAAGGCAAATTTGGCTTCAGCACTGGTGAATCTGATTCCGCTGATGAGTCAGGTGCGTCTAATTTTTTAGGCCATGGCCGAAAAAGAGGCGAGGGCGATACAGAAGGGGCGGTAGGAGACACCATCGATCCAGCAAGAGCCCTTCCCCCAATACCAATGGAGGCCTCATCCCATACACAGGGGCGAATAACGAGGCGCGGGCTACGGAAATGATGAACTTAGTTGTGAACATTTCATCTTCTCAACTTGATAATATACAAACCAGTGTATTGAGCCGGGGTCTGACATTTTGTCCCACAACCCCACGGGACTGGTTCGAGCTTGAGCTTGACTTACAAAAGTTCTTTAGACGCCTGAGATTGAAAGCCTTTTTTTCAACGAGAAATATGGATACATCTAGTTGCAAACCAATTGTATCTACTGATATGCTTATGTGTAAAAACTTTGAGTTACGTAACAAAAGTCATTTTTCTCCGCCGCAAAACAATCATGTGGTTGGAACATACATCAGCTTTGTCAGGAAACGAATTGATCAATTGAGGGAAGATAGTACCGATCAGTTCAGACATAATCTGTCCCAAGATGAGAGGCGGGCTTTGTCTGAACTAGAACATAATAAACAATTGACGATTAAGCCAGCTGACAAGGGGGTGCCGTGGTCGTTATGGATACCTGTAAATACATTGAAGAGATCACACGACAGGTAGGGGATGCTAATGTTTATGAGATGTTGAGCAAAGATCCTAAGTTTGATATAGCATGTGTTATAGGGGTGTTATTGGATGAGGCTCGCAGTCAAGGAGTCATCGATGATGAACTATATAATTTTTTGCATGTGAGCCATCCGATTACCCCTGTAATATATGTTCTACCGAAGATCCACAAGAGTTTAGTGGACCCCCCTGGCCGACCTATTGTGTCGGGCAGGGGTTCCATCTTCAATCCCATATCCATCTTTTTGGATAGGGTATTGCGGATCCATGCGACCACGGCCCCCTCCTATGTCAGAGATACTGGCCATTTCTTGACTAAGTTAAATTCACTTGTTTTGCCGGCCGAATTTTTACTTGTAAGTTTCGATGTTGTATCGTTGTATACATCCATCGATCACTCTTATGGTTTAAATGTCGTCGATGTGGCCCTGGCCAGCACGGAGCTCTCTCCTGGGGCGCGCCGGCTGATCCTCGCCCTCTTGGAGGTGGTCCTGAGGAGAAATTATTTTCTCTTCAGGGACACCTTCTACCAACAAAAGCGTGGTGTGGCGATGGGGTCCAATGTGGCCCCCACCTACGCAAACATCTTTATGGCGGAGGTCGAGGATCGGCTGGTGTATCGCTCCCCTTTTTTTGAGAGAGTTCTGTGATGGTGGCGCTACATCGACGACATTTTCCTGATATGGACAGGCACTATACCTGAGCTGGATGATTTCCATGTGCACCTGAATTCTGGGGTCCGGGACCTGCAGTTCACCGTGATGCATTCTGCCCGTGAGCTGCAGTTCCTTGATGTCCGAATTCAGGTGCACAATGGAAGGATCAGTACTGATCTGTTCCAGAAACCTACAGACAGGAATACCCTGTTAATGTATGATAGCAACCACCCTCAGACCATGGTGAATTCTCTCCCGTGGAGCCAACTACTCAGGGTACGTCGAATTGTATCTGACGATACCCAATTTAATTATAGAATCGATGAGATGTGCATGAAATTTTCAAAGAGAGGCTATCCCAATAAATTAATTAACCGTACCAAACATAGGATTGTATCCATGAAACGTGGGGCCACATTGATAAGGAAACCACAGAAACAAGAGACAGCCCGTATTCCATTTGTGTCCATCTTTGGGGGCGACAGTAGCAAAATTGCCACCATCCTACGTCAGGATTGGCAGATCCTGCAGAAAGGATTACCAACAGTTAAGGAATTCTCTGTCCCCCCAATGATGTCATACAAACGGACCCACAATTTACGTGATAGATTGGTTAAAGCGGACATAGGGGGTAAGGATATAGACAAACAGAAAAGATTAGCTCCACTTAAGAATGGTAATTTCCCTTGCCTCTCCTGCTGCAACTGCAGTTGCATCATGAGAGGCGATGGTTTTACTCATCCTTATAGTGGCAAACGGTTTAAAATTAAGGGACACTACACATGTAAATCCACAGATGTGGTTTACATGATACAGTGTCCTTGTAGCCTAATATATGTGGGTGAAACCACAATGGAACTGAGGGAAAGAATCAATAAGCATAAAAGCACTATAAGAACAGGAGCCATTGACAAACCGGTTGCAAAACATTTTATTGATTGCAAACATGCCATTAATCAACTAAGATTTCGAGCAATCGACAGCGTTGGGTATCTGAGAAGGGGTGGTGATAGGAAGGGCATACTTAGGAAAAAGGAACTTAAGTGGATCCACACCCTTAGATCCCTTCAACCCTATGGTTTAAATTTAGAGTTTAACGTCACATCCATCGATTGATATGGGTCGCTGGATTGTCCTCTTCAGTATAGGGACATCATGTTTTTATATGTGTTACACATTCCTATTATAGGGATTTTTTATACTTATATGTCACAATGCCCTTCATACACGTGTGATTTTTGATACTCTGGAGATTGTATTCTGTATATGATGACTTGGCATGATTGCTTGTTGCTACACTGTACATTGTCTCCATCTCCGTGGATGTATGCATGTGCATATTCTGATTATCTGTTGATAATGTGGCGATCACTATTGTGGTCTGTGACCCAATGGTATTGATCCACCCACTTGTTCATATGGATTATGCACATTTTTTATCCATTTTTGTATATGGATTATATACATCTCTACATGATAAGTTGCGCTGAGCACGGCGTCGCCGTTACCATGGCTCCGATGTCTGCACTGTGTCTCCATTGGCTGCGCTATCCATGTGACCTACGAGATTGACGCACGGTTGTGCGCACCGTTTAGATGTCACGTGGATATCACGTGATAGTCGCGCAGGTGATGACGACAATGATGGCTTCTAGTAGCTCATTGGTTGGAGGCGTCAGTCCCGGCCGGAGTCATGGCGACGGATGACACTTCCGGTATGCAAAGCCGGTGAGTTGCGGCTGCGCATTGGAGGTGACAGCACGCCGAGGCGCACATGACGGAGTTGGCGGTCATGTCAGTTGTGGTAAGTAGCAATCTACACAGATACTTCCCATTATGTATTGATTGGCTATGTTGATGCAATGTGGGGTGTGTTTTTTAATATGGGGGGGTATATATATGCCTACCAGCAATGGTGTCATTAGGCTTGATAAAGACTGGTGAACAGTCGAAACGTTGCCATTTGTGTCTGGAGGTACGAATAAAGAATTTTGATACTGCTATATGCAGTCTGGGACTTGGTGTCACCCTTATTTGGCAAGGGGTACCATCTTTATGTGGACAATTTTCATCTTTATGTGGACAATTTTTACACAAGTGTGCCCCTCTTCAAGCATTTGTTTCTAGAACAGATTGGCTGCTGTGGCACCACGCGACGTAGTCGCCAGGGCTTCGCCCAACGTCTTGTTACCACCCGTCTTGCAAGGGGGGAGAGGGCTGCCTTGTGTAACGAAGAACTGCTTGCGGTGAAATGGAGAGACAAGCGTGACGTTTACATGCTCTCCTCCATTCACGCAGACACGACAATACAAATTGAACGAGCAACCAGTGTCATTGAAAAGCCCCTCTGTGTCCACAACTATAATTCGCTCATCGGAGGGGTGGACTTCAATGACCAGATGTTGGCTCCTTAGTGTCCCGCCGCACCAGACGCTGGTATAAGAAGGTGTCTATATATTTAATTCAATTGGCTCTGTATAATAGTTTTGTTCTCTACAGTAAGGCTGGCAAAACAAGATCCTTCCTGAAATTTCAGGAAGAGATCATCGAGAACCTCCTGTATCGAGGAGGTTCCGTGGCCCCAACCACCAGTGTAGTGAGCCGTCTACACGAGCGACATTTCTCCAATGCCGTTGCTGGTACCTCAAACCAAGCGCCAAAATGTTGTGTCTGTAGCAGGAGTGGAATAAGGCGTGACACCCGCTATTTCTGTCCTGACTGCCCTGACTAACCTGCCCTATGCTTAGGGGAGTGTTTCCGGAAGTGCCACACACTATTAGTATAGGGATTGCGTCACACAGGACAGGCACACAGGGCTCTTAGGGCCCTTTCACTCACAGCTGCTGCAAACGTCTCCTTTCACCTGGGACAAAGTGCATAATGTACTTCTCCACATCTCTGGGCGATTTCCGCTTTGCACATTGTCCCATGGGGAAAGAGAGGTTTGTCCTATAAAGGTAAAAAAAAAAAAAAAAAAAAATCACAGGTAAGCAAAAAAGTTAATGTGCAACAATGTAGCGAAGACCAAAGAAATGTGCGGCACTCACCGAAGCGTTCAAAGTGTTTCTTTTTATTCAATCCTTCATGTCGGACGAACAGGTGGGGTTCTGGGGCGGACAGGCTCCTGCAGATGGATGGCGGCTACGGACGTTTCGCACAGTATATTGCTCTTTGCCTGTCCGCGGGGTATTTATACTGCCCTGGCATTTTAGGGGCCCTAAAGGGTGAGAAGAAGTCTGGAATCCAAATGTCTAAAAATGAACTCCTAAAAGGTACTCATTGGAATTTGGGCTCCTTTACGCACCTAGGCTGCAAAAAAGTCTCACACATGTGGTATCGCCGTACTCAGGAGAAGTAGGGCAATGTGTTTTGGGGTGTCTTTTTGCATATACCCATGCTGGGTGAGAGAAATAGCTCTGTCAAATGACAACTTTGTATAAAAAAATTGGAAAAGTTGACTTTTATAGAGATATTTCTCTCACCCAGTATGGGTATATGTAAAATGACACCCCAAAACACATTCCCCAACTTCTTCTGAGTACGGCGATACCACATGTGTGACACTTTTTTGCAGCCTAGGTGGGCAAAGGGGCCCAAATTCTAAAGAGCACCTTTAGGATTTCACAGGGCATTTTTTACACATTTGGATTCTCAAGCCCAACTATGCATATCTGGGTAAAATTTGGGATGTTGTGTTTCACAATAAAATAATACTTTAGATGCATTGCATATGAATGCTGCATAATTTTTTAATTGACTGGCAAGTCCTTTGCAAGCACCAACAGACACAAGAGTGCAGCGCTTATCTTGCTGAAATAAGGGAGGCCGTGGTCACAAACTCCGTGGCAGTAACCACTTTGGATGCTGTGGACCCACATGCGGTTTACGTCTACGCCAGGATTACAGTAGCATACAACACCTTGTGAAAGGGCCCTTGAGGGTCAACCGGAAATGTATAAAAATAAATACTTAGGACAGAGAGGGATTTATCAAACCTGGTGCAAAGGAAAACTGGCCTAGTTGCCCATAGCAACCAAATCAGCTTCCTCCTTTCATTTTTCAACGTTACCTTAAAAAATGAAAGCATCTATCTGATTGGTTGCTATGTGGGTCTGATAAATCTCCCCCTGTGCCCGGCCTGACACCCTGGAGCACTCACATGCTGTGTAACGTCCCATACTGACGTGGTCCTGGCACACGGTGGCCCCGGTACAAGCCCAGCCTGGCCCCGCACTCCTCCCATGCCCATGTGATAGCAGCGGCTGGAGTCTTCCACATCCATAGAGGGAGCTTCCACTCTGGCAAACCGCTATGTACTTCCCCATCCCGTTTCCTCTCCTAGACATTTCCGTCAGTAGAGCAGGATTCCTGCAGTGACCGCCGCTAGGACACCCGGCCTTCTCCTATCCCCGGGCGGGCCCCGACGTGGCGTCGCACTGTGTACAGACGGTTCGGATGTGTTAATGGATTCGAGGCCCGGATACCACAGGGGACTCGGGGGCGGCGGACACAGCAATGACATCTCTTACGGGGGCTCGGCCTCCAGCTCCCCGGCGCTGACCGGAGCCCAGGGCCGCAGGAGGAAGCAGCCTCACCGGCCGGCGGACTTTAAGCTGCAGGTCATTATTATCGGCTCCCGAGGAGTGGGGAAGACCAGCCTGATGGAGAGGTTCACGGACGACACCTTCTGTGAGGCCTGCAAGTCCACAGTGGGTAAGTCTCTGCACATGCTGGGACTTGTAGTACCACACGGTCAGAAGGCTGGCGGCTGTAGTATGCGGACAGTCATGTACAGCAGCACAGTCCCTATGTGTGTATACTGTGTAACTTATGTGTGTATACAGTGTGTCCTGTGTGTGTGTATACAGTGTGTCCTGTGTGTGTGTGTATACAGTGTGTCCTGTGTGTGTATACAGTGTGTCCTGTGTGTGTGTATACAGTGTGTCCTGTGTGTGTGTATACAGTGTGTCCTGTGTGTGTGTATACAGTGTGTCCTGTGTGTGTGTATACAGTGTGTCCTGTGTGTGTGTATACAGTGTGTCCTGTGTGTGTGTATACAGTGTGTCCTGTGTGTGTGTATACAGTGTGTCCTGTGTGTGTGTGTATACAGTGTGTCCTGTGTGTGTGTATACAGTGTGTCCTGTGTGTGTGTATACAGTGTGTCCTGTGTGTGTGTATACAGTGTGTGTGTATAGTGTGTCCTGTGTGTCCTGTGTGTGTGTGTGTGTGTGTGTGTGTGTATACAGTGTGTCCTGTGTGTGTGTATACAGTGTGTCCTGTGTGTGTGTATACAGTGTGTCCTGTGTGTGTGTATACAGTGTGTCCTGTGTGTGTGTATACAGTGTGTCCTGTGTGTGTGTATACAGTGTGTCCTGTGTGTGTGTATACAGTGTGTCCTGTGTGTGTGTATACAGTGTGTCCTGTGTGTGTGTATACAGTGTGTCCTGTGTGTGTGTATACAGTGTGTCCTGTGTGTGTGTATACAGTGTGTCCTGTGTGTGTGTGTATACAGTGTGTCCTGTGTGTGTGTATACAGTGTGTCCTGTGTGTGTGTATACAGTGTGTCCTGTGTGTGTGTATACAGTGTGTGTGTATAGTGTGTCCTGTGTGTCCTGTGTGTGTGTGTGTGTGTGTGTGTGTATACAGTGTGTCCTGTGTGTGTGTATACAGTGTGTCCTGTGTGTGTGTATACAGTGTGTCCTGTGTGTGTGTATACAGTGTGTCCTGTGTGTGTGTATACAGTGTGTTGTGTATAGTGTGTCCTGTGTGTCCTGTGTGTGTGTGTGTGTATACAGTGTGTCCTGTGTGTGTGTATACAGTGTGTCCTGTGTGTGTGTATACAGTGTGTCCTGTGTGTGTGTATACAGTGTGTCCTGTGTGTGTGTATACAGTGTGTCCTGTGTGTGTGTGTATACAGTGTGTCCTGTGTGTGTGTGTATACAGTGTGTCCTGTGTGTGTGTGTATACAGTGTGTCCTGTGTGTGTGTATACAGTGTGTCCTGTGTGTGTGTATACAGTGTGTGTGTATAGTGTGTCCTGTGTGTGTGTGTGTGTGTGTGTGTGTATACAGTGTGTCCTGTGTGTGTGTGTGTGTATACAGTGTGTCCTGTGTGTGTGTGTGTATACAGTGTGTCCTGTGTGTGTGTGTGTATACAGTGTGTCGTGTGTGTGTGTGTGTGTGTATACAGTGTGTCCTGTGTGTGTGTGTGTGTGTGTATACAGTGTGTCCTGTGTGTGTGTGTGTGTGTATACAGTGTGTCCTGTGTGTGTGTGTGTGTGTATATACAGTGTGTCCTGTGTGTGTGTGTGTATACAGTGTGTCTGTGTGTGTGTGTAGTGTGTGTGTAGTGTGTGTGTGTGTATACAGTGTGTGTGTGTGTATACAGTGTGTGTGTGTGTGTGTATACAGTGTGTGTGTGTGTATACAGTGTGTGTGTGTGTGTGTGTATACAGTGTGTGTGTGTGTGTGTGTATACAGTGTGTGTGTGTGTGTGTGTATACAGTGTGTGTGTGTGTGTGTGTGTATACAGTGTGTGTGTGTGTGTGTGTATACAGTGTGTGTGTGTGTGTGTGTATACAGTGTGTGTGTGTGTGTGTGTGTGTATACAGTGTGTGTGTATACAGTGTGTGTGTATACAGTGTGTGTGTATACAGTGTGTGTGTATACAGTGTGTGTGTATACAGTGTGTGTGTGTGTGTGTATACAGTGTGTGTGTGTGTGTGTATACAGTGTGTGTGTGTGTGTGTGTATACAGTGTGTCCTGTGTGTGTGTGTGTATACAGTGTGTCCTGTGTGTGTGTGTATACAGTGTGTCCTGTGTGTGTGTGTGTGTATACAGTGTGTCCTGTGTGTGTGTGTGTGTATACAGTGTGTCCTGTGTGTGTGTGTGTGTATATACAGTGTGTCCTGTGTGTGTGTGTGTGTGTGTGTGTGTATACAGTGTGTCCTGTGTGTGTGTGTATACAGTGTGTCCTGTGTGTGTGTGTATACAGTGTGTCCTGTGTGTGTGTGTATACAGTGTGTCCTGTGTGTGTGTGTGTGTGTATACAGTGTGTCCTGTGTGTGTGTGTGTGTGTATACAGTGTGTCCTGTGTGTGTGTGTGTGTGTATACAGTGTGTCCTGTGTGTGTGTGTGTGTGTGTATACAGTGTGTCCTGTGTGTGTGTGTGTGTGTGTGTATACAGTGTGTGTATACAGTGTGTCCTGTGTGTGTGTGTGTGTATACAGTGTGTCCTGTGTGTGTGTGTGTGTGTGTGTGTGTATACAGTGTGTCCTGTGTGTGTGTATACAGTGTGTCCTGTGTGTGTGTGTGTGTGTATACAGTGTGTCCTGTGTGTGTGTGTGTGTGTATACAGTGTGTCCTGTGTGTGTGTGTGTGTGTATACAGTGTGTCCTGTGTGTGTGTGTGTGTGTATACAGTGTGTCCTGTGTGTGTGTGTGTATACAGTGTGTCCTGTGTGTGTGTGTGTATACAGTGTGTCCTGTGTGTGTGTGTGTATACAGTGTGTCCTGTGTGTGTGTGTGTGTGTGTATACAGTGTGTCCTGTGTGTGTGTGTGTGTGTGTGTATACAGTGTGTCCTGTGTGTGTGTGTGTGTGTGTGTGTGTGTGTATACAGTGTATCCTGTGTGTGTGTATATACTATGTGTGTGTCCCACGTGTCCTGTGTGTGTGTCCCATGTATTCTCTGTACACCACGTGTCCCGTGTATATACTTAGTGAGAACAGGACTTGTGTAGTGTTCGGTCATGTAGGGCTGAGTTCACATCTGAGCTTGTAAATAAGTGGTGTCAGGTCAGTGATGCCTTGTGGACCCCTCTGACTATAACAGGGTCCTGGGGTTTCCGTCACGGGGTCACTGGCTTTTTTGATAGAACCTGTGATGGAGCCTCCAGTGTAGATGTGAACCCCAGAGGCTCACGTCCATGGCAGCTGATGGAAATGTAGTTCTCCATGCTTCACTGCTTCTCCTGTCCACGTGACTGCCACCTATGTGATAGAAACGTCCTTCACGTGACTGCCACCTATGTGATAGAAACGTCCTTCACGTGACTGCCACCTATGTGATAGAAACGTCCTTCACGTGACTGCCACCTATGTGATAGAAACGTCCTTCACGTGACTGCCACCTATGTGATAGAAACGTCCTTCACGTGACTGCCACCTATGTGATAGAAACGTCCTTCACGTGACTGCCACCTATGTGATAGAAACGTCCTTCACGTGACTGCCACCTATGTGATAGAAACGTCCTTCACGTGACTGCCACCTATGTGATAGAAACGTCCTTCACGTGACTGCCACCTACGTGATAGAAACGTCCTTCACGTGACTGCCACCTATGTGATAGTCAGAAAGGTCCTTTACGTGACTGCTCCATCACCTATGGAAACAATGTGGTCAATGTGAACAGAGCCTTCTAAACGTTGTATTAAAAGAGTTTTCTGACAGTTTGATATTCCTGGCCTGACTCCGGGCAGAGGCTGCAGCGCTGCGCACAGCTTACCAACGCCGTACGTTTTATAGCGGCTGTGCTTTGTGCTTGGCAGCCCGGACCATTCACGTGTATGTATGGGACTGAGCCGTGCTTAGGCCTTGTGACCGATAAATATGGCGGCTCACCGGAGAACCGCAACCTCTTCAAACAGCTGATCTGCAGTGGGGCCACCCTCTGATATTTATGACCTATCCTAAGAATAGGTGTGTTGAACGCCTGGAAAACCCCTTTAAGCCATTTCTAAAGCTGGTCACACGAGATGTGTCAGCCAAAACCAACTCTTCCCTAACAGCCGCCTTCAGAGGAGAGTCGAGATACCTGATCCTTTTGTTATAAACCGCCAGAGGAGTCTGACATCGGCTTACCTCCAGTCTTCAGACTGAGCAGAGATGAACGCCCAGCAGAATGCGTATGGGGTTGGATGATGACTATCTAATGTGTGGTCAGACGAAGTCCTCGTGCAGACTTGTGTGTTTACGTATCTATATAACGGAGGTAACACTGGACCCCCGATTCTGCTGAACCAGACTTACAGTTCAGTCCAGAATACAGATAGTAAAGCGTACAAGACTCCAGTCTGAATGAGGTTTTTGGCAGCTCACTTGTCCCCGACGTCAGCCTGTTTACCAGCTGGGGTTCCTGGACCCCTCGATGGCAGCTGTCTCCTTCTTCAGGGACATTCCTCTGCGTGTTTACCCCGTACTCTTCACTGTGCCGGTGTCAGGTGTCAGTGCTGTGACTGCCTCTTCTATGGACTCTCATGTATTGCTCCTCAAATATCAGTTCCACCATGTCGGCCAGTGATGGTTTATTACCTGGAAGAGGTTACGTAATGTATATAAAACATATGGAAGGCCTCGTGGTTTACCTTTTATCGTGGAAGCCACAATACAATGCCGGATCCTTAAAACTGTACTCCAGTGGAACGCAGCGTACACCATCAACCTATAGTTGGGTCTGTAGGTCCCAACGCAGTGTCCATCATTCTGGCAGGAAAAATCACATTAGGGGGTGAGCACATTTTCTGTAATTCGTTGTTCCAGTTCTGTCGTTAGAGTTGATTCAGTCTGAATAAATTTGACCTGAATCGAAAATGTCCCAGTTGCCCTGAAAAGTCGTGTGTGACACTGGGGTCTCCTAGGACAGTATCCAGCCCCTTACGCCAGGACAGCGTTAGTAATGTCAGTGTGACAGTGACATATGGGTAAACGGATGGTCCCTGGTGATAGCAAACAGCCTGATAAGAACACTGCACTGCTGAATTTCTTTATGCTTTTTGGTCTAAAAAATTTCCCTTTTTGGGTGCAGATATCTGCCACCCTTTCCTGACATGGCGATTTAACATTTTTGTTTTTTTACTCCCTGCCTTCCCAGAGCCATAACTATTTTAGTTTTCTGTTCACATAGCCGAATGAGGGCTTATTTTTTGCAGGACAAGTTGTAGTTTCTAATAGCACCATTTAATATTGCATATGATTTAATGGGAAGCTGGAAAAAAAAACTCTAAATGTAGTGGAATTGGAAAAAAATGCAATTCCAGCACAGTTTTGTTTGTTTTGTTTTGTTTTTTTGCGGCCTTCACTATGCGGTAAAACTGACCTGTTACCGTCATTCTCTGTGTCCATACGATTACATCGATCCCATACTTGTATAGTTTTTCTTGTGTTTTTAATACTGAAAAAATAATAATAAAAACTTCAAGTTTTGATCACAGCTCAGGGGAGGTGTTCCTGCCCAGCAAGCGTGCTCTTTCAGGTTGTTGGCCTTCCAGATGCCATGGTCACATTTGATCCTGCCATTTTTGAGGGCTGAAAAAAGGCATGAAAACCCGCCTAACTTGATAATTCTCCCCAAAGTAAAATAATAAAAAATATTTAATACAGTATAAGCTCCCCAAAACTCCAACAAAATTCAAGGTAAAACCGCAGATCGAACAGACCTGCAACCTGCAAGGGGAAGATGACTTACCTGTTTTCCGGCACCATCTCCTTGCACTTTCCTGCAGGCCTGAGATGCTCCGCTTGGCTCCATCAATGTCAATATCTGCTTAAAATAAGAAAATGAAATGGTCTCTCAAAACGTTGTAGGGTACTTATCGGCGCTGCAGATCCACCGCATGGCGCGGGTCAAGTTCACATAGAGTTCAAGTAAATAGGTAAGGGTGGTCGCGCTGCCCAATACATAGAAGTCCGTCAGGTCAGAGGTATATCTTATTTCCAAGCTTTTCACAATGAAATCAATATCTGGTTTGACATCTCCTCAGCCAATCACAGGCCACGGTGGTGTCCGGCTCACCTTGTCATACCTGTGATTGGCTGTGGTGATTTCACCTCGACGGAGCCCAGCAGAGAAGCAGCTGGCGCCGGGAAGCAGGTAAGTCATCTTCCCTTTGCAGGTCTGGCACAACCCCTTTGAGGCTAAAATGAGGGATGTCTCTAAAAGGGTTAAGAATTGAGTTTTGTGCTGACTAGATTTAGTTCCGACCTAAATTCGCACTCCACAATAAAAAAGTGAAATTTTCTGGAAGGTTTTCCAATTTTAATGTGATTATTGAGGGGTTAAAGGCAGGTTTATTGGCTGTGTGTGCATTCAGCCTAATGGATACATTCAAGGTCAGGGACTATTTTTACAGTGAGCTGTAGTTGTGCTGTAGGACGGCATTAGACAGGGCTTGTGCGGGACGTCAGCTGGCATATCTGTCACCAGCATGGGCGCTCTGATTGCCCGTCACAGTATCCCTGGGTACCTGCATATTAATACACTCAGCTGTGATTGTGTAATGGAAGGTGCGATTCACAGATGGTGATGAAGGGTGAGGATGTGCATCACCTCACCTATAAGGTGTGATAACCTGGTGGGCGATAAATGCTCACTACCGGTCTTCACTGCGCTGTAATACAAAATATACCGACAGCGCATGTCCTGTCCATGTATCTGTAAGGGCTATGAGTGCAGACTGTCCATGGGAATGTCTGCTGGAGACCAGACCTGTCCCTCAGCAGCTGTTCACTGCCTTGTGACTGAGGGAGGGGGCGGCATACTACATGTCACTGCTGATATAGTGTGACAGTGTCCCCTCCGCATGACGCTGTGTTTCTTTTTGGCAGAGAGATGAATGGATGTACACACAGGAGCAGTTGTCCACCCACAGAAAAGTTTATTTATTTATTTATTTTTTCAGCACTTGCCGAACCTCTTATCTGCCCGGTCTGGGGTGGGACAAATCCCATCACCCCCTTCATTTCACTCTACTGTAGCCTCTGTTGTATTGCTGTGATGAAGAGGGCGTTGAGTCAGTGGCAGCCCCTTGTAGGCATGTGACTGCCTGTTACTGCGCGGCCTGGGAGAGAAGTACAGCACTTCTGGACCCACGAGACCGATAAGGAAAGCAGGGCATGCCTGCAGCTTGGAAAATAAAGTGCCTTTTTAATAAGTGCTCATGAGTTTTTTGGGCTCCAGATAACCCCTTTAAGGCTTTGTTCACACTGGTGTCGCTGTTTCCAGTTGATGGCAGATTTGGTTTTGTAACAGATCCTAAAAAACTCTGACTCCGATTGGGACTATACCATTTTATACAGCAGCGATCAGCAACCTTCTACAACTCCCAGAATCCTTCCTTCACTTCTGTGGGAGTTACAAGTTTGCATGCTGGGAGTTGTAGTTTCATAGTAGTAGCTTTCTGATCCCTGTTCTACAGACTAAAGTAACATCAGACCACAAAAGATGGGTGGAATTTTAACAAGGAGTCAGTGTGAATGAGACTATGAATGCTTAGTAACAGATTGGACAGACGTGTTGCATATATAGAGGTTTTCTAAGTATTTAGTGTATTAAGATGTTTTAAAAATAGTTTTATGGGGTTTTTTTTTTCTTCTGGCAGGTCTTTAAAGTGCCAGCCAGAGCTTCAAGTAGCATCTGTAGCCCTAGCTTTTTTCCAGTATGGACCATATGGAAGTAACCAATAGACTACATTCACACGACAGTTATTAAAGGGTTATTTCAGTAGATACAGGATAGGGGATAATTATCAGATCGGTGGGGGTCCTATCACTGGGACCCCCACCGATCATGGATAGGGGATAACTTGTACCTAAAGGAATACCCTTTAATGGCCATGTGCTGGTCATTTTAAGAACAATGGTAGTCTGTGGGGTTATTCACACAGCCGTTTTTTGGCCACTTTCGCGGCCAGATGGACCCCATTGAAATCGACAGATCAGTTTTAATGGCCATATAGACGGGAGTGCACCCACCTAATGGCCGTTAAATACTGCTACAAGGGTCTTTCAGGAGCCTGTTGCTGAGTGCATGGAGCCACATCTACAGGTGCCACGCTGAGAGAGTGCACCGTGTATTACATATAGAACTTGTGCACCTAGAGTACACTGTACTTACCTTCTTCTACAGCAGCAGCATGTTATATACAGATGTTCCTGTGTTACCTCTCATGGACACCTGAGGGTCTATTAAGGCTCAGCCATTTTCAGGGCCAAGGAGTTGGTACCTGCTTACTGAGCATCCTTCCAAGTTCTGCTTTCTTTTTGCCATATTTCTTTCTCTTTCAGTCTTGGGTAAACCAGTCATCCTAGGAAACCAGTTTGGATTCAGTAAAACCGTGGGCGGTTTGGGAAATTCAGTCTTAATACAGATATCCAAAACCGTTCTTAGCGTTTCCATGCCAGGCCGAAATCAGCTATAATAAGTGGGTGACAACACGTAGCCCCTATTAGGCAGGGCTGCTACGTTACCGATGGGTGCTCATCTGCATGACCTTTTTCAAGTTGACTGCAGCTGAAAGCAAGCTGCGAAATTGTACAACCAGCACAACCACTTTTAGCTTCCGTCTATTAGAAAACCGTGCCTGTGTACAACAGCGCGCCTGCAATTTTTTAAGCTAGGCTGTAGTTCTGTAAGGGAAATGTACCTAGACATGCAGCCATCTGCAAGTGGAGCATGTATGACAGTCATTAGTTTTATTGCAGAGGAGACGCTTAATGTTTTTTTCCCCTACGCCTATCAGAGACCGCCTGAATCCAGAACAGGAAACAGGAACTTTCGTGGAGAGCTCTTGAGGGGCTCTGCCCCTGTAGCACCAGTTACTGTTTCCTGTCCTATGGATAGGACCTAGAGTGGAGAACTAAAGATTAGGCTGCAGGAACCCCGCATGTGTTTCAGGTTAAGGGGTTACCTGGTTCAGCGTAAGACTCCACTAGGAGCCGCCTGCTAAGTCTGGGGCCATCATTCTGGGTCTTGGACTGTTACATGTCGAGCCGGGGTTCTTGGGCAGACCCGGTGTTACTGGGAGGTAATGCCGACACACCGGACCCACCTGGCAGTATTCTGGGTGGTCCGGGGCCTAGTCTTTCTTCCTCCTGGTCTCTAGTAGCTTACAGAGGCGGGGTAGAGGGCTGAGCTTTTCTGAGCACGCACCATGCATGAACCGGAAGTTGCGTGACACAATGACTGTTACTATCCTGTGGGGGGAAGACTATCTCTTTTTTTTCTCTGGCTTGGGGGAAAAAAATCTCGGCAAGCCCCTGGATAAATGGTATCCTAAAAGACGGTTTTTATCTAGAGTTTCTCTCCCCAACTAGGGCTGAAGTAAACGATTATTTTAGCAATTGAGTATTCTATCAATTTTTTTTTTTTTTTACGATTAATCGAGTAATCTAATAAGAAAAACCTTCTTAAAATAGGGTATTGCTGTATAAAAACAATATTTTTATTTCTTACAGTGGTATAGCACATAACTGCACCCAAATAAGGCTTCTTTCACAGCTGCAATATACATTCTGTCAGAAGAACAGCCAGCCAGAATATACCATATCGGGTATAGCTGGATACTGCCGGCTGCAGCAGCAGATTGACTGTAACGAGGTCCGGCCTTGTTACAGCATTCTAGCTGGGTTTTGGCCGGACGACCAAAAAAAAAAAAAAAAAAGCTTTGGACAATACCCAGCATGTATGCCCGAACATGGCCAGATGGCTTTAGACCACCTTTTAGTCAATGAGAGCATATAGCTGGTTGTATCCGGCTATACCCAATACGGTATACTCCAGCAGGCTTTTCTTCTATCAGCAGCCCATCCATTGCCAGCCCAATTGCCATGTCTCACACTCTCCCAGTGCCATCAGATCAGCCCCTCCATGCCATGTGTCCCACCCAGCGCCATCAGCCCTTCTATGCCATCCATGTCCTGTGCCGTCCCCCACTCCCCCAGCACCATCAGCCCCTCCATGCCATTGCCATGATCATCCTTGTCCCCCAGCACCATCAGCCCCTAAATCACAGGTGCCCCCTTTAAATGCCACGCCACTTACCTTTCCTGGTACTGGCAGTGCGCTGATATGCAGTCCGCAGTACACAGACCACGTCTTCATCCCATGCATGCACTGGGAGGGACCTGACGTCACACATGGCTGACAATGTGTGCACGCAAGGCCCTGGCCAGTGTAGCACGGTGCCGAGTCGGGAGGCCACAGAGCGGTGAGTTAGAGGCTTCACTTCAGTCGCGCTCCGTGGTCATGTGATTTAAACGAATCTGCATCGAGGATTTTAAAGAAAAATGTATTAATTCCCATTTCAGACTTGGAGAAAGGGAGGGGGTTTTATTTGTCCCTTTTTCTCGTACCCAAGCCAGACGGTTCTTTCAGAATGATTATAAACTTGAGAGACTTAAATCAGTACCTTAAATACAAAAAGTTCAGATTGGAATCCGTACAGTCTGCAATAAAACATATTTTCAAAGACTGTGTAATAGCTACCATAGACATAAAGGATGCCTACTATCACATCCCAATTAATGTAAACAGAGTAGCGGGGTTTATCATTTACAATATAGAGCACTTCCAGATTATGGCCCATCTATAGATTCTGGTGGTGGCAGAATCTATAGATTTTCTAACCTCACTTCTAGAAGTGGTAAAAATTCTAGTATGCCTTTCCTCCTATAAAACTTCTCCCCAGGGTATTGCAGAAGCTGGGGCAGGAACAGATGAGGCTTGTTCTAATTGCACCTTTCTGGTCGAGAAGAACCTGGTTCACTTGGCTTAGAAAACTGTCTCTGTCAGATCCATGAATTCTTCCACACAGGCAGGATCTGTTGTTTCAGGTGCCTGTCTTTCATCCGGAGGTAAAGAACCTTCATCTGGCAGCCTGGTATTTGAAGGGGAAATCCTAGAGTGTAGGGGCCTATCCAAAGAGGTTATTTCCACCCTTTTATCTTGTCGTAAGGAAGTAACCTCCACCATTTACCTTAGAGTCTGGAAGACTTTCTTAAGGTTCACAAGGACCCCGGGTGATCCTTTGAGCCCTCCTCCTATGCCTACGGTTCTGGATTTTCTTCAAGAAGGTCTTAATAAAAAAAACTTTTACTTAGCACCCTTAAAGTACAGGTCTCTGCTCTGAGAGCCTTTTTTGAATTCCCCATTGCCAATCATCTTTAAGGCAGTCAGTAGAATTAAGCCTGTAATCACGTCTTATGTTCCTCAGTGGGATCTGAATCTAGTTTTGTTTAGGATGATGGAGCCTCCTTTTGAACCGCTACACGATTTATCTATTAAAACATCTTTTAATACTGCTTTTTTGGTGATCATCACCTCAGCTAGGAAAGTGGGTGAGATTTCTGCCTTTTCAACCTCTCCTCTCTATACTAACACCCTGGAGGACAGAGTGCTCATTAAACCGGACCCATCTTTTTTGCCCAAAGTGGTCTCTCTTTTTCATAGGTCCCAAGATATTGTTCTCCCATCTTTGTGTCAAAGCAAAGCAGGCTCCATTGTCTAGACGTTAAAAGATGCCTGTCTCATTATCTGAATGTCACCAGTCAGTGGAGGAAATCCTCTAGGCTTTTTGTGCATTTTGGGGGAAAAAACAGGGGTAATAAGGTTTCATCTAGAACCCTAGCCAGATGGATAGTAGGGGCTATCGTTTTGGCCTATTCCTCAGCGGGCAAAACTCCCCCCTTGGGTTTCGGTGCTCATTCATCTAGATCAATTTCTACTTCATGGGCAGAAAGGGCCAATGCATCTTTAGAGCAAATTCATAGGGCAGCTACATGGAAGTCTCCATGTACTTTTTTTTCGTCACTACAAGTTAGATTTAGACTCTAATGATCGTCTATCCTTCGGGAGGAAAGTGTTACAAGCGGTAATCGCTAATGTCAGTCAGGTACATAACAGTATTTCTGATGGTAGAAACCCTTTAAGAGCTCTCCACGAAAGTTACTGTCCTGGATGGAGGCGGTCTCTCAAGGGTGCTGGTCATGGGCTCATGGAAAAATGATTACCGGTAAGTAATCCAGAATTTTTTGTTGTTGTTTAAATCATTTGCATTTTTTTTTCAGGTGTTGACTTCAAAATCAAAACTGTAGAGTTAAGGGGAAAGAAAATTAGGTTACAAATTTGGTGAGTACACAATATATTTGTGGTATAAGCTCTCTGCCTACCTACATGTATAAGTGGGGAGATGATATTTAGCAATGTTTTATGTTACCAGTATGATTTAAAATATGCATGTTGTGTTCATTCACATAGATGATGCTGTCTCACAGTGACAGCGTAGTTCTGTGCATCCTTTACATAATCAGGTTCGGTGAAAAACTTCAGTATTTGATTTTTAAACTGAAAAAACATTTTAAAACTTGGATCTGAACTCTGCTTCTGTTCCGACTGGTGCAGAGGCACGCCTCTCTCCTTGATCCAGCAATGTATGAGCACTCTGCCTGATCTATCCTTTTGGATAGGTCTTTAGTATGTGATCAGTGGGTGTCCGACACCCGAAACCCCAGCTGCTCAGCTGTCTGAGAAGGTATCGGTGCTCCTGTGAGTGCTACTGCCTCTTGGTATCATGGTCAGTCTCAGAGGATAGGTCATAAAGTATTAGGCTACATGCACACAAACGTTGTTTGTTTGCGTGTCCGTTCCGTGTTTTTTTTTTTTGCGGATAGGATGCGGACCCATTCATTTCAATGGGTCCGCGAAAAATGTGGACAGCACACTGTGCGCTGTCCGCATCAGTATGTCCGTTCCGTAGCCCCGCGAAAAAAATAGAACATGTCCTATTATTGTCCGTTTTAGGCATTGTTACAATGGATCCGCAAAAAAAACGGATGCCATCCGTTAGTTTTTTTTGCGGACCGCAAAACACATACGGCCGTGTGCAAGTAGCCTTAGGCCCCATGCACACAGCTGTGTTTCACAGCCGTGTGCGGGCCGTGGAACCGCGGCCTGGATCCCTCCTGAGAGCAGGAGCGCACGGCGTCACTGGTTGCTATGACGCCGTGCGCTCCCTGCTGCCGCCGCAATACAGTAATACACTGGTATGATCTATACCAATTTATTACTGTATTGTGTATGCAAAGTTCTGGTTTTACGATGTTCACCTGAGGGGTTAGTTCATGTGATATTTTAATAGAGCAGGTTCTTACGGACGTGGCGATACCTAATATGTATACTTTTTTTATTTTTTATTTACCGTATTTTTCACCCCATAAGACGCACCTAGGTTTTAGAGGAGGACAATAAGAAAAAAAAATGTTTTCATTAGACCTCAGGTCAGACCAGCAATCAGACCCCCAATGTTAATAAGACCCCAATAAGACCTCAGATCAGACCCCCAATCAGACCTCAGATAAGAGCCCCATGCCTCTCATCAACCCCCAGCAGTCCCCTTTGCCTCATATCCGCCCCCAGCAGCCCCCCATTGCTTCTCATATTAGCCCCCAGCAGATGCACCGGCCCATAAGACGCACCTAGGTTTTAGAGGAGGACAATAAGAATTTTTTTTTTTTTTATTAGACCTCAGGTCAGACCAGCAATCGGACCCCCAATGTTAATAAGACCCCAACAAGACCTCAGATAAGAGCCCCATGCCTCTCATCAGCCCCCAGCAGCCCCAATTGCCCCTCATATTAGCCCCAGCAGTCCCCATTGTCCCCATTGCCCCCAGCATCTTCATATTGCCCCTGATCAGCCCCCAGTATCTCAATATTGGCCCTAAATCAGCCCCCAGCATCTCCATATTGCTCCAGATTGCCTCATGTTTTATAAAAAAAAAATTAAAAAATTTACCTCTCCTGCTCCGGACGCCGCTGCTCCTCACCTACATCGTGATCCTCTTCCTCCTGCCGCCGGCTGTGCTGTGAACTGGCACACACAGCATGAGGTCACAGAGCGCCCTCGCACTGTGCGCAGCCTTCACAGCCGAGGACCAGGAAGCGATGAGTACAGAGCCTTTACCGCTTCCTGGTCCTTTGGTACTAATGAGCGCTTCCATAATGGAGGCGCTCATTAGTATTCACCCCATAAGACGCAGGTACATTTTCCCCCCACACAATAACAGCATTTTTGAAACAAAATAAATCATGTTTTAGCGTTTCCATATTCTGAGAGGCATTTTTTATATTTTTTGGGTGATTGTCTTAGAGTAGGGTATCATTTTTGCGGGATGAGATGGCGGTCTGATTGGCACTATTTTGGTGTGCATATGACTTTTTGATCGCTTGCTATTACACTTTTTGTGATGTAAGGTGACAAAAATGACTTTTTGGACACCGTTTTTTTTTTTTTTTTTTACGGTGTTGACCTGAGGGGTTAGATCATGTGGTATTTTTATAGAGAAGGTTGTTACGGACACGGTGATACCTACTGTATACTTTTTTTTTTTTTCATTTAACACAATTTAAAAATCCATGTTTTAGTATCTCCATAGTCTGAGAGCCATAGTTAGTTTTTTGGGCGATTGTCTTAGGTAGGGTCTAATTTTTTGCGAGCTGAGGTGATGGTTAGATTAGTACTATTTTGGGGGGCATACGCCTTTTTGATTGCTTGGTTTTGCACTTTTAATGATGTAAGGTGACAAAAAAAACACATTTTTTTAAGGTTTTCACCTGAAGCAGGGATGGGCAAACTGCAGCTCTCCAGATGTTGTAAAACTACAAATCCCATCATGCCCTGCTGTAGGCTGATAGCTGTAGGCAGACTGGGCATACTGGGATTTGTAGTTTTACAATAGCTGGAGAGCCGCAGTTTGTCCATCCCTGACCTGAGGGGTTAGGTCATGTAATATTTTTATAGAGCCAGTCGATATGGACGCGGTGATACCTAATATGTCTACTTCCCGTTTACAATCCATTACAATACTTCTGTATTGTGATGCATTGGCTATAGGTGTATTACATACTGTAATGCACTTCAGCCAGCTTGCCTGTGAGATTCAGGGGGCTGGATCTCACAGGCTGTCACGGAAGGTAGCTACGATGACTAAGGAAGGCATCGGGTCCCTGTCACAGCAGCGCGGGGACCTGATGGCCACCCCGAACCCGGCACGATCCCGCAAGCTAAAAACACTGCATACAATAGGGGTCTGGCTATCAGTGACTGCCGGACCCCTGTCGCTGATCGGGTGGGCGCAGCTCCTGCACCTGCCCGATCAGCTTGCTGTACAGGTACGCCGCTGGTCCTTAAGTCACAACCACCAGTGTCGTACATGTACGGCGCGGGTCCTTAAGGGGTTAGTTTTATATGGCATGGCGGATGAGCTTTTTTTTTTTATGAGTCTTCCGTTTCCAGTATAAGAAATATTTCCTGTTTTTGAGAATAAACTGTAGTTTTGCTGTTGCTGAGATTATAATTTAACTGCTGAATTGCAGATGGATTTGTTTGACGTTCTCAATTTGAACAGTTCTAGAAATATTTAATAAAAATAAAATAAAAATAGTATCACAGCAAATTTTCTGCATTAATTACCACAAGAAAGGTGTTGCCTTTACATTTCCTGTACGCTTGTATTTGCTGCTGCCTGAATGCAGTCATTAAACTCCAATTTCAGTCATTTGTCACCAAACCTGCGTCTTCTCCATACATTTGTTTTACCCTTAAGTGTAGCCGTGTGACTAATTTATACATCTTGTCAATAATGTCTGTGTATGTGATTCACATATTCTAACTTTCCCCATTTGTTCACCATTTTATTAATCTCACTGTTGGCTTGTTTTGCTTTCGACTGACTACACTGATGGCTTCTCAGTAGCTACACCGGTCAGCTAATGCTTGAATGTATATGTGCCATGTCTTGGTCATTCACCTTTGTGTTCCTGTCTGGAATGCGGTTGCCACATGGCTGGTTATGTAGCAGGAGGTCTGCAGGCTCATCACGAGGTAATGCATTTCTTTTTTCTGCTTGTTATCCCACAGCTGCACTCAACTGTCTTAAAGGGGTTTTCCAGGAGTACAATATTTAAGGGCCATCACATTCAAGGGCCTGGACTGCAATACCGAGCACAATGACTATACAGCGCTGTATGTCGCTGGGCTTGGTATTCTGTGTAGATGCAGCAGCTCTCACCTTAGGCTACTTTCACAGTAGCAGCAGCCTTCTCTGGCAGGCTGTTCCGGCGGGTGAACAGCCTGACAGATCCATGCTGCCACTAGTGCACGTATGGTGCCGGAAGTCCGCTCTGGCCCCATTCACTACAAGATCCGGCTGCAGCACGGCATACATGCCAAGAGGCGGCCGGAATAAAAATACGGCATGTTTGCCTTGCTGCGGCCGGACCTCCGAATGGGGCCGGAGCGGACTTCCGGTGGCTCGGTGCACTAGTGGCAGCATGGACCCTCAGGCTCTTCCCCCGCCGGAAGAGCCTGCCGGAAAAAAAGGCTCAAGCTAGTGTGAAAGTACCCTTAGCGCCATGGTATCCTCAAACAGCTGATTGTGGGGGTTCCAGGTTTCGGACCCCCATCGATCAGATTATGGTAACCTATCCTGACAGTACTCCCAGAAAACCCCTTTAAAGTATGTGTTTTAGTCATTCTCTCTTGTCTTGTCTTTTCTTCCTAAACCCACACTTTTGTTCAGTTGTAACAATTGTAAATATTTCAAAGGGGATTATTTTTTTTGTTTATTGGGCAGTACATTCTAGTAATTGGGTTATGCCTGCAAGTTCAAGGTTTAAAGCGGGTTTCCAGTTATAATGATTTTTAAGCAAGTGCCCTCAGGCTGTCTGCTGAAACAGAGGATTCACACTTACCTGCTCCACGCCGCCTCTGCGGTTTCCATCATCCAGTCCCTGACTGGCTTCAGCAGTGATGTGGCCACAAGCAGCATGTCACTACTGAAGCCAGTCATTGGCTGAAGCGGTGCATGTGACCATGTCCATAGCCAGCTGGACATAAACACCATGAAGCCCGGACGATGGAACGCACGGGAACGGCACGGAGGACTGGAGCAACACAGGTACGAATCTTCTGTCTCAGGGGCAGGCTGTGGGCATTTGCTTAAAAATCACTCTAACTGGAAGACCCCTGCCATAAAGCCTGTTAGCCTTGGATATACCCTATGACTGTTGGCTTAGAGTGTGGATTGCATCCTGCCTTTGTAATGTGAAGGATGGAATCTGCAGCAGAACATCTGAAAGTGTAGCATAAAATCCACCATTCATATTGCACTGTATTTTCCTGTAGAGAATGGAAAATATGATGGCATTAGACAGACCCCATTTTAAGTCAGTGGGGTACCTCTGGCGTTGTTCGTGTCCATCATATGATTAGTCATTTTAGGTTTTCTGCTCCTATGACAGAACAGAACCCCAGGACTGACAACGCTGATGTCCTTGCAGTGTGAATAATGTAGATTGTCTATGAATTCTGATTCTTTATTACATTAGTAACTTCTAGAATAAACTCTTTCTCTATTGGGGTTTTATACATTAACAAAAAGATCACCCAGTAATTTAGGGATTTTCAGAAATCAGCGCCAAACGCCAAAATGCTTGAACTCCTTTCCAGCTCCTACAAATCAGGCTTTGTGTTTCTCAGTGTCAGTAGGCGTGAAGCTGAATGCTAATGGCTTCTCTTTATGGGGGACATCGTTTTCTACCATCCTGCTCTTGCTTTTTGCAGGGACACAGCTGGCCAGGAGCGCTTCAACAGTATTACTTCAGCCTATTACAGAAGTGCCAAGGGTATCATATTAGTCTATGATATCACCAAGAAAGAGACTTTTGATGACTTACCAAAATGGATGAAGATGATTGATAAGGTGGGCCTTTTACACAGTGGTTACATCATTCTATCTAATACTCCTATAAGACTGTATACTCCTATACAAAGCAGGCTTTTCAGCGAGATTCAAAATGTCTGTGTAAAGGTGTTTGCTGCTCAGGGTCAGGGATGGATTGTACCTCTAGTAGTTGTCTCCGTTCATAATTGCCAGGGCACCACTATTAATACTGATGTTAGAAATGTGTGCATGTACCTGTGCTCACGTATGACTACTTCAGTATAATGCATACAGTAGTACATTGGGGGCGGAAATATTCACTCTGCAATTTTAGCTATGGGATAGAAAGACATGGTTGTGGCCTTGCTTAACATGTGAAAATATAACTGACTAATATGTGGGAACATGGTTGTGACACCCAAAATGAGTGATTTATACTTTCTGTTCATGTAGTATGCGTCTGAGGATGCAGAACTCCTTCTAGTTGGAAACAAGCTGGACTGTGAAATTGACCGAGAAATCACTCGGCAGCAAGGAGAAAAGGTAAGAGTTCCACTTAAACACTTAAAGGGGTTCTGCACTTTGTTTAAAATGATGATCTATCCTCTGGATAGATCATCAGCATCTGATAGGCGGGAGTCCGACACCCGGGACCCCCGCCGATCAGCTGCTTGAAAAAGGCAGCGGCGCTCCAGGAGCGCCGCGGCCTTCTCACTGTTTGCCGCAGGCCAGTGACGTCACGACTAGTATCACTGGCCTGGGCGCAGCTAAGCTCCGTTCACTTGAATGGTACAAGTCGTGAAGTCACTCGGCCAGCGGTAAACAGTTAGAAGGTGGAGGCGCTGCTGGAGCGCCGCTGCCTTCTCAAACAGCTGATCGGCGGGGGTACCAGGTGTCGGACTCCCGACGATCATCAGTTTAAACAAAGTGCAGAACCCCTTTTAAGATTAGAAATCTTTATGTCACATACCTTTCCATACATAATGCATAATTCTTTGTTGCTGGTTTTGAATGGGATAACACTCCTCAAATAGTGTTCTAGTCAATACTCAAGGAAAGCAGATTGTGGACCAGCTTACATCTATGAAGCTCCTCTACCTCACATGAACCGGTGGGGCAGACATTTTACGTGCAGTAAACTTTCTTTAGTCTGGCATCTGATAAATCATAAAGTCTGCTAATCCAACACTTGTTCCTAGCAAATCACTAAATTATAAAATAGAATTTGACAAGACCCGAAACAGAAGACTGAGCAGAGATGAAAGAAAGAAATATTAAGCTCTTGAAATAGAGTAGTGGGTTTTATAGTGGATTTTGGTGCAGCTCTCTAGGTTTATTTGTGAATTTAAACTGTGCCAAAAAGGGTATTTTTTAATACTGTAAGGGAATGGGGTTTTACTTGAATATTTCAAATCAAATGCATGGTGTTTGAACTTGGCCTAGGAATAAAATAGAGAATAAGAGATCAAAAAGGGCATCTGTAGCAGATTTGTACCTATGAAACTGGCTGACCTGTTACATGTGCGCTTGGAAGCTGAAGGCATCTGTGTTGGTCCCATGTTCATATGTGCCTTCACTGCTGAGAAAAATGAAGTTTTAATATATGCAAATGAGCCTCTAGGAGCAACGGGGGCGTTGTTGTTACTCCCAGAAGCTCTGCTGTGTATGCAACGCCCTCTGCATTTTTATTGACAGGGCCAGGCAGTGTTAAAGGGGTTAAAAACCTACAACCACCTCATTATCCAGGTTGTCCCCAGATCAAAAACAGCATAAATCCTAACCAAAAGAAAGATCAATGGGACTATAACTATAAAATATGTAATAATCTTTATTAATCAAAATATATAATTTAAATACAATTGTAGATCCTGAAAAAATACATGGGGTACATAGATCAGATTTAGCACTTATGTCACAGTCCAGATGTAATATTGGGAAACAGGCCCCAAGCTCTTATATCAGGCTACATAAGCCAAGTACATAGAAGATACCAAAAAGCCCTAATAATTGCACTCCACCAGGGGAACAGAAAATACAAAACTTAATAATACCAAAGGCTGAGTGCATGGATATTACACGGAGCTATAGATACTCCACTTGGCTTCCAGCTGAATATATAGTGCTGAGTACATATGAGGGCTTTATAATAGGCTGAGTACATAAATATTGCACAAAGCTGCAGATACTATACTTGACTTCTAGCTGGATATATAGAGCTGAATACATGGAGAATACACAGAGTCCTAGGTGCTATATTTCACCAGAGCAGTAATACTGGTGCTGTGCTGAATACATATAGATGATAAAATATAATGATCAAGACAATAATTACACATGGCACACACAGGCCCATGTACAGCCATTTTTTGCATGTATATATGTGTGCCATGTGTAATTATTGACTTCATCATTATATTTTATCATCTATATGTATTCAGCAGTATTACTGCTGTGGTGAAATATAGTATTTTTATGGGGTTTGTTTTTTCTGTTCCCCTGGTGGAGTGCAATTATTAGGGCTTTTTGGTATCTTCTATGTACTTGGCTTTATTATGAAGCCTGATATAAGAGCTTAGGGCCTGTTTCCTAATATTACATCTGTGACATAAGTGCTATATCTGATCTATGTACCCCATGTATTTTTTCTGGATCTTTCTCCTTACAATTGTATTCAAATTACGGTATATATTTTGATAAATAAAGATTATTACATATTTTAGCTATAGACCCATTGATCTTTCTTAGTGTTAAAGGGGTTGTCTGGGTTCAGAGCTGAAGCCAGACATATTCGTATTTTTACCCGGGCAGGCCCTTTGTTATGGTAGTTCATGCTCCAATGCAGCACAGGGCAAGGGCCAGTTGTTGTTATTTTTTTTTACACACTGCTAGGCGGAAACTTTCACCTAGCAGTGTTCCCAGTGATGTCACCGGCACTGATGGGCGGGGTTTAGCGCTGCCCTGGCTGTTTTACAGGCTAGAACAGCACTAAAGCCTGCCCATTAGTGCCGGTGACGTCACCGGGCTCACTGCTAAGCGCCTAGCTTTACCCATGGAGAGCCCGGTATGTCACGGGATCTCCAGAAAAAGCCCTTGCCCTGCCTGATACTGCAGGGCATGGTGCAGCATGAGTCTTTAGGAGAAGTCAGGACCAGATGTGATCACATATACACTGCCTGGCCTTGTCAAAGTGCAGAGGGCCTCAGTTGCAGAGAGATCTAAGCTTCCAGGTGTAATGGCAACGCCCCCGTTGCTCCTAGAGGCTCATTTGCATATATTAAAACATCACTTTTCTCAGTAATGCAGGCACATATGAACATGGGACCAACACAGATGTCTTCAGCTGCCAAGGACACATGTAACAGGTCAGCCAGTTTCATAGGTACAAATCTGCTACAGATGAGGGATTATTATTAGCCACCATTTCTTATTGCTCAAGAATTGTGATTAATACAGTACTTTTCTTTGCACTCAGCTATTCTGACTGGTAATAAAAAAAAGGGTATACTAACTTAAAGGGGTTGTCTCATCTCGCTATTACTAAGACGAGATGAGACACAGTCCCGACCACCTCCCGGCCGGGAAACGGCAGAGCACTCCCGCGGTCACTGTTTCAGTAGCTCCTGTTGCCGTGCATGTGAGTTACGGAAACAGCATAGCTTGCTGTGTTAATCTGCTTCGTAGCTCACATGCACGGCAATGAGAGCTGCTGAAACAGTGAACGCCGGTGCTCTCTGCTGTTTCATGGTCGAGACTGTGTCTCATGTCATCTTAGTAAAGGCGGAATGAGACAACCCCTTTAATATCATGGTTCAGCCTGCACAGATATGGCATTAAAGGGGTTGTCCGGGTTCAGAGCTGAACCCGGACATACCTCCATTTGTCACCCAGACAGCCCCCCTGACTTGAGCATCGGAGCAGTTCATGTTTCGATGCTCTCCTTTGCCCTTCGCTAAATCGTGCAGGGCAAAGGCATTTTCAAAAGTTCCGGTGACGAACTGGGCTCTTCATGGGGCTGGCAGGAAGCCCGGTGACGTCACCGGCACTGATGGGTGACCTTTAGCGCTGCCCTAGCCAGTAAAACGGCTAGGGCAGCGCTAAAGCACGCCCATCAGAGCCGGTGATGTCACCGAACACACTGCCGGGCAGATGCCTCCGCCGGCAGTGTGTTGTTGTAAACAAAAGCTATCTAGCGCAGGGCAAGGGAGCGCATCGGAGCATGAGATGCTCCGATACTAACATCAGGGGGGCTGCATGGGTGTAAATATGGGTATGTCCGGGTTCAGCTCTGAACCCGGACAACCCCTTTAACCTATGTGTTAACTTAAATAATTGTGGCATGTAAAGCATAGCACAAAGTGCACGTCTAGTTGTGGTGGGCGTTTGGTATATCATGTGTAAAGTTGCACATACGCATTATCTTGTTGCTGAAATTAGTGTTTATATGGTATGTTTCCAAGTGGGTGTTACTTCAGTAAATGCCTAAACTGGGAAATGTACTGTAGATTAATGGGAAGTGTGACATTTCACAACAGGTAGATACAGTAAATATATGTATTTAGTTAGCTGCAATGTATCGGCATGTTTTATAGTTCACAGCTATGTATGCCCTTAGTTCTATATTGTTATTCTAACTGTGTATTTATTATTCTTGTGTATTTCTATCATTTAGTTTGCACAACAGATAACTGGGATGCGTTTCTGTGAATCAAGTGCCAAGGACAACTTTAATGTAGATGAAATATTTTTAAAGCTGGTTGATGACATATTGAAAAAGGTAAGTGTTTACTTTACCTGTCTTAAAGGCTATTACATTTTTTTAATTCCTCATTTTGGGCAAAAAAATATGTTTTATTTATCCTTTGCATGCTATTCATGAGGTTATTAATGGTTGAGGAATGTTCTGCCACTCTGAATGCATTTGATCACACACATAAACACGATCCATTGCTGGCAGGTCCCTTTGTAATTGCTGACCAATGATGTCCTAGATGTGCCCGATGAGAGACAAGTCCAGAGATGCTGCAGGACATGGCGTTGTCCTGTTGAAAATGGCTCCTGGGACACTTTGGAGAAATAGCCATTCCACTGGTTCCACCCAATTAAACCAGTACCCTCTTGCTCGGCACTGATGAGGCGTAGTCACCCCAAAACAGCTGTCTGCAGATGATTGCTGGATTAATTATTATCCAAGTCATGTCTTAAGGCCTATTTGAAAGTCTGAACATTGACTTATCGGAGAACTACTTTACATCTGGTGGCATTAGAGGCAGAGCTTGCAGAGATCATCTGCATAGCTTCTTACGACCAAATCAATGTAACTCCGAACTGTTAGTGTACTTGAAATGAAGACTAGAGGGGTCTTGCTACAATACATCGTGCCACCCCACACCAAAATGCCTGAAGGACCAGTGTGAGGTTCCTTCTTTATGGCGTTGCCCATGTGGTCTCCAGACCAATCTCTGGCTAATATTGCATCCGAGAAAAGCGGGAGGCATCGCTGAAGAAGATAGAACTCCATTCCAGCCTCCATTGCTGTGCACAATGATAACCAAGCACAGTACTCGGTCTCTTAAGCAGTCCCAAAGAGAATGAATAGTACAGGGCACATGCTCAATCTGCTGCTCCCTCAGATCAGGGGGAATGGGATGCCCGTTATCAGTGGGGAGTTGGCATACAGGGGTTAAAGCGGTTTTCTGGGATTTGACAAGTGTTGTCCTATCCTCCAGGATATGCCCTCACTATTTGATCGGCTGATCAGCTTCTCTGCCAGAACTACACAGCTCTGTCCATTATGTAGTGCACAGAGCTGGCACCTACAGTGCTGCTCTCATTGACGCACTCTTATTCATCTTATTGGCACAAAATGATTACATTACAAATCTGTAAGCTCACGTGGATTTTGATAACCAAGCTAAAATGTTTTTTTCTTTATATTTTTATTATTTAAAGTATTTTAATTATTGATGATAACCCATTAATATATCTTGTGCAGATGCCCCTGGATATAATGCGGAACGAATTATCCAACAGCATCTTATCGCTTCAGCCAGAGCCAGAAGTTCCCCCAGAGCTGCCACCGCCTCGGCCACCAGTCCGTTGCTGTTGATTTTCTGCTGACACAGCAGGATGGCGGCTTTCAGCCCCAGTGTCCTGTGATACAATCATTAGAAAGGTCCCATTTTGCACTTGTTTCTCAGCAAAATCTGTAAATATGTAATCCACAAGCAAAGGTTTTTAAGTCTGAAATTCTTTTGTTTGCTCACTGGAGCAATTGTCCAGAGTTTGCATCTAACTTTATTGGGTTCTGGATTGAAAGGATTGGCCCATGTAACGAAGCGCTGTACTGGAGTGGTTCCTGCAAAGCACTTTATTTCAGGCTCCACTAGTTTTGTATTATCTAGTGTTGAAATCATAAAGTTTTTTTGGCTCAGAAGTTTGGTTTCTCAGTTACCAATCTCTTTTGTATTATTTTTATTGCATCTAGGCACATATATGGTGCTTTGCTAATTGTATTATCACTCCCCAAATATTTAACTATTTAAAGTTTCCAATAAATAAAATGCTTCCATATACAGTACTATATTTAGTTTATTAAACAGTGCAATTTTATTTTTTATTGTAGTATTAGTTAATTACTGGACCTGCCACGAGTATTAACGTTTTCTCCAGTAGTATTTATTAACGTCTAAGTAGCTTGAAGGATATTTTTATTTCATTTTTTGTTCTAATAGAGTTACAGCACCTGCTGCCGATGCCCCTTCTGTTCCCTCTCATGCTCCTTGCACAGGATTTGTGTGGTATTGAGGCACACTGAACAAGCGTAAGAAAGTATGTGGTTTATGAACTCAATGGAGATGTCATTGCGCACAGCATTTATTGGGGTCACTTGGAAGTAATGACTGTAAAGGCTGCCAAGTAAAGCAGCACTACTGTTCCATTTGGGAATGGAGAGGAGACTGACAACTTTTTTTATTATTAGTAATATTCACTTACTAATATGTGAATTTGCCACAGTGGATTTTTGGGGGGGAGGGGTGGGGGGGCGGGAGGGGAAGAGGTAAAAAAGTATGACATTACACCTAAATGGCACATACTGTTTTACTGATGGTGGTTTTGTGAATTCTGTATTTGATACCTTTATTAAAATATACTGTATAGTTCATTGCGAACAGGACAGTGACAGATATGCATTTGGATAAATGTGTGTCTTTGTGGTATTTGAAAAAACATAGTATTTCTAACTAATGAAGTGAAAATAAACCTTTTTTATTTATGAATGGTTGTGTGGAGTTTTATGTATCAATAGCATTTGTGAACATTATCTTTTTTTTTTTTTTTCCTTTTTATGCCATTATATGTTTATTTATTAAGAACCACTAATTGTTCGTTAACATTATATTGGGATAAGTGGGAGAGATAATGAACTGACTACAAGCCAAACCTTCAAATCTAGTGAATGAAAGGGCTGCAGTTTATTCACTTATCAATCTATTGCTTCAGTCTGGAGAAAAAATACTTTTAATCCATATGCATGTGTGCAGTTAAGTGCACTGAGGGCGGACCCAAGCCACTCTGTGCAACCTTGCTACTCCTGCTTTCTCTGCCAGCATTATCGTCTCCTTCTTGATTGATGGGGCCTAATTCCTGCATAGTCAAATTGTCTGGATCTGTCAACAAGATTGCTACCACCAAAGTCACAGTGCAGTCATGTAAGGCAGTGTTCATAAATTTCTTGTTGGCTAATTCACAAATTATTATAAAGACAACTATGCAGTGCACTTAGAAAGTGATTCTGAAATAATCATATTCTTTGTCTCACCAATTGACATTTTAGATGCCCTTTAAATAAAGCAAAATCAGTTTTTTTCCCTTCCCCCCACGACAGCACCACAGAGAGAGGATCCACCCACAGTGACAGGAAACCTACAGAATAAAAAGGCGGAGCCTCTCTACCCCTTCAGTGGTTTCCTGTCCCTGGAGTAGGAGACCTAGAGTTTTTCTTTCAGGTAATTAACATAAGTCTGTTTTATCCTAGGGGGTTCCTAGAGGGCTGGCGGCATCCTGCTGGGGTCCATCGCGCTGCGAAGCAGACTTCCTTCCTGCAGTTTAGAGACAAAGACCAGAGATTTATATCTAGGAATTTGGCATGGAAAGGATTCCTTTTTTGAAACTCCTCCTCGTCAAATAAAAAACTATTACAGCAATGACGCCAGGCCAAAGGTGGGAAGGAGACTAAGATTCTTCCTTTCCGCATGGGATAAGGTAGCAGGACCCTGGGTTTTAGGGGTTATTCATCATTGCCTAAAGCCAGAATTTCACTCCTTGCCACCACAAAGATTTGTTGTTATAAAAAATAATGCTGTAAAAAGGTCCTTCCCTATAATAAAGTAAGTTCTAGAACTAATTTTCCACGCTTTTTCTAGCCCCAAAACTGGACGGCTCATTCCGAACCATCATCAATCTGAAAGATTTAAACAAATTCTTGGTATTCAGAAAATTCAAGATGGAAACAATGAAAACTACGATTCAGCTTCTGTTTCCACATTGTTTCATGGCAGTAATAGATTTGAAAGACGCATATTTCCACATACCAATGCACATGGAGTTCCAGAAATTTCTAAGGCCCCTTGCAGACGTGCGAGTAGGTACGCAATTGCAGTCAGTGATTTGCGTTCCGATGTTCAGTTTTTATTGCGAGGGTGCAATGCGTTTTGCACGCGCGTGATAAAAAACTGACTGGGGTACCCAGACCCGAACCCGGACTTCTTCACTGAAGTTCAGGTTTGGGTTAGGTGTTCTGTATATTTTATTATTTTCCCTTATAACATGGTTATAAGGGAAAATAATAGCATTCTTAATACAGAATGCTTACTAAAATGTAGATTGAGATGTTAAAAAATAAAAAATAAACTAACTTACCTTATCCACTTGATGGTGAGTGCGATTATGTCACCAAAGGTCCTTTTGCAGGTCCTGAAAGAAGAAAAAACAAGAGGATGCCGGCTGCGCGATCAAGTGGATAAGGTAAGTTAATTTAATTTAATTTTTTTAACACCTCAATCTACATTTTACTAAGCATTCTATATTAAGAATGCTATTATTTTCCCTTATAACCTTGTTATAAGGGAAAATAATAAAGGGAATACACTTTAATGGGGTCCGGGGTTGCTTTCATCCCCATCATCTCCTAGCAACCATGTGTGAAAATCGCACCGCATCCGCACTTGCTTTGTATATCTGCCGGAGGAAAAGGTAACCAAGAATTCCAGTCAGATAAAATCCCTATCTTCTCCCACTCTGACAATCCGGAAGGCAATGTCCGTCTTAGGGTCCCTGGTGTCCTGTATTCCAGTGGTCGAATAGGCCCAGCTACATTCCAGACAATTACAGATGGAAATATTGGCGGCATTCAAAAAGAACAAAGGGGTTCTAGATGTGGGGATAAAAATCTCAAAAACAACTATAAAAAGTCTAGCCTGGTGGGAGGACAGGCGGAATCTGATTCAGGGTATTCCATGGTCCTATCCAGATCTGATAATTGAAACTACGGACACAAGCCCCTAGGGGTGGGGAATGCATGTTCGGGGTCACAGTTTTCTGGGTCAGTGGTCTCCGAGTCAAAGGAGCTTTTCCTCCAACAGGAAGGAACTTGTAGCAGTGAGATTAGCAATAGAAGTCTCACTGCCATTATATGTCAGAGTCCTATCCGACAATCAGACTACGGTAGCCTACATAAATCACCAGGGGAATGCCCCTATGAGGTGGACGTCCTTCTCCTGAAATGGAACTTCACGCTAGACTATGCCTTTCCACCCTTCGAGTTACTTCCTTTAGTTCTGAAAAAGATCAGGAAGGACAGGGCGAGAGTGATTCTGATTGCCTCTTTTCTGGCCGAAAAGAGCATGTTTCACTCCTCTCAGATTGATGTCAGTAACAGATCCCTGGATACTTCCGGAGATTCCCGATCTACTGTCCCAGGGTCCGGTTTTCCATCCAACAGTAAGTGGTCTACCTTTAACTGCTTGGAATTTGAAAGGAGCCTTTTACTCAAAAAGGGTTTTTCTCAAGATCTAATCGCTACCCTTCTTAAAAGTAAAAAACCGGTGACAATTTCCATTTATGCTAGGACTTAGAAATTCTTTTAGAGTGCTATAAAATCAATCCTAATAATCTGCCTGATTCGGTCTCTATTTCCTACATTCTGGAATTTCTTCAGAGGGGGCTAACGTTAGCGTTAGCTAAAAATACTTTAAAAGTGCAGATTTCGGCCCTGTTGGTTCTCTTTGAAAAATGTTTTGCCTCTGATCCTTGGGTAATTAGGTTCATTAATGCTGTAGATGGTATGGTCCCAGTTTCTACCCTGAAGGTTCCCTCGTGGAATCTCAATCTGGTCCTATGATCTCTGACAACCACCTTTTGAGCCCATGGAATCATTCAATATTAAACATCTTACTTTTAAGACGTTTTAGCTGATAAGCGAGTTGCATGCTATCTCCAAAAATCCTCCTGTTACCACTATTCTAGAGGATAGTCATTATCCAACCTGATCCGGCCTTCTTACCTAAGGTATCTTCCCATTTCCATAGATCCCAAGAAATTTGTGCCAGTCCAAAAAAAACTAAAGAGAATTTTATACTTTAGATGTAAGGCGATGCTTAATGCATTATCTCAAATCTACAAAGGAATGGCGAAAGTTTTCTGCCTTGTTTGTCCTCTTCTCTGGACCAAATAAGGGTAAGAAGGCTACCAAAGGTACCTTGTGTAGATGGATCAGACTAGGTATATGTCAAGCTTACTTGGAGGCTGGCCTTTCTCCTCCAATCTCGGTGAAGGCTCACTCTACTCGTTCTGTCTCCACTTCTTGGGCTGAGAGATCTGGTGCAACTATTAAACAGATCTGTAGAGCTGCCACATGGTCGTCTCCCTGTACCTTTTTCCGGCACTATCGTTTGGACCTAATCTTTTCCTCTGATCTGTCTTTTGGTATAACGGTCTTACAAGTGGTGGTTATTCCCTAAGGAAGGTGGTTATTCTCTGTAATTCTCCCTGTGTTGCTGTCGTGGTCGAAGGGAAAAAGGATGATTACATTTACCGGTAATCGCATTTTCCAGGCACCACGACAGCACCCTTCCTTATTCCCTCCCTGTTTCTTACTTCTTCCTTTCTTTGGCACCGGGTGAAAGAAAAATTAAAAAGATAAAAGGTATAATATATATATATAATATAATATAATATATATATATATGAAATCTACTGAAGGGGTAGAGAGGCTCCACCTTTTTATTCTGTAGGTTTCCTGTCCCTGGGGGTGGATCCTCTATCTGTGGTGCTGTCGTGGGGTCTGGAAAATCTGATTACCGGTAAGTGTAATCATCCTTTTTTTTTTTATAAATTCGGACAAATTTTGACAAACCTGAAGTGTTATCACTTTGTTTTGTTTTTTAGGTGGTTGGAGTGGATCATAAAAGGAGAAAAATATAAAGAACAGATTCTACTTTTTTGAATCCACTCCTGGTTTTGACTGCATTCTGCGTTCTATGGACACCTCTGGGGGATTGCATTTTGAGGCTAAATTGTTCTTGTTTAAACATATTCAACCAATTTTCTTTTACAACCTTTAGGCATTCGCATATACAGGAAACTGTTCTTTTCCCACATTGAAATCTGTCAGAAGCGCTGTCTAAAGGCTCTATCTGTAGCCTTTAGCTCTCCTTTTCTGACAGCTCATTAACACTCGTTTAAGCTAAAATATGAGCTAATAAGTGTTTATGATCTGTCAGGAGAGTAGATATAAAGGGCTACAGATTGAGAAGACAGAGCAGCACTCGAGAAAGCTCGTTGGAAGAACGAGTGAAACGTTTTCAAGAAATCTACAGTACGTCTAGTTGCCTTGATTTATTCTTTACAGATATATACAATGACCTGAATAAATGAGAACCTTCACAGACAGATACAGTAGTTGGCCATCGTGGTTGATGGTTCATGTATAATTATTAATGGGGTTGTCCCATGAAAAATATCCTGCAGTTTTCTAACCAGCACCTGGATCTGAATACTTTTGTAATTGCATGTAATGAAAACTTTAGTATAGTCACTGAGTTATTCAATAAAATGGATCTGTACAGCACTACCTGCTTTTAGTTCTTTCTCTAATTTCTCTGTCCACCTCACTGAGATAGCCGCACATGCTCTGTTCCATCCTTCAACTACCGCCTGAGCTGTCAGCTTGATAGAAATCTAGCAGAGCAATGAATGGGGGAGCTCTGGATCCATGTGAGGTACAGGGCTGGTTCTAGCTATTTAGCAAGAGATTGTCATGTAGTAGATGTCTTATTTTCTTTCTTTTTTTAAAAATATTTAATCATGGGATAACCCCTTTAAATGATGGTCGCCTGAAATCTGCTATTTCCTCCGACTTTTATATTTTGCGTGCAGCCTTGTTTACACGAGTATTCAGACCTTTTGCTATGACACTCAAAGTTGAGATGATCCTGAAGTTGTTCCTTCGGCTTGACTGGAGTCCTCCTGTGGTAAATTCAGTAGCTTAGACATAAATTAGAAAAGAGCAAACACTCGCCACAGTTGAAAACCATGCCATGAGGTTGAAGATATTGTTTGTAGTTCTCATGAAAGAATTGTGTTAGGGCACAAATCTGGAAAAGGGTACAAAAGTATTAAAGGTCCCAAAGAAAACAGTGGCCTCCAACATCCATAGTGTCCATATAACAGCCGCAAATCCCAACCCCACTGTGAGTTGTCCGGTTTCCCATATTGATGACTTATCCTCAGGTCATCAATATCAGATAGGCAGGAGCCCCATCAGTCAGCTGTATGAAGAGATTGCAGCACTTGTTCGCTTCACTGTTTACCTGCATGCCGTCAACGATAGGTCATCAATATGGAAAACTGGAGAAACCCTATAATGACCTGAGCTTTGGCGCTGCACCTACCCAGCTATGTCCATTTTGTATCGGACTGAGCTGGTTACTCCCATTCGCTTCATCGAGAGCATGAGTTACTTCTGAACAGCTGTGCAGCTGCAGCCATTCACTAGTCTCAGCAGGGGCGTTTCCCCAGTTTGTGCCACTCGGAGACACATCATCACTGAGGCCAGTGCATGGCTGCAAGAGCATGTGACCTTTTCTGGGAGTTTACACTGGAAAAGACCAGAAAGGGGCAGGTGAGTGCATTTTTGCAAATTTACGTTGTATATTTTGCTTGTTTTACGTGGCAGAAATAGTATTTTTGTCACTTTAACGTGTGCACAATAAAATTTGTAGTAGACAATGGCATTTTATTAATATTCTTGCAATATTTATAACATTTTGTAATCCTATTAACTTTATTTTAAAGTAATGTATCAGTATACTCCTGGATGCCAGTACATTATACCCTGTGTCACTATGATACAGCCTGCTGTAACAGCCGGATTACTAAACAGACAGCCCTATGGTCTTTTGTATGTCCCCAGGGCTGGCTGCAGATGGCTCCGCCAGTCTCTGTTCAAGTCACTAGGAAGCTCGGTGGCCCAGTCAATGAAATGATTCCCCTTTTATTATGCTGTGATCAACTGCAGGGATTGGTGCTTCGTCCAATTGGCTGTGGGGCAGTAGCCAGCTGTAAGACCCAGAAATTGTATAGCTAGTTTTCACTGGTTCAAAACCCCCCCCCCCCCCCCCTTCCCACCACTGCAGTGACACAAAAAGTCATTAAGAGGTCAATTTATTCTTTATCTGAAAGAAATTTGTCAAATTATTTGCACTTGCATTTAAGTGAGTAATTACTGGGGTGGTATGCATTCGTAAAAATAAGTGAAAAAAAGGTTAAATACAGATAAATTTGTGAGCCGTTGTTTTATACCTACCAGTTACCACTAGAGGCCACTAGAGTGCTAGAAATCCTAAGAGTCTGATACTATGAAGAGTTTAAAGGGAACCTGTCACCTGGATTTGGGGTATAGAGCTGAGGACATGGGTTGCTAGATGGCCGCTAGCACATCCGCAATATCCAGTCCCCATAGCTCTGTGTGCTTTTATTGTGTTAAAAAACTGATTTGATACATATGCAAATTAACCTGAGATGAGTCCTGTCCCTGACTCATCTTAGGGACAGGACTCATCTCAGGTTAATTTGCATATGTATCAAATCAGTTTTTAACACAATAAAAGCACACAGAGCTATGGGGACTGGGTAATGTGGATGTGCTAGTGGCCATCTAGCAACCCATGTCCTCAGCTCTTTGCACAAAATCCCGGTGACAGGTTCCCTTTAACATCCCATATGTAGATGTTGTAGATGTACAAACAAGAAGTATCGGCGTTACCCATAGAAACCAATCAGATTATAGGTTTCTTTTGTCTAGAGCAGATTTGAAAGTAAACTAAGTGAGTTGATTAGTTATTATTAACTACCCACTAACTTAGAAGGTTTGGCCAAAATATCATTTTATTACAGTAAACTTTCAGGGAAAGCACTTAGGGCTCATGCCCACTAATCTAAGGGCTACGTGCCTGTATTGCAGACTGCAAACGGCGGGTCTGCAATATACAGGCACCAGCCATGTTCACTCCGTGCTGTGGATGCGGACCCGTTGACTTGAAGATACAGAACAAAATAGGACATGTCTTATCTTTTGCAGTTTGCAGGCACGGACCTGAAAGTCCACGGAAGTTCTTCGTAGTATTTCCATGGTCTTCCGATCCATGCCTCCGCTCCACAAAGAATAGGACATGTTCTATCTTCGGCTGTATCTTGCAGATCGCGGACGCATTCAAGTCAATGTGGTCCGCAATACAGGCATGGAACCCTTAAACTCTGCAGTCTCGTCCCATACACCTTTGAGGGAAAATAGTATCTGTTTATTCAAAATGCCTTTATATAGAAGAATTCTAGGCACTCTGATAAATGGTCTTAAAGGGGTTTTCTGACTTTTTATACTGATATCTTATCTGATAACCTATCCTCCGCAAAATGTGTAACGCACACAGCCGGTATTCGTGTTTTGCGGATCACGCAAAACACGGATACCCGCTGTGTGCGTTATACATTTTGAGGAACGGAAAATCCATAGATCGGTCCTATCCTTGTCTGTAAAACAGACAAGAAGAGGACATGTTCTCTTTTTTTGCGGGTGCCACAGAACGAACATACGGATAAGGTGAATGGGTCTGCATCTAACCTGCACAAAATGCAGATCGGAGATGGAAAAAAAATGACCTTTGTGTGTATGAGCCCTAAGGCTGGGTTCATACCTGAGCGTTTTACAGCGCGTTCCTACGCGCTGTAAAACGCACAACAGGCAAGAACCAATGATTCCCTATGGGAATGGTTCTCACCTGGGCATTTTACAGCGCGTACAATCGCGCTGTAAAACGCCCGACGCTCAAACAAGTGCTTGAGCTTTTTTTTGGGCGTTTGTCGCGCGTTCCCGCACATAGATATTCGGGAACGCGCGACAATGTGTGCACACCTATCTCTGTATGCGCGATTGTAAACGCCCGTACAATCGCGCATACAGAGCGCTCGTTTCACAACGCTCAGGTCTGAACCCAGTGTAAGTCTGTGGGATGGTCAGCTGCTTGTTTCTTACCATAAACAAGCAGTAATGTAACATGAACAGACAGTTGCTGCCCTCCCTGTTTGATAAGATTGGAGAAGGACGAAGATTTATTATCCTTCTAATATTTCAGAGTAATGCCTAAGAGTTATTGTATAGGAAAAGTAAGATACAGTATGTATAGATTCTTGAAAAGGCAATTAGCTCATGCTTGAGATACAAGGAGGGGGTGGAACATGACAACATGTATTAGGGCAGTGGTCTCCTTTTTTTTTTTTTTTTCTTAAAGGGGTTCTCCGGTGAAAATTATTATTTAGCAAGTGCCCCCAGCCTGACTGCCCCACATAAAGGGTAATACCTACCTGCCCAACGCTGCTTCAGTCCTCTAAGCTGTCTCCTGCATGTCCACCTTCCGGCCCTGGTGGTGTTCACATCCGCCGCCACATGGGCACGATTCAGCACTGACGTGGCCACGAACATCGCATTACTACTGAAGCCAGTCATTGGCTGCAGCAGAGCCATGTGCCCATGCTGCGGCAAATGTAGATACCACCAGGACCGGAAGATGGCCATGCAAAGTGGTGGAGAGCAGGTACAATCCTTTCAGCAAAGCAGGCAGGCTGGGGACAGTTGCTACATAATCATTTTTCCTAGAGAACCCATTTAATAGCCATATTCAGTGCTGAGAGATGATTGTGTGCAGTATTGAGCACAAATAAATCGTAGAAGCCATGTAACAAATAGGAAACCGCTGGAAAGAGTTACAGATGGTTAAACACAGTCTAACACTACACTCTCCACAGCACAATTGTGAACAGAAAATCTGCACATTTACATGGGCAGCAAAACGGATAGGATTTCTCTGAAATCTCATACAGACGTCATAGAGGAAACCCACAGGCTTTAAATCTACAACATGTAAAGTTATGTCTCAGGTTTTACCCATTGCTTACACCTTTGGACTACGCTCACATGTCCACTGTGGATTGTCCACAGTGCATTTGGCAAAAAGCAAATGTCGGAAAAAAACGTACGAAATGGGCTAGTTAGTGCAATGGTATTGTTACTTTGCCAAGGTTGGAAGCTGCAGGTAATACCCAGAGCATAAACTGAAATGGTGCTTGTGACGAATACCACACCTCGTGCCCACTTGACGTTGCCTACGTCGAGCTCATGAGACGCGGTATGGTCACGGGTTACCAAAAACGCGGCATTACGCCCTCCAGAGGAGCAGGTAAGGTCAGCTTGGTACAGTTTACACATACACCTCCTGTCCACGTGGGCACAGAGAGGCAACAAGCTGAGAGAGCCTTTTCACTGCCGCAGTGAAAACAGCGCTGTCTCAGCCCGGGTCTCTGCCACCAGCTTTCCAAATAGACCTTGGCGACGGTTCTTCTTCTCCAGTCCCGGAGACAGTAAGGGATCTCCTGGGCAGTAAATCATGAGGTGCCACCAGTTCAAGCCGTACCATCTCAGCGCCGATGTGTCTAAGTCCCATGGCCACGGCCTGGCCCACGGTGACCAGTCGCAAATTTTCAAGGGACCAACACACTACACAATGGACGGTTTCCGGGTTGATGACTGGGACGGATCCCTCGGGCGCTGGGGACACATGGCTTTGAAGTGTCCTGGCTGCTTACACAGGTGGCACAGTCAGGGTTCCCCCACTGACGTGGAAAGTGTATCAGGGGCTGGTGCCTACTTGGGCCTAGGGACAGGGGTAGTAGGTGCAGCGTGCGTCTTACCCCCTCTCCAGCCGACAGGTTTCCGGGCCTCTGAAGTCCTGTTGCTGTTGCGGAGGCCCCCTTTGGCTTCCGGTCAATTCCACAAGAACTGTTCTGTGGCGATGAGCTCCTTCAGCTGCTGGACGGTGGTGAGCTCCAATCCTGTGGTCCATTGGTCGACCGCTCTCAGCAAGGCCCGCATGTGATCGGCCCAGCTCTGGGTAGAACCCCATTGCAAATTCCTGAGCTTTTTCCGGTACAACTCAGGGGTTAAGTGATACTGCCTGACCAGAGCCTGTTTGATGTCCTCATAGCTCAGGATGGTCTCGCTGGGCAGGTACCTGAAGATTTCAAGGGCTTTTCCCCTGAGCCGTGGCGTGAGGAATCTGACCCACTGGTCCTCTGGCAGCTGTTACTGATGGCAGGCCGTCTCAAATGCACAAGAAAGTGTCCAAGTCCCCATCTTTGTCCAGCAGGGGAAAGTCCTCTGCCTGCAGTTTGGGAATCCGGGTCTCTGGAGACTCACATCGGGCTGGAGAGGGCTGCTGGAATTTGAGCTTCAGGTGGAGCATTTGTAGCTGGTGCTCATGCTTGCGACGTTCTCGTTCTGCAGCTGCTGCTTGCTCACGTTGTTCTAGTTCTGCAGCCTCTGTTCGTTCGCGATGTTCTGCAGCTGCCATAAGGATCTCGTAGGAAGCCTGGTCTCCAGCCTGGAGTCGGTATAGGGCAGCCTGTAGGAGAGCAGCTGAGCCAGCTTGGCTGGGGGGATGGGCAGGTGGAGTGAGGCCCACCGCGGACCTCACCTCTGGCAACTGGCTCCTTGGGGAGCTTTGGCTGTGCTCCCCCTTGCCTTCCACCTTCTCTCCGCCCCCCATCTGGACTGCATCCTCCCCGCCACCATTCAAATAATCGGCCATCTCCTTAGCTTTGCTCCTTGTGATACTGACCGTCATTACAACTGATGGACACTGACACCGACTGCAACCTGATGCCCACACACCTTATTGTATTAGTGTTGAGCTGATCTTAAGACTCCAGCAGCAAAAGCTACTGCTGGTCTTCTTTAGTGACTGGGAGTATGGGTCTCACACTCACCCACACTAATATTTCAATCCCACTTTGCTTCCACCAATATGTGACGAATACCACACCTCGTGCCCACTTGATGTCGCCTACGTCAAACTCACGAGACGCGGTATGGTCACGGGTTACCAAAAATGTGACGTTACGCCCTCCAGAGGAGCAGGTAAGGTCAGCTTGGTACAGTTTACACATACACCTCCTGTCCACACGGGCACAGAGAGGCAACAAGCTTAAAGAGCCTTTTCACTGCCGCAGTGAAAACAGTGCTGTCTCAGCCCGGGTATCTGCCACCAACTCTCGTTTGATATAAGCCCGGTCCGCTAACGGGATTATATAGGGTGAGAAACCAACCCGCGGTAACTTATAACTAGGCCAAAACACGGACGTGGGGATTCGTGATCGAGATACAAGACAGCACAAGATTAAATTATATATTTAATCGCCGTAAGGGCACACTAGATATAACACAATATACACAGAGAATATATACAGTTGTCTGAGGTTACAGATACAGGTTATATGGGTACAACAGGGTTAAGCAGAGTAAAAGTCAGTTACCGGGTAAATGGAAGTTCCTTTGTTTCATAAGGGTGGAATAGTCCTTGGCTGCAGTCACATGGGGGCAGTGAGGTCAGCTGGTTCCTGGTCTCTCCAAACACATTGGCACGATGTGACCCCCTTCAGAAAAGACACCGTCCTCTGGCTTGCATGGGCTTATGACCTGTAGCCGGCCGCTCCCCTCCCTGCCTATGGGTAGGGTCCACCCCTCCTTCTCTGGTGCTGGGAGCAAATGACCCATAGGGCTCATAGCCCCAGACCAGAATGTTACAGGAACATGGTTCCGGGCCCAATTGATTCGCCTGGGTTCCGGCTACAACTAGAGTCCAAACATGATACCGGTATTTAGTTTCTGTGGGGAGATATGGATATCTTCTTTCCCTGGCATCCCCCCATCAAACAAAGACCATGGGCACCTACATCGTGGCCACCAGGACACAAATATGTATCCGGTATGCGCCTGCGATGGCCAGGCGATTCATAATTCCTTATGAAATGTAGGTGCCAACATGTCTGGAAGGTATCCTTGATCCTGGCAAGGGCTGATACCTCCTGCTGGGGGGTTTTCCTGCAGGATTTAGCTTGCCTCCAAACTAGCTGATTGAAGTGTGACATTCTCCACCTGGGGCCTCCTTGAAGCCTGGACCCCTGGGGCTTTCTTCCTTGCCAGCAGACAATCCGATGTCTGGGGGGTGGAAACTTATTTTGCATGTATACTGATGTACATGCCAAAAGGTGAATCAAATGACAATCAGGGCTGCCAGTAAATAATAATCCATTTTCCTCACAGTGCTGATTTAGAACCTACAGTTTATTCTGTGGGGTTTTATGGCTCATCACACAACCTAATACTTGTGACTTGCCGTCTTCTCACTACACACCTTTACTGGAGAACGTTATGGAGGAGGGCAGGTTTGGGGGAGAAATTAGAGCTATTTCTGCCCTAGTCACTGAATATGGACATACCGTACTGGGCAGTGGGCAGCCTCATAGATGGGACAGCTACAGTGACATCACATGCTAGAGAAAGAGGCAGCCGCTGTGCCGCTTTAGCCTTTCATGGCTTCTCTGCTAACTTTATTTTTTTTTACAATGTTTACAATACTGTTTAAAAAGGGGTTCTCTGCATTGGACACCACTACATCTTAGAAGGGCCTAATGACAAAAAGCAGATCCCAAAGTGTTCCCATGCTGGGATCCCCAAAAACCAGCTGTATTTTGTGGGGAAACCTGGCAGTATGTACTCAATATCTTGGCAGCGCCACCACAGGAGAAATTAAGCATTAAACAGTGCCCATTTCATTTTGTTTTCCCTGTGCAATGCAGGACAGGACAGGTCGTCCAGAGCAAGATATGCACTTTCTAACTGCTCTTCTGGCCAAGAAAAGATGATAGTGAACAGACCCCCCCACCCCCTGCTTCATTAAATCAGAAAATGGCATGTTGGAACCAGACAACCCCTTTAATAGACAATCAAAGAGGATGAATTTACACTTCCAGCTCCAAAGAAGAATTTGGGTTGTTCTGCAGGCACTTTCTAATCTAAGCAATCACGGGCTATGCCACTATAAGAATTAAAACTGAATTGACAGACGTGTTAACAAGTAGTGTCATATATGCTTGTATGTATTCTTGGTGACCACTGAATGGCTGACAACAGTTACAGCTGTCCCCAGGCACAGTAGGTTGAGAATATCCTAAATTCTATAAGGGACGGTTGGACTATGTCTACATAGTGTGGAAAAAATGTAGTGTCCAAGTCAAACATTTAAGTGTTAGAGTTTTCAATACTTTCACTAATTATGGATTAATTAATTTTGTACAGACTGATGTTTAACTAAAAAACTATATGGAGTACATGTGTCCTAATAGTAAGATTCACTGCCTGAATGAAGGACGCTAAAATAACATTTATTTCATAAACCATTAAAAAATAGTGGCTCTCCACCAAAACACTCATCAGACAGAAAAGGGGTACAGCTGTAACATACAGACCACACATCCCAGAAAATCACTGTCAACTAATGGAATTGTATCGCTATCAAACCAAGGTCCCTTTATTGCTGCACCAGCACCTTGGATTCAGTCTCTAGTTCTGTTGACTGATACATCACCGCAGTGGACAGCAAAGAGGGAAGGATTAGTGCAGATCACATCTATGGCGTCTAATAGTTGCACTACCGTTGACAGCCATCACGCTGCCAGATGCTACCTTGCACTACCCTTTTCCCCCTCACAGTGGATGATTTATTTACATCTACCTGTTGCTGTTGCCCTGCTGAAAATAAAGTACTCTGCTACCTCAATATTATATACTGAATTGGAACCCTCGTTCTGGCTCGACGCATTTGTACAGCTGCTCTAAGTCAGCTATTCCTCAGGAGCCTATCAGGTAACATTTACACATACAGTCGTGGCCAAAAGTTTTGAGAATGACACAAATATTAGTTTTCACAAAGTTTGCTGCTAAACTGCTTTTAGATCTTTGTTTCAGTTTCTGTTATGTAGTGAAATATAATTACACGCACTTCATACGTTTCAAAGGCTTTTATCGACAATTACATGACATTTATGCAAAGAGTCAGTATTTGCAGTGTTGGCCCTTCTTTTTCAGGACCTCTGCAATTCGACTGGGCATGCTCTCAATCAACTTCTGGGCCAATTCCTGACTGATAGCAACCCATTCTTTTATAATCACTTCTTGGAGTTTGTCAGAATTAGTGGGTTTTTGTTTGTCCACCCGCCTCTTGAGGATTGACCACAAGTTCTCAATGGGATTACGATCTGGGGAGTTTCCAGGCCATGGACCCAAAATGTCAATGTTTTGGTCCCCGAGCCACTTAGTTATCACTTTTGCCTTATGGCACGGTGACACATGAATGGTCTCAGGATGCTTTACTGTTGGCATGACACAGGACTGATGGTAGCGCTCACCTTTTCTTCTCCAGACAAGCCTTTTTCCTGATGCCCCAAACAATCGGAAAGAGGCTTCATCAGAGAATATGACTTTGCCCCAGTCCTCAGCAGTCCATTCACCATATTTTCTGCAGAAGATCAATCTGTCCCTGATGTTTTTAATGGAGAGAAGTGGCTTCTTTGCTGCCCTTCTTGACACCAGGCCATCTTCCAAAAGTCTTTGCCTCACTGTGCGTGCAGATGTGCTCACACCTGCCTGCTGCCATTCCTGAGCAAGCTCTGCACTGGTGCCGCAGCTGTATCCTCTTTAGGAGACGATCCTGGTGCTTGCTGTACTTTCTTGGACGCCCTAAAGACTTCTTAACAAGAATTGAACCTCTTTCCTTGAAGTTCTTGATGATCCTATAAATTGTTGATTGAGGTGCAATCTTAGTAGCCACAATATCCTTGCCTGTGAAGCCATTTTTATACAACGCAATGATGGCTGCACACGTTTCTTTGCAAGTCACCATGGTTCACAATGGAAGAACAATGATTTCAAGCATCATCCTCCTTTTAACAGGTCAAGTCTGCCATTTTAACCCAATCAGCCTGACATAATGATCTCAGCCTTGTGCTCGTCAACATTCTCACTTGAGTTAAAAAGACGATTACTGAAATGATCTCAGCAGGTCTTTTAATGACAGCAATAAAATGCAGTGGAAAGGTTTTTTGGGGATTAAGTTAGTTTTCATGGCAAAGAAGGACTATGCAATTCATCTGATCACTCTTCATAACATTCTGGAGTATATGCAAATTGCTATTATAAAAACTTAAGCAGCAACTTTTCCAATAGAGCCCTTAAGCTATGAATATTTGTTCAGTGGGAGTCTAACTCTTGGCGCCCCCACCGTACAACAGTTTGAGGGGCCAAGGAACTCCCGCACAGCCACTACTAATATTCTGGAACTGCGCATGGTAAACAATAAAGGGTTCTCCATTGCCCCTTCAAACAGCTGATCAGTGAGGTGCTGGGTTTCGCACCCCACCATTCTAATATTGATGGCCTATCTTAACCCTTACAAACACGACAACGTAATTGTACATCTTTGGTGCAGTGTAAGTATATGGAGTGGGCTCACGTGCTGAGCCTGAGCCATACGTGGTGAGTCCCGATTGTATAATACAAAGAGGAACCGGCCGCAATGTCTGGGATTGGAGATAATGCCAATCCCAGTCATTTAACCCCTCATATGCCGTGGTCTCTGATCAGTTACTGTGACAGCCTGGGGTCTTGTCGGGTTAACTGCCTGAAAACTGTGCCTGAGACATGGTCTGACAGGTAGCGTTTGAAAATCCTACAGACTGCAGTAGTATTCTATTATAGTCTAGGGTACCAGTGATCAGAAGATATTACAATTAAGAATTACAATTACAAAATGGGGAAAAAAAATAAGTAATAAAAAATTAAAATGTTAATCATTCCCTTTGCCAATTTTACATATAAAAAAAAGAAACATAATAGGTATCGCTGCATCTGAAAATATTAAATTTTTTTTTTTAAATATGTACCTGCATGGTGAATGCCATAACAGAAGAAAAAAATAAAAGTGGATGATTTTACATTTTTGATCACCTCGCCCCTGAAAATAAATTTGATTTAAAAGTGATAAAAAAAATCATTACAGATAATGTCAGGTAGTGACACGCAGCATTATAAATCATTAGAATGCTGTGCAGTCTAGGCCAAGGAGAACTCAGGAATCCACACTACCACATAGAACATGCTTGACTGAAACAGGCGTAATACTGGGTCAGAAGGAAGGAGACACAGCCTCAATGTCTAGATGGATATCTGGGAAAGAAGAAAACATTTATAAAAAGAGGTTAGAGCATCTGATAAATATTAGGGGCGGTACCCGTAATATGTGAGATATCAGGATGACGGGTGCCAGGGGGTGGAAGATCAAAAGAAGATAATAGATGAGTAGGAACTCGGAAGGCAGCTGAGTGGTTACGTAAAGCACAGCTCACACGTAGTAGTAGTAGTAGTAAGTGCAGGTCTGTCACCCTAGAGTCTGAGGGCTCAGAGGGCACAACAGAGACCCAGGTGAGCGACGGTGAAAAACTCACTTAGTAGCGCCACTCCTTTGTAGGGAAATAGAATATGAAGTAAATAAAACTATCAGTGGTGACAATTTTATCTCTGAGGAAAGAGAAATAGTGTGAAATATACCCAATGAAATGTACGCAATAAAATATACGCAATAGAATATATTAGATATAGACGATCTGGGTAAAAGACATGAGAGGGTGACGTTATTTGAAGTGAAGTAAAAAACAAATAAAAAGATAAAGGTGTAAAACTCACTTCACTGGGGAGGATGTCTGTCAGATAAAGCTCAAGACACCTTCAGACAGAGCCCCCCTGGCCGGGTCCGCTTTAAGATGTTGGAATTGATGGCAGCCAGATGTCCAGCGTCTGATCAATATTCTTTTTATTAGGTAGATAGCACAGCACTCAACGCGTTTCAGGGGTATAAAGGCACCTCCTTCTTCAGGAGTAATACAATGTACAAAGCAATATAATAAAAAGCAGTACAATAAAAAACCTTATGATGGTACCTTTTATAATCCTGGTTGGGGTGGTGTTTGGAAAAAATGCGGGAATCTGTTACTGGAAGTGATGTCACTTTCGGTTTCATGCGTTCTACGTTGGAACTCGCTTGTCATAATGTATGGACCTATGGTGTTTTCACCTATGTGGAGAATGTAATGTTCTATAATGTACGAGGTGGCCAGGGAGGCTATAAAAAGGCTAAACTCAACGATGTGAGCGCCAGAAACAGACCGGACAGCGATGTGGATACATTGCTTCCAGTCCGGCGTGTGACTTCCGGTCCAATGCGTTCCACTGTGGAACGCACATCGGCGAGAGACCACGGAGGGCCTGCGGAGGAGCTGAAGCGCAACAGACCGGCGGTGCCCCTTTGGGGAGGATTTTTGGATCAGCGTGTGGTTTCTTGATAGGGATAAAAAAAACTGAAATTGCGAATGAACCATCATTACACAAATGAATATGCTAATGAATAAACTTGTGAGGATGATGGAATAAAATGTGTGGATTAAATAAATAATAAATTCAATAAATAAAATAAATTCTTTGGTTAAATTGGATGGTTTTGAAGGTGTGGTGATGAAACAATGAATGGATGGGAAAAAAGATCAATTTGAATTTTGGTACATCAATTGATAAAAAACTATATCGCGGGTATTCCATTATAATAGAATAAAATTTATAAAATTATTAATATTAAATTATTAATAAATATTAGTTGGCATTATAAATATATAAATGGACAAATTGATTAAATAAAGTTAAATCTAATTAATAAAGATTAATATCAATTGGATAAAAGACAATTAGAAAGAAGGATAAAACATTACGTTTTGCATAGATAATAATTATTAAAAGGATGAATAAATAAATACATGAATGGATGGATGAGAATCTGTATACTATACGTATAGACCAAATCATATAATTCTACTCGAATTGAGTTGGCTAAGGAAGGGTACTGTTAGTAGCTAGTATAGTCAAGTGAATATCTTCCAGACTTGGTATCTTTTCCTAAGCTTACACAGCCTTACTACTGGCCATATGGATGAATGCTCTGCATTTTTGTTTTTTGATAGAATACGGTTGTTATTTTTCTTGACCCATGTTAAAAAAAGCACCTTTTTGTAACGTACCTGGTTGCCAAAAAAATCTCACTAGGTGCAGCCCATTACATGTACCCTATGATACATATGCAACATTTTTTAACTAGTTCGTTTTCAATAATGTTTAAATGAGAAACTAAATGTTGCCCTCTATTTTGCTGATTACATAACACAAATACATGTTATCAGACATTCCAATTTTGAAACAATTGGGCTTCAACACAAACATAGGACAAGGACCATGTCAGAGTCTGCTAAATGTTACTGGCACTGACCTCTCACTAGCAACACTGGCTGCATACAGTGTTACCACTGGTAGAATGACCTCTGTTCATTTAGACCCTCCTGGCCAACAAGGTCCAGAGATGTAACATTCTGTGCTATATTGCAACTGTCACCTTCCTCATATCCTTGAGTTATAATTACCAACAAGAAAAGTTAGAAGCCCTAGCACTTGCAATAATGTTAATGAGATAATATGGCAACCAAAAAATGTCTGTAAATAATGGAACTAAGCCCACAAAAGCTTAAAGAGGGGGGGGGGGGGGTCCTTTGTCCAGAATGCTCATCTTTAGAGTGAAGAACAGTTCCACACAGTGTATCTGACCATCACTGTGTAATGCTTGCTTTCCCTTGTGGTGCTGCTGCAGGGAAACTGAACACTAAGGCCTCATTTACACGGCCTGATGTTCGGGCCGAATATCACGCTAAGAGCGCTCGTTCCCGATAATCATCCCATATCACTGATGAATGAGCGAAACACTTGTTTATCGGGTGAAATGATCTGAGGTGCAGACAGCTCAATCATCATTCCCGGGCAGCAGATCGTGCTGTCTTAACAGCATTCTGCTGCCCAGGAACTATGATTTTGTATGAGGAGGAGCCATAGCAGCAGCCATCACTTGTCCTAATACTGTGGAGGTGATCGCTGCATGTAAATACAGCACTTCACCTCCACTTAATGAGCAGCCAATTGTTGGGAAGGGATGCTTTCTTTCATGTGGCCGAACCGTTACCTGGTTATGAAAACAAGCTGGTCCTATTTGCAGTGAAGAGCTCATTGGGCAAGGAATGCACTCTATGCTTATTAGCATACTGAAGTCTGTCCTAGAACAGAGCTGTTAGTTTCAGGCCATCAATGTTATGCGGGTAACTAAAAAATGTAATTTAAAGAGGACCTGTCACCTCTCCTGACATGCCTATTTTAATAGCTACATGCATTCCTCATGTAATAACAATTCTGGAACATCTATTCTTATGGGTCTATGCTATTCCTTTATTATTTCAACTAGAAGTTATGAATGAATTGCTAGCAGTCTGCAGTAAGGGTACAGAGGGGCGGTAACCAGTTAGGGTTGTGTCCCTGCACAGTCTCTCTCTATCCAGTCAGTGCTGCCATTGTCAGACTGTACAGGTACACCCCCCCAACCGGTTAACAACCCTCTGTACCCTTACAGCAGACTGCTAGCAATTCATTCATAATGTCTAATTTAAATAATAAAGGAATGGCACAACATAGAGTCATGAGAATAGATGCTCCAGAATTTTTATTACATGGGGAATTAATGTAGCTATTAAAGTAGGCATGTCATGAATGGTGACAGGTCCTCTTTAACTGCGAAAACCTCGTCTAGTCTCCTATACTGCATAATAGTGTACCTGTTAGGTCTTCACTTCTATCTCCATGCTCCTGCTGCACTCCATTGTTTACAAACCCGAACTTCCGGGCAGTCGTGTATCTTGGTTTTGTGCTGCCCTAGGCGAGACTAAACTCGGGCACCCCCCTAATATAAATTTGACCCACCCCTTCCTGTCAAGGCCAAACCCCTTTCTCTCTAAACCCCACTCCTTCCTATGTGCCATCCACAGATCCCCCCTAAAGAGTGCCATCCACGGATCCCCCTCCCCTAAATAGTGCCATCCACGGATCCCCCTCCCCTAAACGGTGCCATCCACAGATCCCCCTCCTCTAAACGGTGCCATCCACGGATCCCCCTCCCCTAAACGGTGCCATCCACAGATCCCCCTCCCCTAAACAGTGCCATCCATGGATCCCCCTCCCCTAAACAGTGCCATCCACGGATCCCCCTCCCCTAAACAGTGCCATCCACGGATCCCCCTCCCCTAAACAGTGCCATCCACGGATCCCCCTCCCCTAAACCGTGCCATCCACGGATCCCCCTCCCCTAAATAGTGCCATCCACAGATCCCCCTCCCCTAAATAGTGCCATCCACAGATCCCCCTTCCCTAAATAGTGCCATCCACTGATCCCCCTCCCCTAAATGGTGCCATCCACAGACCCCCCCCCTCCCCTAAACGGTGCCATCCACAAATTCCCCCCCCCTCCCCTAAAGGGTGCCATCAACAGATTCCCCCCTCCCCTAAACTGTGCCATCCACAGATTCCCCCCCTCCCCTAAACGGTGCCATCCACAGATTCCCCCCCCCCTCCCCTAAACGGCGCCATCCACAGATTCCCCCCCTCCCCTAAACGGTGCCATCCACAGATTCCCCCCCCTCCCCTAAACGGTGCCATCCACAGATTCCCCCCCTCCCCTAAATTGTGCCATCCACAGATTCCCCCCCTCCCCTAAACGGTGCCATCCACAGATTCCCCCCCCCCTTCCCTAAACGGTGCCATCCACAGATTCCCCCCCTCCCCTAAACGGTGCCATCCACAGATTCCCCCCCCCTCCCCTAAACGGTGCCATCCACAGATTCCCCCCCCTCCCCTAAACGGTGCCATCCACGGATTCCTCCCCCCCCCTCCCCCGACGCTCACAGGAAAACATTTAAAAACAAATCAGTAACCTAAACTTTATTCATTAGTGATGTCTTTACTGTATACCTTACTCTGTCTTTCAGCTTCGGTAACAGCAGGCAGTGCGGGCTCTCACTGAGAGCGTGAAAACTCAGATCTGATGGTATATTCTAACCCCCAGGCAAGCGTCCCCGTCACCACGGGAACGCCTGGGGGTTAGAATATACCATCGGATCTTCTGAGTATACCGGAGGCAGATGAGACTGATGGGACAAGGGGCAAACAAGGCATTTTGCCGCCCCATTGGCAAGTGCCGCCCTAGGCAAATGCCTTGTTTGCCTCGTGATAGATACGCCCCTGCTTCCGGGTTGTGGGTGTAGATGAGCTGCAGCCACAACACTTCCCATAATGTTGCAAGATCAGGCAGAAATGTAAATGCCCACTACACCCTTCCCTGGGCTAAAAACACCCTCAATCATTCCCTTCCTGACTCTTCCTAATGTTTCCTCCCATTTTATTAGGGTAGCAAACCAGCATATCCTTTAACCTCTCTGTCAACCCTGCCCTAAACTGGCATTTAAGGGCTGGTTCGTTCCAACCCGAAGGAACGCACCACTTGCGGAACTGGATACAATAATCCTCCACGGGACGATCCCTCTGGGTAAGGGCCTTTAGATTAGACTCAGCCACAGACCCTCGGTCAGGCTCATCGTAAAGGACCCCTAGGGCCTGGAAAAAGAATTAAGACACGGGGAATCTGGCGGCAAAGAAAAGGCCCATTCCTGGGGTAGAGAGATGATTATCCTAACCCTTTGTTGGTCAGGACCAGAGGAGTGAGGTTGTAGTCGGAAATAGAGATTGCAACTTTCTTTGAAAGCTAAAAAACTCCTGCAGTCACCCGAGAACCGATCGGGTAATTTAATGTGCGGTTCCACCTGAATGGCGACGGGAGCGAGAATGGGGGGTGTACGGGCGGTCTCCTGTGCCTGTAACCTTTCCCCTAATTCTTACACAATTTGAGCAAGACCCTGCACATGCTCGGTAAGACTCTGTAGAGGGTCCATGCTAATTAGTCCTGTGATTCTGTCACGGGAAGGGAAGGTAGAAGGAAGTGCACCCCCTAGACTGCCACCCTCAATCCTGTCCCTGCCTACTTGCACCACCCGCCCTAGGTGACGGGGCGCAACTGGGTGTCGGTCCCTAACCTCTGTAAGTGCCGGGTAGGGGAGGAAGGAACAGAGAGGGTACCGGACAGCTAAGCAGAGAACGGTACGCCTCGAGATGCAGGCAGACTAATGGACAAGGAAGTGGACAAGAAAGAGGTACCCTGTGAAGGAGAAGGCAAAGGCGGGTCAGCTAGCCGAGGTCAGTCCAGGGGATCACGTCAAAACAAAGGGAAGAGGCACGTGGCAAATCCGAGAACGAGCCGAGGTCAGAATCTGAGATGTAGCGTCAAAACCAAGGGAGCAGGCAAAGGGAGGTCAGGAAATGGTCAAGGTCAAATTCCAGAGGTCAATCAATACACACAGCCTAAGAGACTAAAATCACAGGCAACCTGTAGCCAGCAGGCTGCCTGTATTTATAGTGGGGAGTGAGGGTCATGTGACGTGGCCAGCGTCACATGACCAACAGACAGACAAGTCGAGCACCGAGTGATCAGCTCGGCACTCAAGGAGCAGGGAGCCTCCCAGCTACCAAAGCCGCCCTGGGAACGAAGCCAAACACAGATCCTCGTTCCTGAAGCTAAGCAGCAGGTCTGCGGCTGATGCGAGACCGAGTGCGCCTTCGGCGTCCCGTTACAGTGACCTTTCCCTAGTCTTGAGGCCTAGTTCTTTGTCTTCTAAATTCTGTTAGCTTTCTGGAGTCCCTCCCCTCCCCATTATTCGTGACACATAATTGATAAAGTAATACATTAAATCATACGAATTCACATATAAGTAAACGTAAATGCATAGGTGCAAATATTGGGGCCTATGCATTTACGTTTCCTTATATATGAATTTGTATGATTTAATGTATCACTTTATCAATTATGGCTCCCCGTTGGGATTTAGCATCTACATGATCCCTATTATTATCCTCATATATGTATTTTGACACAGTCTCCTCAGGAGTAGTCTGCGCTTTACATTTGGTGTATCATGTCTCTTTTTATCTGTCATATGTATATTCAATAAAGTATATTTTTTTTAAGCTTGTTTAGTCTCAGTTTGTCTTGTGTAGGTCTTTCCTTTCAATAAATAGCTTGCTGAAAGGAAACATTGCTTATAATAGTTCTTTGGCATCATAAGGAACTTACGTACTAACATAATAAAATTGTGTGCTGGTGAGTCACCGCAATTGCTAGTGTTATTATGCGTATAACATGCTGGGGGATGGTGCGCAGTGCCCTGTTTCCTTAAAGTAAAATGTCAAATTGGTTATGATTATAATCCAAATTCACATTGTGCTTTCCAGATTCAATTTCTCGAGTTCAAAATGTCCAATATCAGTGGAGTGATTTTCATAGTAGATTGCCACAAGTTCCACTTCCCCTAAATTAGCAATACAGAACGGGACTATGACTATTTGGATATGGTACAGTTTTGCCTCCTGCTCACTGCTTTTTTCAGAAGTCCCATAGGCTTTAGCAGTGAATGGAGAGGCATGGCGCACTCTCCATTCATGACAGGGCCTGGTTCTTGAGATAGGAACTGGTTCCAGAGATGGGATCTGCACTTACTGGACATTTCTGACATATCCTATTGATATGCCATAAATGTCTAGATAGTACAACACATATAAATTGTTGCAGAGTGGCGATGGAACCATTCTAAGGAGCACTTTATCATATACAAAATATCCCTCCTCAATTTTAATTAATTGCTGCAAAACAGGCCTACTTCACATCTCTCATATCTTCCCTGTCTCACAGCCCTAAACAACTTTTTAACACTTTTAACTCTCTTCTCTGTCCACCGGTGCTCCCTCCCTCACCTCTCATCTCAGCCGAGGACTTTGCCACATACTTTAAACAAAAGATTGACAACATCAGAGAAAACTTCAGTCTACAGTCCCCACAGTCCCTCTACACAATGTCTCAGTTTTCCCCAAAACCTGCTTTTCCATCATTACAGAGGAAAACCTTTCAACCCTACTCTTCACATAACATCTCAACACCTGTTCGCCTGACCTGATCCCATCCTACCTTATTCCCAACCTCCCTACAGTGTTTATCCCTGCTCTGACTCATCTCTTCAACCTATCAATAACCACTGGTCTCTTCCTCTCCTGTTTTAAACAAACTACCATCACACCCATCCTCAAAAAGACTTCCCTTGACCCGTCATCTGTCACGGCTGAAGATGGGGAAAACCCTCAGCTGTGCGATGCCAGAAGATGTTAATGGCTGCTCGGCCAGGACGACAGAATTAGGGAGCAGGTCAGCTCCTAACGCATCCCTAATCCGTCCCTAACTCCTAGCTGCATGGGCCGACCTTGAAGGTAGGAGGGCCCATGCTCAGGAACCTCGGATCCCTACTCACCCTCCGACCTGTCCCTGAACTAGGAGTGAGGGTAAGACGACCTGTTCCTTCTGGACACGGAGGAACAAGAGTCTCACTGGCCAAGCTGCAAGGAATGGGGAACACATACAACATACAGATATGACAGGCGGACTAAAGTAGTTCCAAACGTACCTGTCACAGCCACGCTGACTGGAACCCATGCATGACTACTAATGTCCACAAAACACTAAGGGACACAGCACACATATCACACAGGTAACCAGGACATCCATAGTTGCAATAAACAGATAACAAAGGAAAACATCAACTGAACATCATGACATAAAACTTATGACCACAAGGGTGGCCCCCTCTGGCAGATGGAATACACAGGAGGATGCACAGACACACCCTTCAAACACAAGGCAAGGGAAGACGGCCACTTAAAGGGGAATACACACATAAACAAACACACTTCACCTGTTGCCGCGGGCAACGGCATGTTGGCAATCATGTCCTGGGGATCAGCCATAGGGCTGAGACACTGCCACCACATGCACTGAACAGCACACGTTGCCACGGACAACCAAGTGAAGGAAAGTGTCACACAACATACCATAGGCTGTGACATCATCTTTGTCTAGCTATTGCCCGATATCACTTCTAGCATATGCCTTAAATCTACTTGAAAATGTCTGCCTTGAACTGTCCTCTTACCTCTCTTCCTGCTCTCTCTTTGACTGGCTAGAATCCGGCTTCTGCCAGCACCACTCGAGTGAAACTGCCCTTATCAAAGTCCCCAACGACCTGCTAATTGCCAAAGCCAAACAACATTACCCCATCCTTATATTTGACCTGTCCTCTGCCTTTCACATCAATGACCACTCCCTTCTCTTACAAACTCTCTCATGTCTTGGCATCACGGACTTGGCCTTCTTCTAGATCACATTATACCTCACAGACTGGACATTTAATGTCTCCCATGCGTACTCCACCTCCTTACTATTCAGAATCCTGCAATGGCTATCTGCTATATATTCCTTCTTCTCGCTTTCTAAAACTTGGATAAAACAGAATATATAATCTTTCTCCAACCCTCCCAACAGATCTATCTCGGTCAATGGCTGCACACTCTCCCTGGCCAACCAATTCAGCTGCCTTGGAGTAACCTTTGATTCTACCTGTCCTTCAAGCCACACATCCAAACCCTTTCTACCACCTGCTGCCTCCAACTCAAAAATATCTCTCAGACCCACACATTCCTCAACCAGGAGTCTGCAAAAATGTTTGTACATGACCCAATCATCTCACCCTTGCACCCCTCCAATCTATCCTCAACAATGCTGCCTGACTAATCTTCCTATCCCCCATTACTCCTCTGCCTCTTCCCCACCCAATACCTTCACTGGCTCCCCATTGCCCAGCGAATTAAGTTTCAAATGCTAACAAATAAATAGAAGGCCTTTCACAACCTGTCTTCTCCGTACATCTCACAGCTACTTTCCCGATACACCCTCATATATAATCTCTGATCCTCACAAGACCTCCTTCTATACTCTCCTCATATCACCTCTTCCCACAATCGCCTCCAAGATTTCTCCCGTGCATCACCCATACTATGGAAATCTCTACCTCACCATATCAGACTCTCACCTACAGTGGAATCCTTCAAAAGAAACCTAAAAACCCATCTTCAGACAAGCCTACAACTTACAGTAACCCTGCTGCTACCATACCGCTATATGACCAGCTTTACCCTCACCTACTGTATCCTTCCTCGATTCCTTGTAGATTGTAAGCCCTCATGGACAGGGTCCTCTCTGGAGCAGGGCGTGATTGCACGCCAGGGTTTGGGAAGGCGGGATCCAGGGGGCCCAAATAAATTTTTGCCCAGGGTCCAATCAATATTAAAGATGGCCCCTGATCAGAATACTTGTATAAGATTTCCATTTATCATTTTATTGTTATTGGTTTTCATTGTTGATATTATTCTAAATTTTTGCCTTAAAACTTATGGAAAGTACTAAACCTTCCAAACAAGGGTATTTTAGAACAGCCGGATCAGTACATTGCTGGAGCTCTAATGTAAGATTCAAGTGAGTGCCTGACTGCAATGTACTGAACCCCACCCCAAATAAAACATACATTTTGTCTTGAATGCATGAACTAATAAATTGTAATTGAGAGCAGGAATATGATCTGGGACCATTATTTGACTGGAAACGTGCATCAGACGAAGCAGAAAATTGTGTCTGCCTCATAAATAATGCAGCACAGTAAGTATTGCCAATGCTTATATTAAAGGGGTTCTGCACTTTGTTTTAACTGATGATCTATCCTCTGGATAGATCATCAGCTTCTGATCGGGGTGGGTCCGACACCCAGGACCCCCACCGATCAGCTGTTTGAGAAGGCAGCGGTGCTCCAGTAGCGCCGCGGCCTTCTCACTGTTTACCGCCGGCCCACTATTATCAACTAGCGTGGGCGGGGATAAGCTCCATTCAAGTGAACAGAGCTTAGCCCCGCCCACGCTAGTTGATACTAGTCGTGATGTCGCTCGGACGGCGGTAAACAGTGAGACCCCCGCCGATCAGAAGCTGATGATCTATCCAGGGGATAGATCATCAGTTAAAACAAAGTGCTGAAGCCCTTTAACACATTTGAGTATATTCTTCCAATGCAATCATATTATGGGTTATTCTTTCAACTTAATATTTTGTATAATTATAAAGTTATTCTACATATGAAAACCTTTAAACATAAATTCTTATGGTTATTTGGCAAATTAAATTCCTTTTTTTCTTGGAAAAGAAAAGTCATATGCATTTGGCAACGCTCATTTGGCTGAAAGCTAGCTCTCCTAAAGGCTCCTTTACGCAGCTCAATTGAGCAGAGGATTGTCGGGAAGGATGCTGCTTGTCACTGAAGGAGATCACTGTATTTACATGCAGCGATCTCCTCCACAGTATGGGGAGGAGCGATCGCTAATGCAATCACTGATCTCCATACAGAATAATTGTTTGCCGGCAATAGAGGCTGTTTAGACAGCACTACAATTTAGGTGACCGCATTAAAGATCCAATTACCCAATAAAGCGTTTCACTCATTCTTCGGGTAATCGGAGGCAGATTATTATGAGCGTTCATTAGCAATGATTGGCCCAATGTTCGGACAGTGTAAAGGGGTCTTTACTCTGCCAAACACATACACACTCAGCTCAGCTAAATATGTATGCGTCTTCAACGCTGAGAGGCGAGAAAGTTGCTGCCAAACACCTTTCTCCCCCCAGATACTGCTAGCAGTGGCCTATCTCCTCGGTTAAAGTTTAACACGCCCGATCTTTCTCCCCCCTCACATCACCTGTCAAGGGAGAGTTGGTAGTTAGGCTAGTATCACACATGCAGTTTTTCTAGTGTTTTTTTTTTTTTAGCTGTTACTTGAAGTGGATAAAACAGACAGAAGTAGTATCTGTTTTCCACTGGCTTTTGCTCCAAACAAATGCTGCAAAATCTGCACCAAAACTGTATGTGTGATTCCAGTCCTAAAGGGGTTGTCCACCTTTTATCAAGTGATTGACTTTAAAGGGAGCAGCACTGCAGTGACAAGCTCAGTCCACTACAAAATTTATACTGATGAAAAGCTGATAGGCAGGGGTGCCAGGTGTTGTATAGGATATGCTATCGCTTAATACAACTCCCCTAATGTCAATGTATGGATCTTATGTGGTCTTCACACATATTCCTTGTTGCTGCCATGGCTAAATGGGGCGATTTATTAGAGTTGCAAAAAGGTATGATTATTGACTTTCAGGCCAAGGGTGGCAGTATTTCTGAAACTGAACTGTTTGCGTGCATGTGGTGAAAGTGTATAGAGAGTGTACAAATGGTACCATTGTTATTAAGTGACGTGGAAAATGCGGAGCACCACGTACCATTGATGTGAGAGGTGAACGTCTATGAAGGTGTGCAAGAGAAGACCGACGCATTACAATGGAGAAGCTCACAACTAAATTGAACCAGAGGACTACCAGATGTGTGTCTAAAACAACAGTTCAGTGAACCCTACTCTGTATGGAGCTCCGAAGATGATGGGTGGTCAATTCACCTCTGTTGCATTAGCTTAGATTTCCGCTGCAGTATCAGAATTACACCTCCACTGATTGGTAAAGGATTGCCTTCTTCGAAGAGTCATATTTTCTGCTTCATCAACCGGATGCACGTTGGCGTGTCAGGCGAGAAACAAACATCAGAGAACAAACACCCTGCAACCATGGCTGGAAGAAAACCAGCTGGTGATGGCACAGTTTTGGTCTGGGGAATGTTTTCGTGGCATGCTCTGAGGCCCACTCATCCATGTGAAGGCACTATCAACTAATTTGGGTATAGATCCTTTCTTGCAGATCACGTACATCCATACATGCTGATTTTCTTCCCTGGGGCAGATGGGATCTTCTAGCAAGACAATGCAACATGTCACATGGCTATAAATGTCTGACATTGGTTGGAAAAGCATGACCAAGACTTCCAAGCACTAATCCTGACCCCCTAATTCCCAAGACTTGAAACCAATTGAGCATCTGTGGGACCACCTTGATCATCATGCTTGCTCTATGGATCCTCCCCCATGCACCCTCCAGCAGCTGTGGGATGCACTGCAGTCAGCATGGCTCCAGATACCTGTGACAACCTACCAGGACCTTCATGGGTCACTCACAGCCCATCTAGATGCTTTCTGTGCTGCACACAACAGTTACTCTGGATATTAGCTGATGTGACTCGACTGTACATATACCGTGTGTACCATACCACCTCATCTGTATGCAAAATAATTGTTGCTGCAGGTGAACTGCTTCTGCTTTACTTGTTAAATAAAAATCATTGTCTGTAGGTTTCTTTTAGTCTTCAGCAGCCCAATGTTCGATCTTTGTGAAACATGTCCATGTTCTACTTGCTGCAAGGATGGAAACCAGGAGTACATGTCAGAGTATCCTACATCATCCACTCGAACTCTGCTTAAAAAAAAATCACAGAGGCAAAAAAAAAATCAAGCACGCCAACATTTATAGAGTGGCATATTATTTACACATTCACAAGAAATCAGTAATTTTGTCATTGACCCTGTAATAGCTTTTTCATCATGCAAATGTCTATAGTTCTCTGATATCATCTAAGGTCTCCACATGTTTATCTTGCCTGGTTGGTAGCGGGTCCTAGTTGCAGACTTTGTGCTGGGAGCCAATAAATTTCAAGCTTTATCATTTCAGCTAGGTTTTATTTCTAGTGTGATAGTATGAGTATGATACAATTATAAAGATTGCTAAAATGGGCATAAAAACTGTTCATTCCAAGATCAGGACAACTGTCCTTTTTAAGAAATCTTCAGACGGATCCACAATATACTTTATTTTCATGTTAAAGAGGACCTTTCACCAGAAAAAAGTATCTAAACTGACTATACAGACGTGTAGAGCGGCGCCCAGGGATCCCCCTGCACTTACTGTTATCCCTGGGCGCCGCTCAGTTCTCCGGTTATAGCCTCCGGTTATGGCTATGAGCTGAGCGCTGCGATTGGCCAGCGCTACAGCATAGGAGAAGAAGACCGCGGCAGGTTCCCCTGGGTGGAGCCTAACTATGAACATACCGGAGGCTATAACCGGAGAACGGAGCGGCGCCCGGGGATAACAGTAAGTGCAGGGGGATCCCTGGGCGCCGCGCTACACATCTGTATAGTCAGTTTAGATACTTTTTTCTGGTGAAAGGTCCTCTTTAAAAGGGTTATCCTATGATTAATGCATAAAATGAAAATCAGACATCACATAATACATGACAATCTCTAACAAAGCTAGAACCAGACCTATACCTCACATCCATGTAACTGTGACCGCTTCTAACAGAAGATATGACTGGTGGCAGTTAAAGGATGGAAGTGAGCATGTGTGACCACCTCTCAGATGTTCCTGAGGTGGATGGAAAAATAATGAAAAGAACAATCACCAGGTGGCGCTATACAGATAGATTTTATTTAGTAACTCAGTGGCTATACTATATTTTTAATTACATGCAATTTCAAAAGTATTCAGTTGTATCGTGATCGGTGGGAAACCCCATGATAGTTATCCCCTATACTGTCCTCACCATACATTTTCAATCAACAATAAATCTATTATCGATAGGGAGAGTCTAACCAAAAATGCTCATATCTTAGGATAAATCATCCTGTCTAAGCACAGCCACAGATAGTGGATGCAATAATGCCCATTGATGTCAGATTGCAAAGCTGATTAGTTGACCAGATCTGGGGATCCTTCCAAACCAGACAAGAATTATGGTAGTTTTAGATACAAGTTTCCTTAAAGGCTCCAGTAGGTATTTGGCAAAAGCGGCATTTAGAGGATTCTTTACCATGGTTGACCCTATAGCGTTAAAAGAGATCCGGCAGGCTGCCAATGCTACCTGAATGCCCCATCTGGCGGCATCTGGTGGCAACCTGGCAAATATGCCAAGAATCGGCCAGACAAAATCCACTGCAGGAACAGCCTAATGGATATCTTTGCTGCTAGTGTGAAACCAGCCAGAATGAAGCCTTCATCTAGTACGCATTCAGACTATATGGCCATGACCTGTAAAGTATTCCATGTTCTATTTCCAAGCCTAGGATGATCAAATACATTTGTTTCTGTAATCTGGCAGATAAAGAAAGCCACATGCAAAGCATTATATAAAGATAATCAATGGTCACCATTTGCAAAGCAATAATCAGTGTCATCCTCATTCTGTTTCAGATATTGCAATTTCCCATTTAGAGTTTCACATAATCACATTAATTAGCACGAGGCTAAAAATATAGCTTTGTTAATGCATTTCTGTTGCTCATGAGCATAACACTATTATATATTCACAAATAATTCCATTATGTAGAACACAAGGTGCATAGCAGATCCTCTCTGTGATATAAATATATACCTTAGTGACAGTAGTAAACGTATTGTCCTCATTTATTGTGTCAGTGCCTTTGGTGGATTATAAAACCCACATCATTATCTGTATAAATGTATAATCTCTTCCTCCAGCTTGTATCCCACAGCTAATGCCCACTGTGTCCTGATCTAAACTCTCATCTAGTCATGCAACATGATACATGGACAATTTATGTAAGATACATTTTGTATACTTTTATATGTATTTTTTGGTACTAAAATACAAAAACATTGGACAGCTGCTATATACAGAATATGATACGTAATATTTAAAACTTTCATATGGTCTTATGTTTGTGCATACTCACATAAGAGGGGATTTATCAAGCACTTCACTCCAGAAATCTGGAAGACAAGGGTCTTGCGACTTTTTGGGCTTATCTGCAGAAAAATGGTGTAACATTTTGGATTTTTACACAACATATGTTATGTCCAATTATGGAAAGTGGGGAGGTTAGCTTGTCGAGATAATTTAAAGGGCTTCTGTCACCAGAATGATTGTAGTGAAACAGGCTGACCTGTGACATGGGTGCAGGTCAGCAGAGGCTAGCAGCATTGGTCCCATCCCCATCTGCGTCTTTATTTCTGACAAGATTGAACGTTTAAAGTGTAACTGTCATTTTTTTTTTTTTTTTGTGTAATGTGTAGGGGCAGTGTTACTGACAATTTTTTTTAATATACTTTAATTACTGAAATCGCACATTTCTATTAGAAAAATAGCTCTAAAGTGGCCCATTTTGGGCCTTAATAACGCTCCTCTGTCTTCTGTTTACATAACACAGTCAGTGTTTAGTAAGTCTACACAGTTATGTAAACAGAAGACAGAGGAGCGTTGCTGAGGCTCAAAATGGGCCACTTTAGAGCTATTTTTCTAAAAGAAATGTGCGATTTCAGTAATTAAAGTATATTAGAAAAATGGTCAGTATCACTGCCCCTATACATTACAAAAATTAAAAAAAGAATGACAGTTACACTTTAAGATATGCAAATGAGCCGTTCTCCAAAATGGCTCCATTTTCCCTGCTGCCGCCGTACCCCTGAACTTTAATTGACAGGACCAGGCAGTGTAAACGTCATCACCCTGGCTCTGACTTCTCCTAGTCTTGTGTTTTTTTTTGCCGTATGTTTTGTTACTCTGCGCATGCGCATTACAGTAGACAGAGCCTCGCTGATAGTTCTCCTCTCTACTGTGCCAGATACTGAAGCGCATGCCAAAGGTTAGAGACTAGGAGAAGTCAGGGCCAGGTGTGATGATGTTACACTGCCTAGCCCTGTCAATTAAAGTGCAGGGGGGCAATGGAGGCTTATTTGCTTATATTAAAAGTTCTGTTTTCTCAGAAATAAAGCCACAGATGGGGATGGGACCAAGACTGCTAGCTTCTGCTGACCTGTGCACATGTCGTGCGCCAGGCTGTTTCACTACAATCATTCTGACAGATTTACATACAGAAGCCCATTAAGCCAAATTTATAAACTGTTACTGCAAAGGCAATAATATTTCAAGAGAGAAGGGTTAGACTTAAACATGCACCAAATTTCTTTTATCAACCAACGTGCAGCATTTTATACATTTGGTGCATATTACGGCAACGCAGACTCCTGGAAAGCTGACTTTAAAAATTCCTCTAATTATAAATCTCCCCAACAGTGGTCTTTTCTGTTAAATGTGAATATATGCGATTTTATTATAAAAATTTTATGATTAGGTTGGGAATTTATAACTTCAAAGTGCACCAAAGATATCCAAGATGTAGATTAATATTCATATCATGTTGCTTGTGGTACAATCCTCCTGAGACTCATAATGAGCAACTCTGAAAGTGAATGTGCCTTTTTTGTATTTCCACAATGAAATGGTAGTCCAAATAAAATTAAATGCAAGATTTGTCCAATGTATTTCACCTTTGTGTTAATAAATGCGTATATTGGACAAAGCTTTGTGAAGGATAAGACCTTTCACAAACAGCTGCAGGTGGCGAGCACCAAAAGTAAAGATCAAACAATTCAACACTTTGAGATCCACTCACTGTCAAAAGTTTATGTGCCTGTATCCAGCTTTTACAGAGGAGTCATGGAGGGATACGTACATCACAGCCTATTCACATGAAGACTGCCCCAATTGTATACCAGACACTCAGGAATGGAAAGCATTCAATCTGACCATGATCAGAATATGGAATCTGAAAGAACCAAAGGCAGCACAGTGGAGATGTGGTTCTCCAGTTTGGTGGCCTGACTGCTCAAGGTAGAATGAGCCTAAATTTTTTTTTCCATAGGTATCACTAGGATGTTTTAGAATGGGAACTACTTATAGAAGCTGCCTATGGAAGTTTAAATGGAACCTGTCATGTTGAACATGGTTTCTGAGATGCAGGCATGTGATAGAGCAGGAGGAGCTGAGCAGATTTAGTATAACCTGTATTGTATTCTTTTAAATTTCTGCTCATTCTGGACTTTGAAGTCCAGGAGGCGGCCCTATTAGTGATGGACAGCCTTCCCTCTATGACTGTGTATACAGATATAGCTGTCAATCACTGATAGGACCACCTCCTTGACTTCAAAGCCCAGAATGAGCAGGAACTCAAATTAATGAAATATAATTTATACTGAATCTTTTCCCACAAAACTATCAATCTGTTCAGCTTCTCCTGCTCCTCCTGTTTCACATTTTTATGGTGACAGGTCACCTTTAAATTATTTCTGCATTAAAATCTTGATAGATTTTCATTACATACCACGAATATGGCCTGAAATCTGCTCTTAAAGGGAATGTGTCATTAGAAAATGACTGATTGTTTAAATCATGTTTTTATGATTAATATATATTTTATATGCAAATCTGACCAGTGTCACTTTAAGTGCTGATAACTTTAAAACGCTTTGACTTATCCAGGTCATTCTAAGATGTTTTTTTGGTCACATATTGTACTTCATGACACTGGTAAAATGAAGTTAAAATAATTCCTTTTTATTTATAAAAAATGCCAAATTTACCAAAAATTTGTAAAAAATTGCACATTTCAAAGTTTCAATTTCTCTACTTCTATAATAAATAGTAATACCTACAAAAATAGTTATTACTTTACATTCCCCATATGTCTACTTCATGTTTGGATACATTTGGGAGTGATATTTTATTTTTGGGGGATGTTACAAGGCTTAGAAGTTTAGAAGAAAATCTTGTAATTTTTCAGAATTTTTCAAAAACCCACTTTTTAGGGACCAGTTCAGGTCTGAAGTCACTTTGTGAGGCTAACATAATAGAAACCACCCAAAAATGACCCCATTCTAGAAACTAAACCCCTCAAGGTATTCAAAACTGATTTTACAAACGTCATTAACCCTTTAGGTGTTCCACAAGAGTTAATGGCAAATGGTGATAACATTTCAGAATTTAGATTTTTTGGCAAATTTTCCATTTTAATAAATTTTTTCCAGTAACAAAGCAAGGGTTAACAGCTAAACAAAATGCTATATTTATTGCCTCGATTCCGTAGTTTGCAGAAACACCCCATATGTGGCCGTAAACTACTGTACGAGCACACAGTAGGGCTTAGAGGGAAAGGTGCGCCGTATGGTTTTTGGAAGGCAGATTTTGCTGGACTGGTTTATTTACACCATGTCCCATTTGAAGCCCCCCTGATGCACCCCTAGAGTACAAACTCCATAAAAGTGACCCCATCCAAGAAACTACACCCCTCAAGGTATTCAAAACTGATTTTACAAACTTTGTTAACCCTTTAGGTGTTGCACAAGATTTAATGGAAAATAGAGATACAATTTCAAAATTTCACTTTTTGGCAGATTTTCCATTTTAATATTTTTTTCCAGTTACAAAGCAAGGGTTAACAGCCAAACAAAACTCATTATTTATGGCGCTGATTCTGTAGTTTACATAAACAGCTCATATGTGGTCGTAAACTGCTGTACGGGCACAGGGCAGGGCGCAGAAGGAAAGGAATGCCATACGGTTTTTGGAAGGCAGATTTTGTTAGACTGTTTTTTTTTGGACACCATGTCCCATTTGAAGCCCCCCGATGCACCCCTAGAGTAGAAACTCCAAAAAAGTGACCCCATTTTAGAAACTGCTGGATAGGGTGGAAGCTTTGTTGGTACTAGTTTAGGGTACATATGATTTTTGGTTGCTCTATATTACACTTTTTGTGAGGCAAGGTAACAAGAAATAGATTTTTTGGCACCGTTTTATTTTTTGGGTATTTTCAACATTCATCTGAAAGGTTAGATCATATGGTATTTTTATAGAGCAGGTTGTCACGGACGTGGCAATACCTAATATGTATACAATTTTATTATTTATGTAAGTTTTACACAATGATTTCATTTTTGAAACAAAAAAAATCATGTTTTAGTGTCTCCATAGTCTGAGAGCCATAGTTTTTTCAGTTTTTGGGCGATTATCTTAGGTAGGATTTCATTTTTTGTGGGATGAGATGATGGTTTGATTGGCACTATTTTGGGATGCATATGACTTTTTGATCGCTTGCTATTACACTTTTTGTGACGTAAAAAGGCTTTTTTTACACCGTTTTTATTTTTATTTTTTTACGGTGTTCACCTGAGGGGTTAGGTCATGTGATATTTTTTTAGAGCCGGTCAATACGGACGCGGCGATACCTAATATGTATACTTTTATATTATTTATGTAAGTTTTACACAATGATTTCATTTTTGAAACAAAAAAAATCATGTTTCAGTGTTTCCATAGTCTAAGAGCCATAGTTTTTTCAGTTTTTGGGCAATTATCTTGGGTAGGGTATGATTTTTGCGGGATGAGATGACGGTTTGATTGGTACTATTTTGGCGTACATGTGACTTTTTTGATCACTTTTATTACCTTTTTGGGGAAGTAAGGTGGGCAAAATTTCAATTTCCTCATAGTTTTTATTTTTATGGCGTTCAAAGTAACATGACCATTTTATAGATCAGGCGATACCTAATATGTGTAGTGTATTTTTTATTTTTATTTTTTATTCAGTGATAAATGTGGGTTTTTTTATCTTTACTTTTTTCACTTTTTTTTTACATTTACGTCAAGTCTTGCTCATCCTGCGGGAGAATAAATTATATGCGAAACTGGAAAAATGTGTGTTTGCAGTTCCAGAAATTCAATTTCTGGGGTTTCTTCTCTCCGCTTCTGGTTTTCGCATGGACCCCGAGAAGGTCCGCGCTGTGCTTGAGTGGGAGCTTCCTGAGAATCAGAAGGCGCTGATGCGGTTTTTGGGCTTTGTCAATTATTACAGGAAGTTTATTCTGAATTATTCCTCTATTGCTAAACCACTCACTGATATGACCAGAAAGGGGGTAGATTTTTCTTCTTGGTCAGTAGAGGCGCGTAAGGCTTTTTCTAATATCAAGGAGAGTTTTGCTTCCGCTCCCATCTTGGTGCAACCTGATATTTCTTTACCCTTCATAGTCGAGGTTGATGCTTCTGAGGAGGGTGTGGGGGCGGTCTTGTCTCAGGGTTCCTCTCCTGCCAAATGGCGACCATGTGCCTTTTTCTCGAAAAAACTCTCCTCCGCAGAGAGAAATTACGATGTGGGAGATAGGGAATTGTTGGCCATCAAGTTGGCTTTTGAGGAATGGCGCCATTGGCTAGAGGGAGCCAGACACCCTATTACCGTGTTTACTGACCATAAAAATCTGGCCTACTTGGAGTCAGCCAAGCGTCTGAACCTGAGACAGGCCAGATGGTCTTTGTTCTTTTCTAGGTTTAATTTTGTGGTCACGTTCCGCCCTGGAGTTAAGAATGTGAAGGCAGATGCCCTGTCACGTTGTTTTCCGGGAGGCGGGAATTTTGAAGACCCGGGTCCCATTTTGGCTGAAGGTGTGGTGGTCTCTGCTCTCTTTTCTGAATTGGAGGCAGAGGTGCAGGCAGCCCAGTCAGAGGCTCCTGATCTTTGTCCTCCTGGGAGGTTGTTTGTGCCTCTCGCTTTAAGACACAAGATTTTTAAGGAACACCACGATACGGTCCTTGCTGGGCACCCGGGGGCAAGAGCCACACTGGATCTCATCGCTCGGAGATTCTGGTGGCCTGCGCTTCGTAAGTCGGTTGAGGGTTTTGTGGCAGCCTGCGAGACTTGCGCTCGTGCCAAAGTCCCTCATTCACGGCCATCAGGTCCTCTCCTTCCCTTACCCATTCCTTCCCGTCCTTGGACACATCTGTCCATGGACTTTATAACGGACCTGCCTCGTTCCTCGGGGAAGACTGTGATTCTGGTGGTGGTGGACCGTTTCAGCAAAATGGTGCATTTCATCCCTTTTCCTGGTTTGCCCAATGCTAAGACGCTGGCGCAGGCATTTATTGATCACATTGTCAAATTGCACGGTATTCCTTCAGACATAGTCTCTGATAGGGGCACGCAGTTTGTTTCCAGATTCTGGAAGGCTTTCTGTTCTCGCTCGGTGGTTCGGTTGTCATTCTCTTCTGCTTTCCACCCGCAGTCGAATGGCCAGACAGAGCGCGTCAATCAGAATCTGGAGACATATCTGCGCTGTTTTGTGGCGGAGAATCAAGAGGATTGGTGTTCTTTTTTGTCCCTTGCTGAGTTTGCTTTAAATAACCGTCGTCAGGAGTCCTCTGATAAGTCACCATTTTTTGGTGCATATGGGTTTCATCCGCACTTTGGGACTTTCTCGGGAGAGGGGTCTTCTGGTTTACCTGATGAGGACAGATTCTCCTCGTCTTTGTCATCTATTTGGCAAAAGATTCAGGATAATCTAAAGAGCATGAGTGAGAGATATAAGCGTGTGGCAGATAAGAGATGTGTGCTTGGTCCGGACCTGAATGTTGGTGATCTGGTGTGGTTGTCTACCAAGAATATCAAATTGAAGGTTCCCTCCTGGAAGTTGGGTCCTAGGTTTATTGGGCCTTAGAAAATCCTGTCTGTCATCAATCCTGTTGCCTATCGTCTTGATCTTCCTCAGACTTGGAAGATCCATAATGTTTTTCATAAGTCCTTATTGAAACCTTATGTTCAACTCATTGTACCCTCGCCTTTGCTTCCTCCTCCGATTATGGTTGATGGGAATCTTGAATTTCAGGTCTCTAGGATTGTGGATTCTCGTCTTGTCCGCGGTTCTCTTCAGTACCTTGTTCATTGGGAGGGTTATGGTCCTGAGGAGAGGATGTGGGTCCCAGTGACGGACATTAAGGCCTCTCGTCTCATCAGGGCTTTCCATAGGTCCCATCCTGAGAAGGTGGGCTCTGAGTGTCCGGAGTCCACTCGTAGAGGGAGGGGTACTGTCACAACCAGACAGCTGAGAAGCTCTGACAGAGGCCTTTCAGAACCTCCTCCTTGAGTTCTCTTTGTTGTGCTGTTCAGTTCCTCATCTCGTTAGCCTCTCTCAGCTGTCATGGAGTTGGACTGATTGCATCCCTTTAAATTCCGCCCCATAATGCATTACTGGGCGGCTTATACTTCTTCCTGGAGTGTGTGTGCATGCTGATCTTGTTTTCCAGTCTGCTACAAAAGTTAAGTGCTGAACATTTATCTGTTATTTTCTGTTTGCTGGATCCCAGGTGACCCTGACTCCCTCCGTGTCTGGTGTAGGGAGCCGGTGGTCGTGTCCCCTCACTATTGTAGGGTGTTCAGGGGTTATATAGTCGAGGTACATGGATATGCAACCTTCCACCTCTGGGATCGTTGCATAGGCTGAGCAGCCAGGGAAAGTCTCAGGTCTTGTGCAGGGGTCTCCCTTTTAGTTCCTTAGCTTTGGATCCACTCAGTCATATATGCATGTTGCTTTGTCTTGTTTCCTGTACACCGTCCGTGACAGTTCCCAGAGATGCTTAGCACTTGTTGGCCCTTTTGCCTTCACTCTGCGGTGCAGCTCACCCCAAACCATCTCGATTGGGTTCAGGTCCGGTGACTGTGGAGGCCAGGTCATCTGGCGCAGCACCCCATCACTCTCCTTCATGGTCAAATAGCCCTTACACAGCCTGTAGGTGTGTTTGGGGTCATTGTCCTGTTGAAAAATAAATGATAGTCCAACTAAACGCAAACCGGATGGAATAGCATGCCGCTGCAAGATGCTGTGGTAGCCATGCTGGTTCAGTATGCCTTTAATTTTGAATAAATCCCCAACAGTGTCACCAGCAAAGCACCCCCACACCATCACACCTCCTCCTCCATGCTTCACGGTGGGAACTAGGCATGTAGAGTCCATCCGTTCACCTTTTCTGCGTCGCACAAAGACACAGTGGTTGGAACCAAAGAGCTCAAATTTGGACTCATCAGACCAAAGCACAGATTTCCACTGGTCTAATGTCCATTCCTTGTGTTCTTTAGCCCAAACAACTCTCTTCTGCTTGTTGCCTGTCCTTAGCAGTGGTTTCCTAGCAGATATTCTACCATTAAGGCCTGATTCACACAGTCTCCTCTTAACAGTTGTTCTACAGATGTGTCTGCTGCTAGAACTCTGTGTGGCATTGACATGGTCTCTAATCTGAGCTGCTGTTAACCTGCGATTTCTGAGGCTGGTCACTCGGATGAACTTATCCTCCGCAGCAGAGGTGACTCTTGGTCTTCCTTTCCTGGGGCGGTCCGCATGTGAGCCAGTTTCTTTGTAGCGCTTGATGGTTTTTGTGACTGCACTTGGGGACACTTTCAAAGTTTTCCCAATTTTTCGGACTGACTGACCTTTATTTCTTAAAGTAATGATGGCCACTCGTTTTTCTTTACTTAGCTGCTTTTTTCTTGCCATAATACAAATTCTAACAGTCTATTCAGTAGGACTATCAGCTGTGTATCCACCTGACTTCTCCACAACGCAACTGATGGTCCAGAACCCATTTATAAGGCAAGAAATCCCACTTATTTTACCTGACAGGGCACACCTGTGAACTGAAAACCATTTCAGGTGACTACCTCGTGAAGCTTATCAAGAGAATGCCAAGAGTGTGCAAAGCAGTAATCAAAGCAAAAGGTGGCTACTTTGAAGAACCTACAATGACATATTTTCTGTTGTTTCACACTTTTTTGTTATGTATATAATTCCACATGTGTTAATTCATAGTTTTGATGCCTTCAGTGTGAATCTACAATTTTCATAGTCATGAAAATAAAGAAAACTCTTTGAATGAGAAGGTGTGTCCAAACTTTTGGTCTGTACTGTATATATATTGTGACACAGTGAGGGGTTGTGTCTGGCAAGGCAGGTATTTTCCTCCCAGCATGTGCGGCTGGGCTAGTTTCCAGCCAGGTGAGATCAAATACCGGACCTGGCTGTCCTTAAATAGGCAGCTGGGCTCAGCAGAGATGTCTCTGTTTTTGGGATCTGAGGCTTTGTGCTGTGCTGAAGAGCCGCAAGCTGGGGAAACAGGCCCCCTAAAGCCTGCTGTGGAGTTCTGGAGGCAGAACTGCCAGCAAGGTGACTTGTGTTATATGAACTTTCCATTGTGTGTGATTTAACACCAAGACTGCAAAGTTACGTGCTGTTTTGTGCAATTGCCTCAAGTGTGAATAAACGTTTTGAGTTAACTTGTATTTTGCCTCTGTACTGCGCCCGCTTACCTTATCTACCAGAGCGAACCCCACTATATATATATATATATATATATATATATATACACACACAGGTGAAACTCGAAAAATTTGAATTTCGTGCAAAAGTCCATTTATTTTAGTAATGCAAATTAAAAGGAATTGCTTTAATGCAACTTAAAATTAGAATATTGTGAAAAGGTCTAATATTCTAGGCTCAAAGTGTAACTTTCTTATCGGCTAATTAATCCATATCCCCTGAGCAAAGGGTCCTAAGATTGTGACTTTGGGGTTTCATAAGCTGTAAGCCATAATCATCCAAATTATAACAAATAAAGGTTTGAAATGTCTCGCTTTGCATGGAATGAGTCTCTCATATGTTAGTTTCACCTTTTAAGTTGCATTACTGAAATAAATGAACTTTGCACGATATTCTAATTTTTCTAGTTTCACCTATGTTGGTATATATATTTTTATATATATATATATATATATATAAATATATGTATATATTGTTATGCTGTCAAGATGATTTAAACTAAATTTATCAAGACGTCACAAAAATTGTCTCAATCTTAATAGTAAATGGATAGCGTAGAAAGTGGAGTAGCATCTCAAGGCAGAAGGCTTAGACTTAAAGGGGTTGTCTCCCTTCAGCAAATAGCATTTTTCATGTAGAGACAGTTAATAAAAGGCACTTACTAACGTATAGTGATTGTCCATATTACCTCTTTTGCTGGCTTGATACATTTTTCAATCACGTTATACACTGCTCGTTTCCATTGTTATGACCACCCTGCAATCCAGCAGTGGTTGACGTGCTTGCACAATATAGGAAATAGTTCTGGGTGACCGGGACCATAGGAGTGCACATAGATCAGTGATTTTTCCTACTGGATTGCAAGGTGGTCATAACTCCTGTATATGAGCAGTGTATAATGTGATTGAAAAATGAATCCAGACAGCAAAGGAAGCAATATGGACAATTGCAATACATTAGTAAGTGCCTTGTATTAACGTTCTCTACATGATGTCATTTGTTGAAGTGAGACAACCCCTTTAAAGATACACCGTGTATCACACATTATACAAGTATGATAAATTTGGTGCAAATTATAGCAATCCAGACTCCTGCCAGATAAACCTTCCCAAGGTATTTACCTAGCGCTTGTCTTCACATATGGAGGAAGAGGCTAGAAAGGCTTTGAAGTTCAGTCCTACTCTCCGGTGCTCTCAGACTAACCTATAAAGCAGGGTAATTGAGCCGTATAGTGTATCCAGTTGTGTGTAATGAAGGAACAACTATAAAGTGTTTTGCAACCAGCTCTATGCAGTTGCAGCCATTTTCAAATCTTCTTATTCTGTCAAGTTGCAGAAGTGACCTCATTTATCCATTGTGTGGCTACGAGCCAGGATGACTCGAAATAAAGGCAGAGCCTGCTTGCATGAGCTTGCGAACCTGACCCAGGGGTTTATAGCAGCTGCCTCATTGTCAGTCTCCCTTACATGTATGAGGCTGCCAGGAATAGGATTACTCCCAGGGTTTTAGTAGGAGAACAAATGTTATCTCCCACAGTAATAGCATCTCAGCTTTGCTACAATTCCCACAAAGCACATTACAGCCAGAGAACCTTTTAGTCGTAGGACATGAGAGATGTGTTCATCTCCGCCGTGGTGTAAGTAGTGAATCAGCTCTCACTATACATGTGCACAGGTGAAGATCTGACTCAATTCAATGAGAATCTGGTAAAATATTCGACAGCAATAAATAAATAAAATATAAAATAAATAATAAAATATAAAATAAAATTTGAAATAAAATAAAATAAATAATAAAATAAAAAATATAAAATAAAATTTAAAATATAAATAAATAAATAAATAATCAAATATAAAATAAAATTTAAAATAAAATTAATAAATAAAATAAAATAAATAAATGTTATCTCCCACAGTAATAGCATCTCAGCTTTGCTACAATTCCCACAAAGCACATTACAGCCAGAGAACCTCGTAGGACATGAGAGATGTGTTCATCTCCGCCGTGGTGTAAGTAGTGAATCAGCTCTCACTATACATGTGCACAGGTGAAGATCTGACTCAATTCAATGAGAATCTGGTAAAATATTCGACAGCAATAAAACTGGCCGTACACGGAAAACTACTTTTAAAGGGCATCTGTCAGCAGATTTGTAGCTATGAAACTGTCTGACCTGTTCCACGTGCGTTTGGCAGATAAAGGCATCTGTGTTGGTCCCATGTTCATATTTACCCGCATTGCTGAGAAAAATTATGTTTTAATATATGCAAATGAGCCTCTAGGAGCAACGGGGGCGTTGCCATTACTCCTAGTGGCTCTGCTCTCTCTTTCCACTTTGAGATGACAGGGCCATGTGTGATCACATTTACACTGCCTGGTCCTGTCAAAGTGGAGAGGGCGAGGATGCTGCATAGAGAGCTGAGCCTCTAGGTGTAACAGCAATGCCCCTATTGCTCCTAAAGGCTCATTAGCATATATTAAAACATCATTGTATTCAGCAATGCGGGCACATATCAACATGGGACAAACACAGATGCCTTCAGCTGCCAAGTGTACGTGCAACAGGTCGGCCAGTTTCATAGGTACAAATCTGCTGACAGATGCCCTTTATTGGTTTATGTCAACTTTTTGTCCTCTTCACTCTTTACCTTGGCACACTGCCATACATACACCTGTGGCTGTACCTGCTACTACAGCTCAGTTCCATTTAAAATTCCTTAGAGGGATTATCCTTTTTTTAATGAAAAAAATTGCACCCTGCCTGGGATTCATGTGGAGAAATCCACGCTCCCCTGCTCCCTACCAATCCGTTCAAGCTCCCCGAATCTTTTCACTGGTCAAATTCTGCACAGATAGGGTGACATGAGCCACTGCAGCCAGTAACTGTCCTCAGTGGTGATCTGTCTCTAATTGGCACGTGACTCCCTGCACAAGGAAATATTAACATTTGCAATCTTACTGTATAATACAGTGTGTCTATCCTTTATGTACTGCCACGCATCACCAGTAAAATGCCTCACATGACATTCTTACTCTTGCTATAACACATTGCCATTGATTTATTCCTCTTTATTATATGTATTTAGCTTTCTGGGGACACTCCAGGAGCACAGACTTGCATGTTGGTCAGTAATGCTTAATGAAAGTCCATCTGAGGCCTCGTTCACATTTACGTGTCCGTTTGACATCTGTGACAAATCCATCTGTGTTTCATCCGTCAAGAATCTGTGTGTCCGTTTTTTTGGGCCTCCGCGTGTCATCCACATTCCACGGACAGTGCTAATTTCCAGAGCATCTGCTTCCAATGGTCCATGAAACACTGACAGCGCACAGATGCCATCCATGTTGTGTCAGTGGTTTTTCACGGACCCATAAAGGCAGAGTAGTACAATACCAGCAAAGTGTGTACACTTTGCAGATTTTTTCAGAGCGGAAATTGACCTGCCGTGAGGATTGTAAAATACGCAGTCTGTCAATTATGTTTGCGGTTTTAGCTGCGATTTCACCATTTTCCAATGAATGCTGAGATCTGTGGCCAAGCAGCAACAAATATGCAGATTTTGGTGTGCATATGGTGCAGAATGCATATAAATCGAGATGGAAATTCTTTTGGATCTTATGTGTTCATCCACCCTCGTGTGAAGGCGGCCTTAAAGAGGACCTGTCACCGCTCCTGACATGTCTGTTTTAATAGCTAGATGTAATAACAATTATGGAGGGGGTGTACCTACACAGACTCACTCCATCCAGTCAGTGCTGCCATTGTCAGACTGTGCAGGTACACCCCCCCAACCGGTTACCTCCCCTCTGTACCCTTACTGCAGACTGCTAGCAATTATTCATAACTTCTAGTAGAAACAATAATAGATGCTCCAGAATTGTTATATTGCTATTACATGGGGAATGCATGAAGCTATTAAAACAGGCATGTCAGGAGCGGTGACAGGTCCTCTTTAAAATCAATGGGTATGTGTGCTGTCCGTGGAAAATGTTCATATCTACAAGACAGGGATAAGCAACTATATCTACCAGACTGCAAGTCACAGAATGATTAGTAATATGAAATGCTGTTCCAGCAATTTATTTAAAGGGGTTGTCCGAGTTATTTTAAAAAAAGGCAGGGAACCCATTAGAAGAGCTGGTCTTTTTTGGACCTTTTACGCTGGCATTGCTGCCGGAATATGCCTAATTTATGATGGGGCATGTGCCTGGTCATAAATTAGGCGCATATTTGGTAGTCCTTGCGGCAGCCACTGGCTGGTGTAATTTTTAGCAGCTTTTACGCCCTTTTCCTGGTATAAAATTAGTAAATTTGCTGGGCCAGAGCCACAGCCCTGCCCTAGCCTCGCCACTTCCTTTGCAAATATTGTCACATGGGCATTCAAAAAGTCACAGAAAAAGGGTCAGTGTGCCAATTTTACGTCAAAGGTATAAAACTGTTTCTAAATGACCCCCAATGTCTTTTTAAGCTAGGGCTACAAGGTAACTTGGGTCCACACATTACAGGTCCATTCACTCGTCCGTAGAACGGGTCCACATCCGTTCTGCAAACTGAGGAACGGGTGCGGACCCATTCATTCTCTAAGGGGCAGGAATGGATGCGGACAGAACACAGTGTGCTGTCCACATCCGCATTTCCGGAGCGCGCCCCCAATTTTCCGGATAAGAATAGGCAGTTCTATAGGGGTGCTGGCCGGGTGTATTGCGGATCCGCAATATACTACGGACGTGTGAATGGACCATAAGATCACAAATGTTGATCTGCCATTCGTACCTGATCATAGTGAATGTGGTCATGCAGAAATCAAACAGGTTTGGATTTCGGCCAGCCATTGTGTCATACTTGTGGCAACTTGCAGGTCACAAAGCAACCACAATCAATATCATAAAGTGAATGTACATTGTGTGGCCTTGCAATCTTATGTCGTGCAACGGCCTTGCCTTAAAGGGGCTGTCCACTCATTTGCAAGTGATGGTGTATATACTCAGGATGGGCCTTCACTATGTGATTGGCGGGGGTCAGACACCCTGCCAATCAACTGTTTTGCTGTAGCTCTGGCGCCGGAATTACACAGCTCCCTCCGTTGTGCGGTGGGCAGAGCTGGTTACTGCAGCGCTACTCCCAGCACTGTAGCTATTACCACTGTCCAACGCACAACGCACGGAGCTGTGTAGTTCCTGTGCCAACTTCCAGCACCAGAACTACTGCAGAACAGCTGATTGGGATGTGGACAACCTCTTTTCAAGATGTTTCCACTACCACATCGTTATATCACCTCAATAATCACATTTTCAATGCAATTAGGATTAAAATGACAAAAAATTCTTGTCTTAAAAAGATTTGCTGGAAAAAGAAAGGAAGACCATCTGTGGTGAACTGGCAGACTGGTACATGTGTCTAAGCTGTATAATAAAACTTGGCCCAGAACGCCATTAATTCTATGTATTCCCACCAAGTATGTACCGCAAACCCCCTGACAAAAGGGACATCCGCAGGGACACTTTCTGTAGAAAGACTGAAAACTGGTACCACCCAGAGAGGACCCCATATTTCTTCTGTTACATATAGCTACAGATTGAAGTGTAAGAGGAGAGGTGTACACTGTGGGGGTCAGTGACAAGCCAATCTTTTACCCCCTTTTGCGCTTTCTTTAGATGTGCCTAATTTTTGATGAGGCGTGCACCTCGTCATAAAGTAGACGCACCTTCAGCAGTCCGTGCCCCTGACAGAAAAACTATAGCAGCCCGTGACTGGAGTAGTTTTTTGGCCAACATTACGCCTGTTATGTTATAAATGGTGGTAAATTTAAAGGGGTCGAAGTCCCAGCTCATCTCCCAGCAACACTCCTGAGTATTGAACACAGCGCAAAAATGCCAGTGCGACAAAACAGTCAGGAGACATTTTATGCCAAAAACTGGCATAAAAATGTTCGGAAATGACCCCCTGTGTCTTGTTCCATTCATTCTGGGAAAGCGCTGTCCCAAAATCTGCCTCACATTTAGGCCTCCTGCACACGACCGTATGGCTTTTTCAGTGTTTTGCAGTCCGTTTTTTACGGATCCATTGTTCCGTTTTTTTGTATGCCATATACAGTATGCAGTAATTACATAGGAAAAATTGGGCTTGGCATAAAATTTTCAATAGCTGGTTCCGCAAAAACGAAACAGATACGGAAAACATACGGAGTACATTCCGTATGTGTTCCGTTTTTTTGTAGACCCATTGACTTGAATGGAGCCACGGAACGTGATTTGCGGGCAATAATAGGACATGTTCTATCTTTCAACTAAATGGAAAAACGAAAACGGAATGCATACGGAGAACATTTAGGTTTTTTTGCGAAACAATTGAAACTAATGGTTTTGTATACGGAACGCAAAAAACAGCCTGTATACGGAACGGAAAAAACGTTTGTGTGAACAAGCCTTTAGCTTGAGATAGAAGAGGGGTGGACAACCACAAGGACTCTCCCCCCCCCCCCCAAACAGGCCATAGATGAAATACACCAGGTGAAACGAGAACAAGTGTTTGATCGGGGCAGTGATGGAGAACGTTAGTTCATGCCTACTGCCCCATGTAAAAGGCTACTGAATCAACCTGTTATGTAGATAAATTGTACATTTGACCTATCCAGGGGAATGGCAGTATTCTAATGTCATAATACAATTGATTTGTAACCCACATACTGATCTTGGGATGTCCGTTGTGAGGGATGGGGTCCAATGTTTGCTTACATGGGTTTCCTATCGGTATTGGATAAATCCATAGGGACTGTCCACATATCTTGTCCATTTGAAGGAATATACTATATTTGTGGTCCTGGCTACGGTGGGAACAGAGTGGACAAACCAGGTTAGGAAAAGTGACTTGACTGTCAACTATCAATGGCTGAGGTGTGCCGGAAGCCATGGCCGTGTGCGAGCTAAATGAGGGGCAAAAATCAATCAGGTAGGAAATGGCTAGTTACTGAACTCAGAGAGCTAAACTGGTAAAGGCTTTGGCAATTTCAACCTGCGGGTTTGGAACGTACTGCGTAAAACAGGAAGATTGCCATCTGACTATTTTTTGGATGACACAAACGCAGGCTGAGCTTCAGCCTTAACCACTTGTGGTCCTGGCTACGGTGGGAACAGAGTGGACAAAACAGGTTAGGAAAAGTGACTTGACTGTCAACTATCAATGGCTGAGGTGTGCCGGAAGCCATGGCCGCGTGCGAGCTAAATGAGGGGCAAAAATCAATCAGGTAGGAAATGGCTAGTTACTGAACTCAGAGAGCTAAACTGGTAAAGGCTTTGGCAATTTCAACCTGCGGGTTTGGAACGTACTGCGTAAAACAGGAAGATTGCCATCTGCCCATTTTTTGGATGACATGCGCTGGGACCCCATGACTTGACGCTGCGGATGCCGCCCCTATGCGAAACGAATGTCCCGAAATGGCCTTGGCATTGAACCCTAGTCCGGAAGCTAAGATTCTGATGTGGTGAACGAACTGTGATGCTGTGAGATGTTTGGAATTGAAAGGGAAAACAGGGCTGCATGGCGTAGGATTTTTTAAAATGGCGGGGGTGGGCGGGGCTGACCGATTCACGTGCATAACAAAACACAAGGTGCATATTAAAATATATAACGACTATATAAACTGACTATGGTTTCTGCTGCACTGGTCTCTGCTGCACTGTACCGTATTTTTCGCCCTATAAGATGCACCTAGTTTTAGAGGAGAACAATAAGAAAAACATTTTTTTCATTACACCTCAGGTCAGACCAGCAATCAGACCCCCAATGTTAATCAGACCTCAGATCAGACCCCCAAACCTTTAGCTATCTATTAGCCCCAAATGTCCGCCATAAACCCCCCCAATGTCAGCCATAAACCTCCCCAATGTCAGCCATGAACCTCCCCAATGTCAGCCATAAACCCCCCCAATGTCAGCCATAAACCCCCCATTAGCCCCCCATGTCAGCCATAAGCCCCCAATGTCAGCCATAAGCCCCCATTAGCCCCTCATGTCAGCCATAAGCCCCCATTAGCCCCTCATGTCAGCCATAAGCCCCCATTAGCCCCTCATGTCAGCCATAAGCCCCCCATTAGCCCCTCATGTCAGCCATAAGACCCCCATTAGCCCCTCATGTCAGCCATAAGACCCCCATTAGCCCCTCATGTCTGCCCAATGTCCCCCATTAGCCCCTCATGTCTGCCCAATGTCCCCCAGGTCAGCCATCAGCCCCCAGTGCAAATAAAATAAAATCACTTACCTCTCCTGCTCCTAGTCACCATCGCGATCCTCTTCATTCATTCGGCTGTGTATCGCGACCTCACGCTGTGCGCAGCCCTGCACAGCCAATAGCCGAGGACCAGGAAGTGGTGAGTACAGATCCTTCACCACTTCCTGGTCCTTCTGTACTAATGAAGCGCTTCCATAATGGAAGCACTTCATTAGTACAGCGTTAAAGACGGCCCTGATCGCCGCGGCCCGGCAAACCATCCTCCAGGGCCCGGTCCTGGGCCGCGGCCCGGCGGTTGGGGACCGCTGATCTAAACTGAAAAATTTTTGTACCCCTGCCAAGTATAACTTGATGGTATTGAATAATAGGTGAAGTTCTGTGTGACAATAAGCCAGGAATGCCATGACGTAAGTTGTTCGGTCCAATTGTTCTTGTGGATGTCTGAGGGAGAATTGCCTGAAGGTTTCCCACCCTGTCTTGTAATTCCTGGCTGTATTGAGGGACAAGGAATTATGGATGAGTGACTTAGCCGTTCTGATGTGCTTGCTTAGTCCATCGTCAGTGTCTCGAAGGTGGGTTACCTGAAAGAAAACAGGGAAGTTGAAACGAGAGAGGCCATCGGCCGCCGTGTTTGCTGAACCCTGTATGAACCTATATGAGAAATGAAAATTGAACTGTAAAGCAAGACACACTAGTCTGCGGACAAAAAGGCATGATTTTGGAGAAGCGGAACTGCCTTTGCTGAGGATTTCTACGACTGCCTGATTGTCTGTGACGAAGATGACTGGCTGATTCCTCCAAAGCTCGCCCCAGATATGGGCAGCTGCAACAATGGGATAGATTTCTAGAAGTGGAGAGGATTTGATGGAACTCTGAACTGAAGAAATCTGAAGCGGCCAAGGACCTGCGAACCAGTGGTTGTTGAAAATGGCTGCAAACCCTTTTAAAGCTGCTGCGTCGGAAAAGGCTGTGGGTGAATTGTGGTCCCAAGAAGGGACGAAGAGGGAGATGCCATTCCAGTTTGAAAGGAAATGGTGCTACATGTGTAAATCGGCCCTCGCAGCGGCATCGAGCTGGATCAGGGCGTCCTGATCTGAGGCAGCAGGTAAAAGTTGCAGCAATCTGGAAATTAAAGCTCGGCCCTGAGGCATGATCTTTGAGGCGAAGTTTAACATTCTCAGAAGTGACTGGAGTTCGACCTTGGCGAGGGTCCGGGCCGTGACTGATTTCCTGATGGAATCTTGGATTTTTTTAAGCTTGTCGTCGGGCAGTCTGGCTTCCATCTTACCAGTGTCCAAAATGATACCCAGGAAGTTTATTATTGAAGATGGACCTTCAACTTTTGCTGGGGCAACCGGGACGTTTAGTTTTGAAAATATGTCAAGAAGTACCTGGAGCTGATGATCTGAGGTTTCGATCAGCAGGAAGTCATCAAGGTAGTGAATGACCCTTGAACATCAGCCATGATTGACCAAGACCCAGTGGAGAGCTCTGGCGAATTGATCAAACAGCCAGGGGCTGCTTTTTGATCCAAACGTCAATCTGTCTGAAAAATAGTACAGGTCCCTCCACTTGATGCCATAAAACCTCCATAATTGAGATGAAACTGGAAGTAATTTAAAGGCATCTGCAATATCTGCCTTGGAAAGCCAAGCGCCTGGTCCCAGCTGGAGAATCAACTGAATGGCTTCATCCAAGGAAGAGTATTGCATGGAAAAGTCTTCTGAAGGAATTAGAGAATTTAAACTAGGTGTGCTGGAAGCATGAGGAGCAGAGAGGTCAAATATCAGCCTTTTTTTTATTTTAAAACCTTTTTGTGACCAGACCAATGGGGTTGACCCTCCAGATGTCAAAGGGAGGAACTGCAAATGGACCTAGGAGAAAACCCTTGCTGATTTCGGACTGGATGAGGGAGTCCACTGAGTCTGGATCTGCCAAAGCGGAACGGAGATTGGAGCCTTCCCATTTTGTCAGCGGGGAGGAAACTAGCCCTGTGTGGAACCCCTGTGAAAACCCAGAAATCAAAAACTGCACAAATGTGGTGTCGTGATGATGCTGAAGGAGGGCAGCTAATAGATCGATATTGACTCCAGCTAGTCATAGATTTTTGGACGATCTTTGCGGACAAGATGACTGGGGATGGGCCCTGAAACAAATGGAGCAAACGTGCAAGGCCTTGCATTTTGAAAAATAACAGTCTGACCAATTGAAATTATTGCAGACCTGACTCCTGCCCAGAAACTCTATGGGCCTGCCCCATTTGTCAACGTTCTGCCCTGAACTTGAGTAACCGGAAGGAATGGCAGAGGGTCTACCTTGGGCCAGAGATCCTGAATTGGGACACCAGTCGGAGGAATGCGAGATGGATTGACAGGTGGCACAGGTGGGCGCTTTAAGACCCGCAAAATGCCTGCAGAACAGCTCCATGTCTAGTGTGGACCAATCCGTGATGTACTGGAATTGGGACAGAGCAGCAGCGGCTTTGGCAGAGAACGAGCGATGATAGTCATAAAAAGCATGACCTCCATACTTGTGACCCAAATCAGTAACTCTGTACAGGTAGGTGTCGAGTTCCTCCCTATGGTGTGGTTGGACAGAGCATAGAATATCCCGGAATAAACTGAAAGCCAGCACAAATTCCGGAATGGAGAGTTTTTTGTGCAAGAGGGCATCCTTGGACTTAAGAACCACTGACACATCTCAACATGCAATGGCCTTGTTTTCGTTGGAGTCGTGAGTGGAAATGAGGATAGAAGCCAGGTTTATGTCTTTACCTGCCAAAATGTCCTTCCGGATGTTGTCAGGAACAAAGTGTGACGGGGAAATGGAAAGGAGCTGGGAGCCCTCCGTGGGGTTGGGGCATGAGTGGTGGAGGGGCCTGGAACCGGAGAGGTAGGAATGTCTTGACGGCCTGGTCTCCACAGCCAGCAACCTGGTCAGGATGTCAGACACTGAACTGGCAAGAGTGTTGATAGTTGAGTGAAGCTGGGCCAGCGATGTCTGGATTGTAGACACGGACACTTGTTCTTCTGCAGCTAAGATAGGCTCAGCAGCTAGCAGTCTGTACAAATCTGCTTTGCGAGCCAAGGCAGGATAGCGGATGCCTCTCCTAGTTAATTCGGTCATTAGCTTTGGAATGGTCCACTGCCTGAAGGAAAGATTGCTTCCATGAGCCGAGCCGGGCGATTCTGGAATGGAGCGAGTCTCGGCGATATCGGAAGCGTGGGACATCGTGCTGTGAAACAAATGATTGAAAAATGAAAAAAGGAAGCGAGGAGGGTGGTAGAGCCACCTGATGCCCTTGAGTAAACCTGCGGAACCCTCTGAATACAACGCCGAAGTGTGACAGAAAAAACGTCACCAAGAAGAGGGGTAAGAGGCTGACCCACCTGACGAGCTGGCCTAGATTACCTAAGAAAGGGCGACATACATGATTCCGGCAGGATCTTGAAGGACGAAATAGTGAAACATCGAAACTTACCTGGATTAGGCGTATGATACCGTAGAACTTGAATGATCTGGAATGGATGACCAAGGACCTAAGACTGATACCTGGAGGAAACCACCTAAACGAAAACCGAACCAGACGGACTTCTTGGATGACCCTGGAAAACATGGAGTGCGGTTTGAGCGATGCTGGAGACAACGTGGAACCTGACGTGGATCAGGGAGCTGGAAGCCTGGATGCAGGGAAACCGAACCATGCCTGATACATGTGAGGTGAAAGAGCGTGGCCTGGAGTCAGAATTGAAGACCTATACATGGCAGGTGAACAAGAACACGTGTGCTGGCTGCGTGGCCAGTGGCAAGCTGCGCCTGATGCGCATCTGGCCAAACAATCAAAGAACCGATTGAACATGCCTGATGCGTGTCAGACGACCCGATATGCCTGCCGCGTGGCAGGACCGTGAAATAGGGACAGAAAAGAACATGTTGAAACAATCATGTGCCTGATGCGTGTCAGGGTAGCAGATGAACCTAATGCGTTTAAGAACCTTGAAAATGACATGAATTTGCTATGTGGCAGATACCTGACGATCCTGATGCGTATCAGGAAAATAAAATGACAAGAATCTGCTGCGTGGCAGATACCTGGCTGGAAGAACTTGATGCTTATCAGAAAAATAAAATGACATGAATCTGCTGCGTGACAGATACCGGACCAGACGAACCTGATGCGTGTCAGGAAAATAAAATTACATGAATCTGCTGCATGACAGATACCGGACCAGACGAACCTGATGCGTATCAGGAAAATAATCCCCCCCCCCCCTCTCTTTCTGATGCGTGTCAGAAAAAGGAACCTAACATGTGCCTGATGCACGTCAGGCAACTCAGTATGGACATAAGCATACGGCAAAGTTGAGTCGGCGCTCAGAATGTAGATGTGGATTAAATGTGACTGCGAGGTAATGGCAAGGGAATTGCGTGTACCTGGTATGTGTGAACTGTTACAAAATATGGATAATGAAATGGATAGCGGTCCCTATGAAACATGATGAATCCTTTGAAGGTTTTTTTTTTGGGGGGGGGGGGGGGGGGCGCTGGGGCTGCTATTTGGGTATTCCTGGGCTTGTAATGTTTCAGTTTTGTGATGTGAAGTGAGCACTAATGATGTATGTGGCTGTGGTTTAGCAGAGTAACACTGTTTAAACAATCATCTGTGCTGCCGACCTGCTGGAAAAGAATCTGAGCTAGCCGGAAGACGCAGCCGGCGTTGCCCAGGAGACCAAGCGGGAGGCGGGGGCCAAGTATCGCGAGAGGACAGCAAGTACACTGGAAGAAACGGGCGCCGAGGTTCCCAGCAGATCAAGGCGCTGCAAGCTTACCGGAGGGGCGAGAAGATGGTGGCGGCAGTGAGAATCGGAGCGGCAGCGAAGTTCGCGCGGCAGCGGGGTAGGGCGAGCGGTGGCATGCGCAGGAGACCTGGACTCAGAAGGGATGTCACGTAAGAGCACGGCGTCCATGATGAAAAGCGGGGCGGTGCTATATAGGCCTCCTTTGCCCCTCCCACAAATGCAGGCTGAGCTTCAGCCTTAACCACATGTCATGCTTTGCCTGTCCGCTGTGAGATCAGTGTCAGTAACCAAGCCTCTTAAATTGACCAGGGGAGGATTTCTCCTTTAAGATTGCACTCCTTGGGATCTTTATAATGACAAGCACTCCGTTTCATTCAGTTTTGTCCTCATTGACAATGAATGGGTATAAAATGGAAGCGCTTTTCCCCGCTTTTGAGATCCTATGACAGATCTCAACAGCGGAAAGGAAAAACGCTAGTGTGAAAGTAGCCTTAACTGCGCCGAGCGTGACTGGCTCTAACCGGTTATTTCAGGCTGAAGAGCGGGAAGATTTGATTTGTCTGATTAGTTGGAAGCGCCAATGGTGGGAAGCATCTCCTTTAAAGTGCCAGGTTTGACCAGGGCTGGTGCCTGTTGAAGAAGACCGAAGTTCAGCTTCTGAATTGCTTATGGACTGTCGTGATGTTTTTTAGTGGGAGTTTTGTTACTGGTGGACTGATTTATATGGGATCTGATGTTTTTAACTGAGGACGATATAAATATTTATGGCTTTAATTAATTTATTCAGATAAATTATAGTAATTAACTAAAGTATTTATTTCAAATATTTTCATCTGAAGACTGGTGTGGAGTGTGTTTATTGAGGATGAGTAGGCTCGTGCGACCCTATGCAGAGTGATAGGTGACGTGCTATGTATGCAGCAGACACACGAGGGCGCTGCTGAGGCAGCTGGGTGACAGACAGCAGCGTTTGCAGATTTGCAGGGACATTAGAGGAGGCGCCGGGGAGAAGCCGGCTGAGGATGGATACGGGCAGGTTGATTGCGGTGGACATTGTATGTGAGTGCTGAGCGGTTACCGGCGCAGGCAGCAGGTGCATGCAGCAGAATGGTCGCCGGTGGCTGGGAGCCGCAGGAGAAGTGATGAGAAGCTGCGCTGGGACTGTGCTCGGATGCTGTAGTGCTGCTGTTGTGGCTCAGCCAGGATAGCCGGTGGCAGGAAGGGCTCCTGTCCCCGCTGCATCCTATGGAGACTGTCAATCCTGAGCCCAGGCTGCTGCAGAGCCTCGCTGACAAGAAGCGGCTCAACAGGGCACCGTCCCCGGCCAGACCCTTCCTGAAAGACTCCCACCCCAGGGCGCCCCCTGCCAAACCCTCCGTGCTGCCCCCCAAGTCTCCCAGCCCCGGCATCAGACGCCAGTCCTCCGGGCTCCTCGTCACCCAGAACCGCCTGTCCAGGCGCAGCGTTCCGGCCAAAGACAAACCAAACCCCGCGAAAGCCGCCAGTGCCAAGGCTTCCCTGAGCAGCAAGAGGGCGTCCAGGCCGAGCCATGGAGCGGCGGAGCCGGGCAGCAGGCGGGAGCCGCTATGTGCCCCTTCCTCCCCTCTGACTGCGGCAGGTGCCGGGCGCCGGAGGGCGCAGAAGCTGGAGCCCCCCTCCCCCGGAGCCAGGGTCAGCCACACTGACAGCAGCTCCGACCTGTCCGACTGCCCCTCCGAGCCCCTCTCTGACGAACAGCGCCCCCTACCGGCTCACAGCAGTGACAACGAGTCCGGCTGCAGCGAGCGGCTGGTGGCATCACTGCCAGAGAGAGTCCTTACTGCGGAACCCAAACATGATGGCCCCAGGAATGAAGAGCCCAAGGGAGCTAGGAGCACCCCAAGTAAAAACCCTGCACCCCCAGATCCAGGACAAGACGAGGAGCTGCTCAGGGAGCTGGAGGAGCTGCGCTCTGAGAATGACTATCTCAAGGTGAGTGTTGGTTGACAATGGTGGTGGTGCCCCTAGACTAGAGCAAGGCCACCCCACCGGGCAGGAGACACTGGTCAGCCACATCTGGTTACTGTAGTGCCACCAGGGTGGGTAAAGTGGGGGGACAAAAAGGCCCTCGCCCAGGGTAGACACCCTTTTCTTTGATCCATGGATGATGTTAGATGTATCACACCATTTCAGCCTAATGTATTTGCATTTAGCCGTAGATATTTGAAACAAAGAGACAAAGCTCTGTGTGGAAAGTTCAACCATAACAGTTAGTGGTTGGTGTTGTACCCATTGAATGCAGCTTTGAAATCTCATGTTGGAGCTGTCCCAGAGTCTGCTGTAATCTAACCAGTTCTTGAGGGATCATGTGGCCTGCACTACCACTCCTTTCCTGTAGAAGTGCTGTAGGACACATCAGGTGATCTCTCTCTAGCGGTTGCACTTCTGGCCTGTTACATGGGTGCAGTACCACCCGCTAGCTTACATTTATTAGTACTGGTGTATAGGTGTCTGACCGTAAAGAGGTCTGTCTCCCATATATCGGAGCTGTGAGAAGACATCACTTCTGCCTGCTGTGTAGGTGTGACCTCATGAAACACCATGGTAGAAGAAGTGGCACATTAGCAATGCAGCATCATATATTGCGTATACAGTGGGACCTCAGGTTAGTCTAAGTGTAGGAAAAGCAATAAAACAATTATCATTTGTGCACCTGTTAGGGCTCATTCACACAACCGTAGCCCATCTGTGACCGTATTGCGGGCCACAAACGGTGGTTCCACAATATAGGGCACTGGCCGTGTAAATCGCGGATGTAGACCCTTTGACTTGAATGGGTCCGCAATCTGCAAGGCACAGTGTGGAGGGAAGTCACTGGTTGGAATCGCTTCCGTGAGCTTTTTGGTCAGTGCCTCCACCCCGCAAAAGATGGGACATGTCCTATCTTTTGCCATATACAATCAGGTCCATAAATATTAGGACATCGACACAATTCTAACATTTTTGGCTCTATACACCACCACAATGGATTTGAAATGAAACAAACAAGATGTGCTTTAGTTTGAGGGCATTTACATCCAAATCAGGTGAACGGTGCAGGAATTATAACAGTTTGCATATGTGCCTCCCACTTGTTAGGTGTCCAAAAGTAATGGGACATAATAATCATAAATCAAACTTTCACTTTTTAATACTTGGTTGCAAATCCTTTGCAGTCAATTACAGCCTGAAGTCTGGAACGCATAGACATCACCAGATGCTGGGTTTCATCCCTGGTGATGCTCTGCCAGGCCTCTACTGCAACTGTCTTCAGTTCCTGCTTGTTTTTGGGGCATTCTACCTTCAGTTTTGTCTTCAGCAAGTGAAATGCATGCTCAATCGGATTCAGGTCAGGTGATTGACTTGGCCATTGCATAACATTCCACTTATTCTCCTTAAAAAAACTCTTTGGTTGCTTTTGCAGTATGCTTTAGGTCATTGTCCATCTGCACTGTGAAGCGACGTCCAATGAGTTCTGAAGCATTTGGCTGAATATGAACAGATAGTATTGCCCGAAACACTTCAGAATTCATCCTGCTGCTTTTGTCAGCAGTCACATCATCAATAAATACAAGAGAACCAGTTCCATTGGCAGCCATACATGCCCACGCCATGACACTACCACCACCATGCTTCACTGATGAGGTGGTATGCTTAGGATCATGAGCAGTTCCTTTACTTTTCCATACTCTTCTCTTCCCATCACTCTGGTACAAGTTGATCTTGGTCTCATCTGTCCATAGGATGTTGTTCCAGAACTGTGAAGGCTTTTTGAGATGTCGTTTGGCAAACTCTAATCTGGCCTTCCTGTTTTTGAGGCTCACCAATGGTTTACATCTTGTGGTGAACCCTCTGTATTCACTCTGGTGAAGTCTTCTCTTGATTGTTGACTTTGACACACATACATCTACCTCCTGGAGAGTGTTCTTGATCTGGCCAACTGTTGTAAAGGGTGTTTACTTCACTAGGGAAAGAATTCTTCGGTCATCCACCACAGTTGTTTTCTGTGGTCTTCCGGGACTTTTGGTGCTGCTGAGCTCACCGGTGCGTTCCTTCTTTTTAAGAATGTTCCAAACAGTTGTTTTGGCCATGCCTAATGTTTTTGCTATCTCTATGGTGGGTTTGTTTTGTTTTTTTCAGCCTAATGATGGCTTGCTTCACTGATAGTGACAGCTCTTTTGGATCTCACCTTGGGAGTTGACAGCAACAGATTCCAAATGCACATAGAACACTTGAAATGAACTCTGGACCTTTTATCTGCTCATTGTAATTGGGATAATGAGGGAATAACACACACCTGGCCATGGAACAGCAGAGAAGCCAATTGTCCCATTACTTTTGGCCACTTAACAAGTGGGAGGCACATGTGCAAGCTGTTGTAATTCCTACACCGTTCACCTGATTTGGATGTAAATAACCTCAAATTAAAGCTGACAGTCTGCAGTTAAAGCACATCTTAGCAAATTTTAGAACTGCAGTTAAAGCACAAAAGCAAATTTTAGAATTGTGTCGATATCCCAATATTTATGGACCTGACTGTATTGCGGATCGCGGACCCATTCAACTGAATGGGTCTGCGCCGCAATACGGGATTCACACGGCTGGTGCCCGTGCATTGCGGACAGCAATTTGCGATCTGCTGCACGGACGTCTTACATTTAAACAGATTTTTGGACTTCTCCCAAAAATATGTGAGGGCAGGGAAACTGAAAGAAAAAACACCTATTGAATGTCGCTCTGTTCCAGAGGCTCCCATCCTCAGCGGACTGGAAATGGGACATCCTCCCTGTGGTCACGTGGAGCTCTGCAGCCATTCACTGGACTCAGCAGTGACATGTGCTTTAGGGCTCATGCACATAGCCGTAGTTTCATCCGCATCTAGTCTGTGTTTTTTGTGGACTCGTTCATCTCAGTGGGACTGCAAAAGGTGTGCTGTTCACATCCGCAAGTCAATTCCGTTCCGTGTCCCAGCCAAAAAATAGTTGTCCATTTTGTGGACAATGATAGGACATTTTTACAGAAGTCAAAAAAAAAAAAGGGTGGCATGCACTCGGCCATGATCTGTCTTTTTGCGGACCGTCAAACATGGGCGTGTGCATGAGCCCTTAGAGCGTCAGTGGTCCCATGCCTCTCAGGGACACATCAGTGCAGGGAAAGCTAGTAAACAGTTCTGAGGCCACCACAAAATATCATCCTAAAATAAGGACTAAAAATAAAGATTAGAGACCAATAAGGAGATAAGGCTACTTTCACATCTGCACTTTCCCTTTCCGCTATTGGGATCCGTCATAGGATCTCAATAACGAAGGAAGGACGCTTCCATTTTGTCCCCATTCATTGTCAATGGTGACAAAACTGAACTGAACGAAGCGGAGTCCACCAGAATGCACCATCGCGGAAAGATCCGTCTTGGCTATGTTAGCGTTAATACAACCGGATCCCTTCATAACGGATTGTCTGTGTGAACAAGAAGCAAGAAAACCTTGCAGCGAGCACAATCTTTCCTTTTGGACTGAGACTCTTGGGGCTCGTTCACAGGAGCGGATGCCGTGCTGGTAATCCGCTGCGTGAAAGAGAGCCAAGCCCCGTCCCGGACACCAGAGACACGGAGCAGTAACATGACTGATAATGCTCCGTACCTCTCTGTGATCTTTTTACTGCAAAATCCCAGGGACAACTTTATCTCACTGTGATTTTGTAGTAAAAAGATCACAGAGAGGCACGGAGCATTATCAGTCATGTTACTGCTCCGTGTCTCTGGTGTCCGGGACGGGGCTTGGCTCTCTTTCACGCAGCGGATTACCCGCACGGCATCCGCTTGTGTGAAATCATAGCCTAAGGTCTCTATTTTTTGGGTGGATCTTATCATTTGCAGCCTTCTTGGTGCTTCTTGAAAATCCACAGATATCGCCGATTGAACTTTAAAGGGGTCATCCTACGAATTTACAACTCTTTCCACTCACCTAACTGGAGAACTTTTTTTTTCTTTTTTTGTGGGAGGACAGCAGCTGGTCAAGCTCCTGCATCTCTGATGCCTTGCAATTAACTCTTGTTAACCCCTTACTCCCCCGCATGGATAATAACCCCTCATGTATAGCTGCTATATATGATTTGTAATGCCCCCCGTCTAGGAATGAATTGTGTCCTGGGCCTGATAGAGCAAAGAAGCGGGGGAGTGCAATGCGGACACAATACTGCATTTTGCTGTTTCCTCCCCCTGAGCAGAAGCTACGGTGCTAGAAAAACGTATGTATTGTCCCTTACAGTGATCATGTTTTGACATGATGGTGATTATTTCTTTGCCAATTGAAGTCAAAGGGGGAATAAATGTAACCTCATCAGAAGAGTATTGAGGAGTTAAAAACCACAGCGTGCCATGGAAATGTGCAGATTATCACATATAGTGTATTGGATATCTCCAAACCCAACTCGCCATAGAAGAAGCTGTCCGTGGGTGTGAATATGTGATTATGGTCAGAATCTGTACAGGACGAGACATCATACTGCCTTCAAAAGGGAGGACCGGTGATCGTCCGAACATTCCTTCAGATCATTGTCTTATAGAAACATTCCCAGCCATGAGCTGTCAAACTAGCAAATGCTGATTTGTCATTGATCACGTCTTTTGTGCCAGCATAGAAATCAGGGCAGGGCACCCCGTTGTGGATACAGGGGATGTGCTGCCCACAGTGATTGCTCCATTGAAATGTACGCTGCTGACTTGGTTCATTCACACGTCTGTATGAATGGTCCGGATCCGTTCCGCAGGTGCAGACCCATTAATTTTCAATGGGGCCGGAACGGATGCGGACAGCACACTATGTGCTGTCCGCATCCACATTTTAGGATCCGCACTTCCGAATCCGCAATTCCGTTCCCGAAAAAAAATTGAACATGTCCTATTCTTGTCCGCAACTGCGGACAAGAAAAGGCATTTTCTATTATAGTGCCGGCGATGTGCGTTCACGAAGATTGCAGATGTCCGTGTTTTGCGGATCCGCAATTTGCGGACCGCAAAACACCTACGGCAGATTATCTCCCTATGTACATGTTATCCACAGGTTTATGTGCCAGGGGACAGTAATGATCACACTGACTTAGGGCTCATACACATGACCGTATGTATTCTGCAGTCCGCAAAAAACGGATCCACAAAAAATACGGGTGACGTCCGTGTGCCCCTAATAGAACAGCTGGCCCCTAATGGAACAGTCTTATTCTTGTCCGTGATGTGGACAATAATAGGACATGTTCTATTTTTTTGCGGAACGGACATACGGAAATGGAGTAACTTCAATTTTTTTTTTTGCGGACCCATTGAAATAATGGTTCCGCATACGGTCCGCCCAAAAAACTGAACAGACACGGAAAGAAAATACATTTGTGTGCATGAGCCCTTATTCTCACGTATAATACTCTGGGCTTTTAATATTGATGACCTATCCTTCCTGCTGCTATATCTATGGCAAAGCAGCGGCGAACAGGAAGAGAGACGGGAGGCAGCACGTGCACACAGCGCACACCTTCCCATCATACAGCTGATGGGCGGGGGTGCCGGGTGTTGGACCCCCGCCAATCTAATATTGATGACCTATCCTGAGCATAGGTCATCAATATTAAAAGCCTGGAGAACCCCTTTACTGATTTTACCCAGTTCCTGGCCATAATATTCTGCAGTACGTGGGGCTTGCACATGTATGACTGTATTATCGGCTTGTGTCAAGCAGCCAGTTGCTGAGTACTGTGTAATAGCAGTGACATTTCTAGGGAATCCTGCCCAAGACGTAAAATATGTCTGTAGTCTCGTCTCTGGTACTTTGGCATGACTCTTTGAATTTGGACTTTTGCTGCATTTGTTTGTTTGGATAAGAATTATTCGATATACTGTATCTAAAAGGACCTGATTTTAGTGATGGTTAATCCGGCATGTAAGCATCCCTGATGAAATATGATGGGGGGGGAAGAAGGATAAGGTATGTTGGATTTTGAACGGGCAGATGCTTTGGTTCCCACGGCCAGGTCTGCACCCTCCATGACAGGGCAGTCCACAATTCTACCATAATGCCAGTTTCATATTTGGTGAATTTGTTCTGGGTTCCCGGTGCATAAAGTACAGCACAGTGCTAGTAACTGGTGCCCTACAAAAACCCATTCACACATGACAGAATACAATTCAGATTTTATGGCGTGCTATGGATTTCCCAATAAGTCATGGATTCTTTTCATAATTCTGAAGATTTAACCCTTTGCTGATCATAATAGACCACTGATATTTCAGACTTGGAAACTCCCTTAACTTGTATATACTTGTGTGTGTGTGTGTGTATATGTGTGTGTGTGTGTGTGTGTATATATATATATATATATACACAGTACAGACCAAAAGGTTGGACACACCTTCTCATTCAAAGAGTTTTCTTTATTTTTATGACTATAAAAATTGTAGATTCACACTGAAGGCATCAAAACTATGAATTAACACATGTGGAATTATATACATAACAAAAAAGTGTGAAACAGCTGCAAATATGTCATATTCTAGGTTCTTCAAAGTAGCCACCTTTTGCTTTGATTACTGCTTTGCACACTCTTGGCATTCTCTTGATGAGCTTCAAGAGGTAGTCACCTGAAATGGTCTTCCAACAGTCTTGAAGGAGTTCCCAGAGATGCTTAGCACTTGTTGGCCCTTTTGCCTTCACTCTGCGGTCCAGCTCACCCCAAACCATCTCAATTGGGTTCAGGTCCGGTGACTGTGGAGGCCAGGTCATCTGGCGCAGCACCCCATCACTCTCCTTCATGGTCAAATAGCCCTTACACAGCCTGGAGGTGTGTTTGGGGTCATTGTCCTGTTGAAAAATAAATGGTGGTCCAACTAAACGCAAACCGGATGGAATAGCATGCCGCATCAAGATGCTGGTGTAGCCATGCTGGTTCAGTATACCTTCAATTTTGAATAAATCCCCAACAGTGTCACCAGGAAAGCACCCCCACACCATCACACCTCCTCCTCCATGCTTCAGGGTGGGAACCGGGCATGTCCATCCGTTCACCTTTTCTGCGTTGCACAAAGACACGGTGGTTGGAACCAAAGATCTTAAATTTGGACTCATCAGACCAAAGCACAGATTTCCACTGGTCTAATGTCCATTCCTTGTGTTCTTTAGCCCAAACAAGTTTCTTCCGCTTGTTGCCTGTCCTTAGCAGTGGTTTCCTAGCAGATATTCTGCCATGAAGGCCTGATTCACACAGTCTCCTCTTAACAGTTGTTCTAGAGATGTGTCTGCTGCTAGAACTCTGTGTGGCATTGACCTGGTCTCTAATCTGAGCTGCTGTTAACCTGCGATTTCTGAGGCTGGTGACTCGGATGAACTTATCGTCCGCAGCAGAGGTGACCCTTGGTCTTCCTTTCCTGGGGCGGTCCACATGTGAGCCAGTTTCTTTGTAGCGCTTGATGGTTTTTGTGACTGCACTTGGGGACACTTTCAAAGTTTTCCCAATTTTTCGGACTGACTGACCTTCATTTCTTAAAGTAATGATGGCCACTAGTTTTTCTTTACTTAGCTGCTTTTTTCTTGCCATAATACAAATTCTAACAGTCTATTCAGTAGGGCTATCAGCTGTGTATCCACCTGACTTCTCCAAAACGCAACTGATGGTCCCAACCCCATTTATAAGGCAAGAAATCCTACTTATTAAACCTGACAGGGCACACCTGTGAAGTGAAAACCATTTCAGGTGACTACCTCTTGAAGCTCATCAAGAGAATGCCAAGAGTGTGCAAAGCAGTAATCAAAGCAAAAGGTGGCTACTTTGAAGAACCTAGAATATGACATATTTTCAGTTGTTTCACACTTTTTTGTTATGTATATAATTCCACATGTGTTAATTCATAGTTTGATGCCTTCAGTGTGAATCTACAATTTTCATAGTCATGAAAATAAAGAAAACTCTTTGAATGAGAAGGTGTGTCCAAACTTTTGGTCTGTACTGTATATATATATATATATATATATATATATATATATTATATAATAAAATAATACAGCACACAAATCCAAGATGGTGCAATTCCTTGAAATGGATTGCGGACTTTGATCTAGCTGAGTATATGTAGGAAAAGAATCCAAGGCAGCACACGGATATCCGTGAAAAAAGGGTATTTTATTCACCCATGTGTAGACCGCAACGTTTCAGCTCTCTCTATGGAGCCTTTGTCAAGTCATGGCTATAGAGCCTGGCTTGACAAAGGCTCCGTAGAGAGAGCTGAAACGTTGCTGTCTACACATGGGTGAATAAAATACCCTTTTTTCACGGATATCCGTGTGCTGCCTTTGATTCTTTTTTATATATATATCCCTTAGGATTTATGGGTATTTCAGTTTTGCAATTTTCAGCAGTAATTGACAGGAAATCGCAAGACTTTGTGTAATAACTTCGGAAATTGATTTCTACTTTAAAAAACTTTGGACCTTGGAACCGAACCCAAGTTCGGTATCAAGTTTTTTTTTACATTTAATTCCCAAAGTTTTTACACAAAGTCTCGCGAGACTTCGCAAAGTAATAATTTCGGCTAACACATTCTAATACTGTACGGAGCTCCGTACAGTATTGAAACGAAGATTTATGTGAATTGACTTCGGATGAAGCATCCAAAGGTCGATTCGCTCATCCCTACTTGCAAGGCTCTGCTCTGTAGACACAACATCATCAGGGACCTTACCTCTGAGGGCGATGGGCGATGTTCTGCTCATTCTCATGGACACTGCCATTTAAATGTGATGTCAGCAATGATGCTGTGCCTTCGAGAGGGGGGGGGGGGGGAGAGGGAAGGGGGCGATTTTTACAGTAGGGCTTCAAGCAGGCTTGGATCCAGGGCTGCTGCCAGGAATTTCAAGGCTCTCGACACGTAAAACAGTACTATAAGATCCCACCTTTACAACACAGCTTTTCCATAGAGGAATAAAAAGCTTTTTACTATACAGAAGGTCCGGGGTTCAAATCTCATTTGCATCTGTAAAATATTCTTTATAGTAAAAATGATGGCAAAAAAAAAGAATTTTTACTTTCAAGATTTTTGATCATAAAAGTTCCAATTTCCTGCAATCTTATTGTTATAAAAAAATATCAAAGCAGCAATCATTAAAGTTTTTGTAAGGCTACTTTCACACTGAGATCCGTTCAGGGCTCACAAGCGGTCCAAAATGGATCAGTTTTGCCCTGAAGTATTCTGAGTGGAAAAGGATCTGCTCAGAATGCATCAGTTTGCCTCCGTTCCGTCTCCATTCCGCTTTCGAGGCGGACACCAAAACAGTGCTTGCAGCGTTTTTCTGTCTGCGACGTGGTGCAGAGCAAGACGGATCCGTCATGACTCACAATGTAAGTCGATGGGGACAGATGTGTCAGAGAAAACCTAATAGAAAACGGACCGTCCCCCATTGACTTTCAGTAGTGTTCAAGATGGATCCGTCATGGCTATAGAAGACATAATACAGCCGGATCCGTTCATGACGGATGCATGCGGTTGTATTATTGTAACGGAAGCATTTTTGCGGATCCATGACGGATCCGCAAAAAACACTAATGTGAAAGTAGAGTAATCTGCTTAGTATGAAGTATCACAAAACAGTATTTGGTATCATTGTAATCATAATAAGATATACAGGGAGTGCAGAATTATTAGGCAAGTTGTATTTTTGAGGATTAATTTTATTATTGAACAACAACCATGTTCTCAATGAACCCAAAAAACTCATTAATATCAAAGCTGAATATTTTTGGAAGTAGTTTTTAGTTTGTTTTTAGTTTTAGCTATTTTAGGGGGATATCTGTGTGTGCAGGTGACTATTACTGTACATAATTATTAGGCAACTTAACAAAAAACAAATATATACCCATTTCAATTATTTATTTTTACCAGTGAAACCAATATAACATCTCAACATTCACAAATATACATTTCTGACATTCAAAAACAAATCAGTGACCAATATAGCCACCTTTCTTTGCAAGGACACTCAAAAGCCTGACATCCATGGATTCTGTCAGTGTTTTGATCTGTTCACCATCAACATTGCGTGCAGCAGCAACCACAGCCTCCCAGACACTGTTCAGAGAGGTGTACTGTTTTCCCTCCTTGTAAATCTCACATTTGATGATGGACCACAGGTTCTCAATGGGGTTCAGATCAGGTGAACAAGGAGGCCATGTCATTAGATTTTCTTCTTTTATACCCTTTCTTGCCAGCCACATTGTGGAGTACTTGGACGCGTGTGATGGAGCATTGTCCTGCATGAAAATCATGTTTTTCTTACCTTGCAGACTTCTTCCTGTACCACTGCTTGAAGAAGGTGTCTTCCAGAAACTGGCAGTAGGACTGGGAGTTGAGCTTGACTCCATCCTCAACCCAAAAAGGCCCCACAAGCTCATCTTTGATGATACCAGCCCAAACCAGTACTCCACCTCCACCTTGCTGGCGTCTGAGTCGGACTGGAGCTCTCTGCCCTTTACCAATCCAGCCATCTGGCCCATCAAGACTCACTCTCATTTCATCAGTCCATAAAACCTTAGAAAAATCAGTCTTGAGATATTTCTTGGCCCAGTCTTGACGTTTCAGCTTGTGTGTCTTGTTCAGTGGTGGTCGTCTTTCAGCCTTTCTTACCTTGGCCATGTCTCTGAGTATTGCACACCTTGTGCTTTTGGGCACTCCAGTGATGTTGCAGCTCTGAAATATGGCCAAACTGGTGGCAAGTGGCATCTTGGCAGCTGCACGCTTGACTTTTCTCAGTTCATGGGCAGTTATTTTGCGCCTTGGTTTTTCCACAAGCTTCTTGCGACCCTGTTGACTATTTTGAATGAAACGCTTGATTGTTCGATGATCACGCTTCAGAAGCTTTGCAATTTTAAGAGTGCTGCATCCCTCTGCAAGATATCTCACTATTTCTGACTTTTCTGAGCCTGTCAAGTCCTTCTTTTGACCCATTTTGCCAAAGGAAAGGAAGTTGCCTAATAATTATGCACACCTGATATAGGGTGTTGATGTCATTAGACCACACCCCTTCTCATTACAGAGATGCACATCACCTAATATGCTTAATTGGTAGTAGGCTTTCGAGCCTATACAGCTTGGAGTAAGACAACATGCATAAAGAGGATGATGTGGTCAAAATACTCATTTGCCTAATAATTCTGCACGTAGTGTACAATATAGTGAACACATTATTTATGGTGATTGGTAAATCGCACACATTTTCGCCTTCATTTCAGTAATATACAATTTACTAGCAGAAGGACCCGGCTTCGCTCAGGTATATTTAATCTATTTCATTTAATGTTTGTGTGTGTCTTTAAGAGATATCAACACTATCCACTATAACAGTGACCTCCACAACCCCCCACCCCTTAAAGGGAACCTGTTACCTCCTAAATGCATGTAAAGCCGCCAGCAGTACCTCAGGGCAGCCCGCAGTGTGATACTAATCATACTTTTCATCCTGCAGTCCGATACTGCATAAGGTCAGAAAACGATCTTTTATCCTCCGTCCGCGCTAATTTGCATGTTATGTTTTTGCTGATAAGCGAACTGTAGGGGGTCAGCAAAAGGCCACACCTTTAGGGTCCATTCACTCGTCCACAATTTCATTCTGCATTTTGCGGAACGGAATTGCGGACCCATTCGTTTCTATGGGGCAGCACTATGTGCTGCCCGGATCCTGAATTGTGGACCCGCACTTCCGGGTCCGCAATTCCGTTCCCGAAAAAAAATAGAACATGTCCTATTCGCCGATGTCCGTGATTTGCGGATCCACAGATCCGTGGATCCGCAAAACACACACGGACGTGTGAATGGACCATTAGGAAGTGAAGTGTGTTATATTTAGTGTTAGTTACTTTTAGTTCCAAACCACATAAAAGTTTGATGACCATATCCAGCCCACACCCCACATCATAATGGTTTCATGCTAACCCAATCTATTATGTACTCCCAGTTAGGGCTGCAGTAAACTATTATTTTAGTAATCGAGTATTCTACCGATTATTTTTTTACGATTAATCAAGTAATTTAATAAGAAATAATTTAATTAATAGACTGTTTTTTCCTTTATAAAAACTCATCGGATCCCCTGCGATCAGCCCTAGTGCCGTCAGCACCACTATCCCCCAGTGCCGTCAGCACCACTATTCCCCCAGTGCCGTCAGCACCACTATTCCCCCAGTGCCGTCAGCACCACTATTCCCCCAGTGCCGTCAGCACCACTATTCCCCCAGTGCCGTCAGCACTAGAGATCGACCGATATAGATTTTTTAGGGCCGATACCGATAATTTGTGAACTTTCAGGCCGATAATTTATACCGATATTCTGGGAATTTTCATTTTTGAAAAAAAATAAAAAAATTCCCACAAATCTGCTGAAAATTAATGTTTATTGTTAATGTGTATTTTTTTTTGTGTAAATCTTTCTTTTTCATTTATATTTAATATTTGGGTGTTTTTTATTTTTGTAACTTTTTTTTTAACTAACTTTTAGCCCCCTTAGGGACTAGAACCCTTGTCCTATTCACCCTGATAGAGATCTATCAGGGTGAATAGGAGCTCACGCTGTCCCTGCTGCTCTGTGCTTTGTGCACACAGCAGCATGGAGCTTACCATGGCAGCCAGGGCTTCAATAGCACCTGACTGCCATGGTAACCGATCGGAGCCCCAGCATTACACTGCTGGGGCTCCGATCGGAGGAGCAGGGGAGAGGGGATCCTGTGGAGGGGCGCACTGCGACTGGGGTGGGGGGGCCCTATGCGCCACCACTGGTTAATACTGGGGGGGAGGGGGGGCGCACTGCGCCACCAATGCTTAATACTGGGGGGCTTGGGGGGGCGCACTGCGCCACCAATGTCTAATACTGGGCTTGGGGGGGGCACTGCGCCACCAATGAAGCTTAATCTCTAATTTATTCATATACAGGAGGCGGGAGCTGCAGGATCGCATAGCCGGCTCCCGACCTCTATGAGCAGTTGCTGCGATCCGCGGCACCTGAGGAGTTAACTACCGCAGATCGCAGCTACAGCTCATAGAGGTCGGGAGCCGGCTATGTGATCCTGCAGCCAGCTCCCGCCTCCTGTATATGAATAATAATAAATACAACAATAAAATAAATAAATGAGAGATTAAGCTTCATTGGTGGAGCAGTGGCCATAGCTCCTCCCCTCCTCTTGTCCCCTGTCCTCCCATTGGCTAGAGCGGCAGCAGCAGCACAGGGGGAGGGAGACACTGCTCCTTCTCCCCTGTGCTGCTGCTGAGGGAACACGGAGAGCGCTGACAGCAGCGCGATCTGTGTTCCCCATACGCTATCGGAATATCGGCAAAATAAATGCCGATACCAATAGCGTTCAAAATCCTGAATATCGGCCGATTAATATCGGTAAATCCGATAATCGGTCGATCCCTAGTCGGCACCACTATTCCCCCAGTGGCGTCAGCACCACTATTCCCCCAGTGGCGTCAGCACCACTATTCCCCCAGTGGCGTCAGCTGCCCCCTCAGTGCCATCAAGGCATAAGCTGTGGAGCAGTATCATGCCTGGTAGATGCCAGCTACCACAATAAGTTGCATAACCTGCATACCACTGTAAACTGGCACTGAGCCCTAATCCCATATGTATAACAGAAAACCAGGACATAAAGTGCCACCTAGGCTGTAAGTCTCACCCCCTCCTTTGCACCAGTGTGACCTGTCATGTCCTCCTCCAGCCAGCACATGGTACCAGCAGTGGCTGGCATACCTGTTACACCAGCCCCACTCCCCAGGATACTCACCTCCTTGATCTTGTCCCACTTCTGCTTGACATCAGGATCTGCAGGTTCCTTGCCCACCACTCCGATAGGCTCATCCTGCAGCCCAGGACCAAAGGTGGTGCGCTGCGGAGGAGGCTGCTGGAAGAACACTCCACACTGAGAGGCAGCAGACTGCCGACTGGCATGGCAGCTGGAAACACGCACAAAGTTTCCCTCAGTGGAGTGCAGCAAGGTACGGGCCGGCGGGTGACCACAGAGCGGTGAGTTAGCAAACAAAAATTTTTGCATCGAGGATTTTTTGGGTGTCGACTTACTTGATTTAATCGAGTAATCGTTTCAGCCCTACTTCTAGTGCTTATTCCTATCCATATGAACAACATATGTAGAAGATCTCGATACGTTTGTCCCAGGTTCGGAAACAGTTGCACCCTCCCACAGCCACACTTGGCTGCTATACTATATATATAAGACTACTGCTGCCTATAGAAAATATACAACTTTTAGTAGCCATGTAGTGCGGAATGTCTGCAGCAGAATTTCCATTACTGATTTTGGTGCAGATTTGACGAGGACTTCACCCTATACATTGCAAAGGGAGGGTGAGATCACAATATACTGTATTTTCGCTTTATAAGACTCGAGGTTTAGAGGAGGAAAATAAAACATATTTTTCATCAGACCCCACAATCTTTATCAGACCCCGAATCTTTATTAGATTTCAGATCAGACTCCCAGTCTTCATCAGTATCAAAATCTTATCCAACCCCATTAAGCCTAAATATAAGAAGATATAGCATCAGTCCCTAACTCATGAGGGTCTTGCTTCTGGGACCACCTCCTGTTCCTGAACTTTACTTCTGAGTGACACTTCCAGCCAACTGCTGTCCTGCTGTGTACAAAACAGCCAGAGTGACCTCTATTCCTTCATATTTCAGGACCACTGGGGATCTACAAACACTGAGGGACATTTATCAAAACTGGTCTTCCCTGTAAGATGTCTTAATTAATGTTTTTGTCGTACAAAAAATATTCTACAGTTTTTAAACCAGCTCCTGGATCTGAATACTCTAGTAATTTCATGTAATTAAAAATTTAGTTATTTAATAAAATGTACCTGTATAGCGCCACTTAATTTCTTTTTTCTTTGACCAGCTTATTAAGAAAGGCCGCACATGCTCAGTTTCATCTTTCATCTGCCTCCTGAGCTGTTATAGGAAGACTAGGCGTCCCTTAGCTGCAGCAGAAAAGACACTCCCCCTGAGCTGTGATAGGAAGAGCTGAGACACGCCCCCTGAGTTGCAGCAGAAAAGACACTCCCCCTGAGCTGTGATAGGAAGAGCTGAGACACGCCCCCTGAGTTGCAGCAGAAAAGACACTCCCCCTGAGCTGTCAGCTTGATATAAATCTAGCAGAGCAATGAGTGGGGAGATCTGTGGATCCATGTGAGGTGCAGGGCTGGTTCTAGCTTTGTTAGAAAGAGGTTGTCATGTACTATCTTGTGATGTCTGATTTTCATTGTTTACATTAGTCATTGGATAACCCCTTTAATGGATCTCTTGAAGTCAGTGCGCCAGGGACTGATGTATGCTTCAGCTATTACTTACGCCAGTCAATGGCGTAAGTTACAGTAAAAACGGTAGGCTTTGCTAATCCCCGCCCCTCTGCTAAGTCCCACCCCTTTTATTGCCACTTTGCTGGGAATAGGCCAGCACCGTGCATCATTTTCTGTCCGGCCAGTTCTCAGCTTTTGTGCTGGATTGCAGACAGATCTCCACCGGATCCCATTATAGTTAGGGTCCATTTACACTTCCGTATGTGTTTTGCGGGTCTGCAAAACACTGACACCGGCATTGTGCGTTATGCATTTTGCGGATTGCACATCGCCGTCACTATCATAGAAAATGCCTTTTCTTCTCCACAATTGCGGACAAGAATAAGACATGTTCTACGGAAGTACGGATCCGCAAATTCGGATGCAGACAGCACATTCCAGTCCCATTGAAAATGAATGGGTCTGCACCTGTTCCGCAAAACTGCGGAATGGATGCGAACCATTTTGCGGATGTGCGAATGGACCCTTACTGGGGCCGGCGGGCATTCCTATCGCATCCAAAAGCCCCAGATCAGGAGAACTCCAGCAGGCTGTTCTCTGCCAGAATTGGTGCTGCACATGTGAAAGTAGTATATTCCACCGCAATGTCATAACATTGTAGGATGGGAATGCCCCTTTAATTCAGGAAGTCACTTCTAGTTTCCAGGATAAGACCTCATGAGGGTATGTGTTTTGCGGTCTTCAAATTGCGTAGCCGCAAAACCTGGATCCCGGGCTGTTTGTCCTCTCTTTGTCTGCAAAATGGACAAGAATAGGACGAGTTCTGTCTTTTTTGTGGGTCGGTAACACGTACTTATGGATGCGGACAGCACACTGAATGGGTCTGCATCTGATCCTCAATAAATGAGGATTGGATGTGTACCGAAAATACAGTTAGGTGCATCAGTCCTTAAATGGGTCAGGGTTCTATATGATGTTTCAGAGGCACTTCCAGCACCCGCACATGGTGACAATGTTATTACTATACTGTCAGGATAAGGCTACTTTCACACTAGCGTTCGTCGGTCCGCTCGTGAGCTCCGTTTGAAGGAGCTCACGAGCGGACCCGAGCGCCTCCGTCCAGCCCTGATGCAGTCTGAATGGAGCGGATCCGCTCAGACTGCATCAGTCTGGCGGCGTTCAGCCTCCGCTCCGCTTGCCTCCGCACGGACAGGCGGACAGCTGAACGCTGCTTGCAGCGTTCAGCTGTCTGCCTGGCCGTGCGGAGGCGAGCGGATCCGTTCAGACTTACAATGTAAGTCAATGGGAACGGATCCGCTTGAAGAGGTCACCATATGGCTCAATCTTCAAGCGGATCCGTCCCCCATTGACTTTACATTGAAGGTCTGAACGGATCCGCTCAGGCTACTTTCGCACTTAGAAATTTCTCTAAGTTATTAATGCAGACAGATCCGTACTGAACGGAGCCTCCGTCTGCATTAATATGATCGGATCCGTTCAGAACGGATCCGATCAAGCGCAAGTGTGAATGTAGCCTTAGGCTACATTCACACATACTTTTATTTTGTTTCCATGTCCGTTCCTTTTCTTTTGCTGATAGGATGCAGACCCATTCATTTCAATCTGTCTGCAAAAAATGCGGACAGCACACTGTGTTCTCTGCATCAGTATGTCCGTTCTGTAGCGCCGCAAAAAAAAATAGAACATGTCCTATTCTTGTCCGTTTTGTGGACACGGATAGGCATTGTTTCAATGGATCCGCAAAAAAAACAGATGCCATATGGACGTCATCCATTTTTTTGCGGACCGCCAAACGCATACGGTCGTGTGAATGTGGCCTTACTGTTCTCATGCAGTTTAACACCAGATATCAAACATTTTTAATGCCCTTCTGTACAGTACTTTGCTGTGTTGTGCTACGAAGTGTTAATTAGTCAGTGTATTTCTCTTTTCACTCAAGAAGTCCAGACGGGGGAGAGAATTCCTCTTGAGAGCAGCTTTTCTTCTCTCTTGTGCCACGTCTTGTGGTTACTCCCTTGCAGGGGGTTGTAGTATAATGGGCTCTATGGCAGAGATAAATTGGAGGCTAAATCCCCGCAGTGTATGTCCTCACGTTCAGCATATCCATTTCTCGTCAAGCCCTGGGAGAAGCAGGGGGAGGGTCTGGAATAATTACTAGGTCATGCTTCGTTTTATGGTAAAATCACAGATTAACCCTTCAATGAGTAGCTGATCCACTATGGGTGTATCCTGGCTACCTATTTGCAGCAACAGATGAACCTGTCTCCTGTTTGCTGCAGCTCCACACATCTGGCTGGACTATGTTCTGTTAGAAAGTAGGTCACCCATTTTGTATACACGTATATACTGTACAAATAAAGAACGGTCTGCTAGAAGTTGCACTGTATTCAGACTTGCAGGAAGGGTTGATACATCTGTATCTAGACGATTTGTAGTGATAGCTGTGCGTATGTCATCGGCAGTAATGGTTACTCTGTAAGTGGATCTATAGTGGGTTTACCGCATATGGATACATTTACATTATTGACAGCATGCTATTACCTCCGGCCATTACACCACCATTATCATGTGCAGTACTGATGGGTCTCTTCCTGTTTTCACATGGAAAATGTAGTTTATGAGATAGGCAGATGCTGAAATGGCCAGGCAGAAACCTCATAAATGAATTGCCCAGTTTTTCTTGTGTCGGTCTCTCTCTGTCACACACTGTATTTTCACTCACCTGCCCATAGGACGCACCTAGGATTTAGAGGTGGAAAATAAAGAAAAAAATATATTTTTCAATAGACCTCAGATCAGACCACCAATCAGACCCGCAATGTTAATAAGCCCCCCATTCAGACCTCAGCTCCGACCCCCAATGTGAATAAGAACCCCCATTCAGACCTCAGATCAGACCCCCAAAAGAAATACATCAACATACCTTTCCTGCTTCGAACGCTACCGCTCCCGAGATCCAGCGCTCCGCTCTTCCCGGTCTTCCTGTGACCCAACGTCACACAGCGTGAGGTCTCCGAGCGCAGGTTGCGGCGCCAAGGAAGATCAGGAAGCGGTGAGTACAGAGCTCACATAAGGACCACTGCATTCTCCGCTTCCCGGTCCTCCTGTACTAATGAGCACTGCCATAATGGAAGCGCTCATTAGTATTGGCCCCATAAGAAGCACTGACATTTCCCCCCTTTTGGGGAGGGGGGGGGGGGTAAAGTGCGTCTTATTGGGTGAAAATATGGAATATATACTAGGTTACATTACTGTATTAAGTCAAACCCCACCAAAGGCATGTACTACGGTAATTCCCACTTGTATGGTTGCAAATGTGACCAAAAATATACTTTGGATCCTACATTTTTGGCATGAATAGCTTGAAATTGCTGAAATTCTAGTAGATATCATAGACCGCTGTTTCATCCACAGCGTTGCATCCTTGTATAGGAACAAGCCGTCTCATTGAAATGAATGGGACGGCTTAGATGTAATTACACCTGCTCACCGCTGCCGATTTTCCTCTAGATGGTGGGGGGAAAAAGGCGGCATGCTCACAGCCAGGATCCGCAATTTGCGGACTGCAAAACACTCTCCTGTGCATGAGGCCTAACTGGATGTGCAAGAGGTACTCTCGGAGGTGGAACATACATATTATTGCACACGAACGTTGTGTGCCCATGGCCGTATTGCGGCCCGCATTGGCGAGTCTGCAATACACGGGCACCGGCCCGTGTGCACTCGGCATCACGGATGCGGACCCATTCACTTTAATGGGTCCACAATCGCAGAGATGGGGAACGGAAGCGCGGATCGGAACCCCACGGAAGCACTACAGAGTGCTTCTGTGGTGTTTCTGTCTGTGCCACCGCACCGCCAAAAAATAGAACTTTTTTGGGCGGTGTGGACAGGATCACGGACCCATTCAAGTTGAATAGGTCTCCATCCGTCCTGGCCGCCACACGGACGTTGCCCATGCATTGAGGACGGCAAATTGCACGGAACGAATGCACAACGTTCATGTGCAAGAGATCTAGATCTAGTTTATGTTATCATTCTACGGTATACTACTAGTAGAGATGAGCGAATTTCAGGTTATGAAATTCGTTCACGGTTCATTTACTGGTGAAAGGTGAATTGCGTTATGGATTCCATTACCACGGACCATAACGCAATTCTATGACGGAATGCATAACGGAATGCCTCATTCCGTCATAATAGAAGTCTATGGGCTGCATAACGGATCAGTCCCATTTACGTTATGCAGGAGAGGACTCCTCTGCATAGTGGGAACGGAACGGATCCGTTTTGCAGCCCATAGACTTCTATTATGACGGAATGAATAACGGAATTCTTCTAAAGGCATTGCGTTATGCATTTAGTCATAGAATTGCGTTATGGTCCGTGGTAACGGAATCCATAACGCAATTCACCTTTTACCAGTAAACAAAGTGTGAACGAATTTCAAAATATAAAATTCGCTCATCTCTAGTTACTAGTGGTGTCCCTGTAATACAAGCGTACTTTGTCAGGTCTCATTGGTTTACATGCTGTGCGTCATTATTAACCCCTATTGCCCACTGTACTATGTCATTCAGCACATCTTTATATCGGTTTGTATCTCTGTTGTTGCCTTTTTTCTGTCTGGTGTTGAAACTTGTGGCCTTTGTATTGATATTGATAAGAATGTTTTACAATTCCTGGCATTCTATGTTCTTCTTCTCTTCGATCGGCGGTGGTTCTCACGTCATTATCCGGTCTGGAAAGAAGCTGCAGTGGACAATCCTCCTATATTCTGCCATTAGTTATCCCTGCACTTGCACTGCCCCAATTACTGGATGTCTGCATGATCCGGTGCTGGGCCTTTTTTCATGTTAAAATCACATGCACATGATGAATTAAATCCAATATAGAATCTGTGGGAGAAATTCGGGCCCCATTTAGTGGGGCTAATCTGCATGTACCTTCTCACTATGGTCCTTGCAGAACCTGCTTCAGTAAATCATACGTCACTTATTTACCTGGATTTCAAAACCACACAGAAAACCCCTACCTGTATGAACAGCAAAGCAGATTTCCCATTCAAGACAATGTGACACTGATTTCCATGCACAATACACACCAATATCCGCATGACATTTAACTGTGTGAACATGCCCCAAGATTTATCCAGTATGTAGAGTTGGCTTGCTGGGACAGGGTCAGCGTTACCTTTGTAGGCTACTTTCACACTGGCGTTTTGGTTTCCGTTTGTGAGATCCGTTCAGGGCTCTCACAAGCGGTCCAAAACGGATCAGTTTTTCCCTAATGCATTCTGAATAGATAAGGATCTGCGTTGTCTCCGTTCCGCCTTCATTCTGCTGTGTGTTCAGGTGTTTAAGACTGATCCGTTTGGCTATGTTAAAGATAATACAAACGGATCCGTTCAGAACGGATGCATGAGGTTCGGATCCGCACCAAACGCAAATGTGAAAGCCTTAAAGAACCAGATGAAATGTATACATTGAAGTTTAGTGAACAAGGGAGGGGATTAATCCTATCCCCCTACGCTTTTTTTTAAAGAAATGTGGGTGGGTCCATCAGGGGCACATTCATCATTATTTATGGCGAAAACCGGTGTAAATAATGGCTGAAGTCTATGACAGCTCTGAGCATCCGTAGGTTTCATTCTGGCGCATGGACTGCCAGAGGAGGTATGTAATTTATGATGAGGCCGCACCTTAGAAATTAAATGAATCACATATATTACATGCCGGACTTGATACATCAGAGCCATGATATCTTCTTTCCTGAGATATCATTATTTGAGTGTTGGGCGCAAAGACTGAGGCTGTTCTATTAAAAAAAAAAAAAATGTTTAAATTACTATTTTATGGGGAACTTGTGTGGATGAACATCAGGAGTTACATCTTGATTTAAACACTGAAAAATATGGGAGGAATTTATCAAGACCTGCTTTCCAGAATTCTGCCTTCAGAATGTTGCCAAATAGGGCTTTGTGCTTATTTGTGGGCTCACTTTTGCAGAAATTTAGCAAAATTTAGCATTTTTACACCACTCACTCCAGTTTTGGGAAGAGGATGGGAAAGTGAGTGTGAAGCTGCTGCAAAAATAATCACAATCTTCCACACTTGCGTAGTTAATTCCGTTATTGAAATCTGGCAGAGGATCTCAACACCGGAATTAAAAGGATCCGTTTTGATTTTGCGCGTCAGGATGCATCCGTTCTGTTAGGATGCAGTTGTGTGAAATCAAAACGGTAAAAAAAAACGATCCATCACTAAATACATTTGAAAGTCCATAAAAAACGGATCCATCACCATTGACTTAGGCTACTTTCACACTTGCGGCAGAGAGATCCGGCAAGCAGTTCTGTCGCCGGAACTGCCTGCCGGATCAGGCGAAATGTATGCTAACTGATGGCATTAGAAAATGCCTGATCAGTCGAAAAAATGCATTGAAATGCCGGATCCGTCGTTCCGGTGTCATCCGGCAAAACGGATCCGGCATTTATTTTTTTCACCTTTTTTTCAGTCTGCGCATGCGCATAACGGAACGCCGGATCCGGCGTTCAGGCAAGTCTTCAGTTTTTTTTCGCCGGAGATAAAACCGTAGCATGCTGCGGTTTTCTCTTTTGCCTGATCAGTCAAAACGACTGAACTGAAGATATCCGGATGCAAACTGAACGGATTACTCTCCATTCAGAATGCATTAGGATAAAACTGATCAGTTCCTTTCAGGTATAGAGCCCCTGTGACGGAACTCTATGCCGGAAAAGAAAAACGCAAGTGTGAAAGTAGCCTTACATTGTTTTCAGTGCCGAAACAGTTTTTTTTCCATTTTTATCACCACTGCAAGCTGCGGTTTTGTGTCCGGTCACAAAACGGAATGCTGCCAGAACGGAAGACATCCTAATGCATCCTGAGCGGATCTCTTTCCATTCAGACTGCATGAGGACTAAACGGAAACGTTTTCTTTTTCCGGTATTGAGATCCACTACCAGATCTCAATACTGGAATTAACAACGCAAGCGTGAAAGTAGCTTACTCCAGTAAAGGGGTGGTGTAGAAAGTGGAATAACCACTCAATACAGAAGTGTTAATTAAAGTCAGCGTGCAACATTTGATACATTTGGTGCAAATTATGGCATAATCCTGCAAAGCTGCTGATGACAAATCTCCTCCTAGGTGTTGTTGAGCAGACCATGTGGTGGATCCATGCAAGGTCTCTGTGACAATACCGAACTTATCATATGTGGAGGACGTGTTGTCACCACAGGCTTTCAGCATAGAAGAGAAATGTTAGCTCTGCTTGAAGGGGATGTGACGTGTATGATATTTATTCCCTCCTTTGAACAATTTAATATAATAACAGTAATACTGGTTCTGCTGGTAGATCTGCCATTTGATATGATATGTGAGCAAACTTGATAATACATATGTAGTTAATGTGTAAATCTGCCCCCTGGCCGCACTGGCCACCAATAAGTTAACTACAGGGGGGGAGGGGGGGCCGGCCGCACTGGCCACCAATGAGTTAACTACAGGGGAGGGAGGGGGGGGCGGCCACACTGGCCACCAATGAGTTAACTACAGGGGAGGGAGGGGGGGGGCGGCCACACTGGCCACCAATGAGTTAACTACAGGGGAGGGAGGGGGGGGGGCGGCCGCACTGGCCACCAATGTGTTACCTACAGGGGGGGGGGGGGGTCTGCCCCCTGCTGCCTGGCAGCACCTGCCAGGCAGCAGGGGGCAGTCATATACACAGTTATTTTAGTATATTCTAACCTGAAGCATCCCCATCACCATGGGAACGCCTCTGTGTTAGAATATACTGTTGCATCTGAGTTTCACGATCTAACTCAAATCCGATGGTATATTCTAACATAGAGGCGTTCCCATGGTGAATGGGACGCTTCAAGTTAAAATATACCATCGGATTGGAGAAAACTCCAATCCGATGGTATAAAAGGGACTCCTGACTTTACATTGAAAGTCAATGGGGGACGGATCCGTTTGCAATTGCACCATATTGTGTCAACGTCAAACGGATCCTTCCCCATTGACTTGCATTGTAATTCAGGACGGATCCGTTTGGCTCCGCACGGCCAGGCGGACACCAAAACGACATTTTTTTCATGTCCGTGGATCCTCCAAAAATCAAGGAAGACCCACGGATGAAAAAGCGGTCACGGATCACGGACCTACGGACCCCGTTTTTGCGGACCTTAAAAATAAAAACGGTAGTGTGCATGAGGCCTTAGTTGACCTCCCTTGAAAATGGTCCTGAAGCTCTCCGATCTGTTCTTCACCTGGTAATACCCCTTCCTAGTGACTGGGGAGGCAGACGGGATAGTGGAATGATAAGAGACTGCTTAGGTCTATTATCCAGAGAAGCTAGTGGGGGAGGGCAGCTCTCTCCAGTTCAGGCTTTCAAACAAGACAAAAAGGATTCCTTTGTGGAAGACGTATTGCTGTTTCTTTTATTTATATAGGAAGAATAGGGACAGTAAGACACCATTTTATACCACCCAGTCATCAAATTTTCTTCTGGCCAAAAAGGCGTTCTGAAGTGTATGTCATAATGGAAACCATTGCTTTCAGTAAGAACATTTTCCAGCTTATCACTTCTTTGGAAGGACCCCAGGCTTGTCTTGGGGTAATAGTAGTCTGGGACAGGCAGGACTGTGCAGGTAAAGGTTGAAACTGGACAACTCATTGACATCATGTTGACAACAGTTGACCTCTGCAGCTATCACTGGCCTCAGCTGTGTTACCCGGTTGCAGCCGTGACTTCATAATGACAACACATGACTGCTGCAGCCAATCACTGGCCAAAGAAGTGCACTGTATAGGTCAGTAATTGGCTGCAGCGGTCACGTGTTGTTGAAATGATATCGCCACTGCAGCCGGGAAAGCAGGGCAGTGCCTGGAGAACCTGATTGGCGTGGGATCTGCCAAGTAAAAAAAAACAATCATCTATTCTGTATTACAGGTCGATTCCCTGAGTTGTCCACTGAAACGGTCTCTCTGGTCAGGAGCAAAATATAATACACAACAGCAGTCTGTCTCAGATCTCCATACATTTAAAGGGGTTATCCAACTATTTGTAAATGATGACCTATCCTCTGAATAGGTCATCAGCATCTGATCGGTGGGGGTGTGACACCTGGGACCACCACTGATCAGCTGTTTCAGAAAGCCTGGTGCTCCTGTGAGCGCTGCTGCGGCCTTCTCGCTACTTATCCTGGGCGCAACCCAGTCCCATTCAAGTGAATACGGCTGAGCTGGCCGGCCAGAGGATAGGTCTTCAGTTACAATTAAATAACCCCTTTACGCTCTAATACCAGGCACAACCGCTACTAACAGTACAGAGCTTCGTCTGGTAACAATTTTCAGGAAATTATCATGGGGTACAACTACCCAAAGCACAGGCCATCAGGTTTTAAGTCCCGGATAACACCTTTTAGCCCCTTGTGTACTGCAATCAAAGTTGTGTGCTACATACAAAGGAAAAGCCTTTGAGCACATCACAGTGATATTGTATACAGCCAATCGTCCTTTGAAGGACCTTAGGGCTGTCTGTCTATAATATTGTTTGTTAGGGCATACTAAGGCTGCTTTCACACATCAGTGTTTGATCAGTGATTGTGCGTCAAAATCAGGTGCAGGTAAAAAACATAGATCAGGTGAAAATCTTTCCATTATACCTTTTCTCTGTAGCCTCTACTCCTGGTTTTGGGTCACTGATCAAACACTGACCGTATACTGGCTATATAAATCTAGTTTCTCATATGCATTAAAGCGAACCTGTCATCAGCTTTATGGTGACCTCACTGAGGGCAGTATAAAATAGTGACAGAAATGCAGATTTCAGCGGTGTGTTACTAATGAGCTAAACGTAAGTGGTTGCTGAGAACCAGCCTCATAATCATTGCAGCCCAGGCCTTGAAGAGTCACATCTACCTGAGAAGAGTCATGGTTATCCATAATCTCCTGCTCTCTCACCCATCTGCTGATGATTGGCAGTTCTCTCCTAGGGAGAAAGGGGAGAAAACTAGGTAGAAGACTGTCAGCCATCAGCAGGTGAATAACCAGGACTCTTCTCAGGTGGCCGGGACTCTTTTCCAGGCCTAGTCTGCAAGGATTGTGATGTTGGTTCTTGGCAACCTCTTACTGTTAACTTATAAATGACAGATCGCTGAAATCAACTCGCCTGTCTCTACTTTATACTGCCGTTAGTATGGACAGCACAAAGTTAATGACAGGTTCCCTTTAAAATGACCCTGCAGGCTGCTCCAGCCGACGAACAGCCAGCTGGAGTTCATTGATGGGGTCGGAGCACTGCCAGACCCCATTGACTATAATGGGACCCTGCAGGGATCCAGCCTGTTTCCAGCATTGGTGCTGAGATCCGGCCGGACCATAAAACAGTGCTTGCACAAGCTTTGATCTGCCCGAATCCCAGCACTCATGCTGGAAACTGGATGGATCCCACCTTATATATACCTTACAGCTGCTGTCAGATGGCTCATTCTGTTGACAGCTATTCTTCCCGACTCCCCCATGGTCATGTATATTCAGCCAAGTGTCTACATGTCTGGCCATAGGGGAGTTTGTCGATTGTGCTTGTTAAGCATCGCTTGTCTGCTTGTTGCGGAATGATATTAAGTTGTGCTTTATGTGTCAGAATCGTCGTCTTGTACAAGCAGAAGGCATTTTAATTGACATACAATGGTTGTACATGTTTCTTGTGAGATCCATTTCCACGCTGTCACAGATGTTTAGGTTCTTCTGTGTGGCTCTCAGGATGCTCTGGAGTGTCACAGCCAAGTTCACGCCTTGCAAATCACAAATCACAAGCTTTGGGCCCGTTTTTGTGTGTGTAATTTATGAATTTTTTTCAAGATGTGGTTGCACAAGTCATTGGTGGACATTATGGAGCTAGAATCTTCTGAACTGGAAGATCTATAGAATGGCTGCCACCAATGTTCTGAAGAGAATGCCAAAGGACACTCTTTTGGCATATACTGTGTACATAGGCATGTCGGAGTATATGTCGGGGAATATTCCTGGTATATAGCGAACAGAGCATAATCAGGGGCACATTAGTGACACATTTTATACAAGAATCCAGTCTGACTTACTGGAAGCACATAACAATGTCTACTATAAGTTACCATATGCTACGTATACTTATAAAGCAGTTGAATGGATACACACATTTCTTCCAGTCTATAGAAAATAGAAAAATGGCCCTCATTTGCATTGATTATTTGGGATTCCTGGACTGTGACTGTCACTTACTGCACGAACCTTATTAATCCCTAATAAATGCTGTGACGTCACTCGTGCCCTACCAGATGGTATAACAAAAGGTGCTGCAGGTCATTGTCTTCTAATCACACGCTTCCAACTGAGCCTTATTAGCATGGATGGCTCCTTTCTCTTTCCCTAAATTCTGAATGTTACTTCTGCACCTATAGTTATCAAATACTTAAATGTAACTTCTTCCAGAGCTTGGTTCGTGCCCACATATTCTTTCACGATTCACAGTAGTGTGCTGCGGGGCACAGAATATCTCCTACGTATAGTACAGTAAGGTTGTGGTCACACAGTGGGATTTTTCACATGCAGTTTACACCAAGAAGTGACATGTCACCTCCTGACACAGATTCTGTGCTGAAGCATCTGTTTACCAGACTAGGATTAGCGCCATTGAATGGAGCTAAAACACTTGCGGGCACGTGGCAGATCTGCGTCATATATCTGAGAGTCACCCTCATATTTCTGTCCAGAGGTCGCAATGGCGCCTGTTTAAAGGGAACCTGTCACCAGTTTTATGGTGTCCTAACTAAGGGCAACATAAATAAGTGACTGATTCTCTTCAAAATGCTGGGTCACTTTCTTTAATTGACCCAGTCAATCTGCCAACATCTTGTATTGAAAAGCTCCAGCTGATAATGATGAGTCCTGAATATTCATGAGCTCCTGACTCTCCCCACCTAACTGCTGCTGAATGACAGTTATTTTCCATATGAATCAGCAGCAGGTGGGCAGGGGAGTGGCTATAGCTGTTAATTAAATATACGCTGGACTCCTTGACATCACACTGGACTCGAATCAGCTCATTAGCATGCGGCATCTTTGTGTGTATATTATGAGGTAACCATCTGTCACACCAGTAAGTGAATACATCTAAGGCACTTTTTAGTAGTTAATGATTGTGTATAATTAGTTAGATTATAATCAAATATCCACATGACAGGTTCCCTTTAAACGTCATAGACGTTTAGTCATGCATAGTCCTACGTATGAGACTTTCTTTGGTCCGGAGCGCTGTATTAGTGCAGCCTGTGTAGTCTGCTCAGTCCCTGCCTCTGCACCATTCATTTTGGTGCGGGTGGCAGGAACTGAATAGGCCTCAAAGGCTGCTTCGATCTCTGGACCCCTGCAGGAGCCCAGCTGTAACAGCCGGGATCAGAGATGACACTGACCCCAGTTGCTTAAAGGGTTTCTGTCATCAGAAATTCTGTTATGTAGCTGACTGATATTAGCGATGTGCCAATGTCAGCACTACATAACAGTGTGATTTATAATTGTGTCCCTGCCGCCGTTCTACTAAAAGGCGCAAGCGCAGTGAGGAAGCCGGCACCAGGAGCGCATCCTTCACTCACTGCGCCGAATACAAAACGGGATGGCGCAGGCGCGGGATTTCTTTGCCGATCAGGAGAAGTCGGACGTCACTCAAGAGGACCTGGGCGTGCTAAATGGTTCATAGACGGAGCCTCTAGGTACTGAATCAATGCCCTCATAGCACCTAGAGGCTCATTAGCATATTTTAAAAGTGTGTTTAACGTCAGTAAGCTACATAACAGAATTTCTGATGACAGAAACCCTTTAACTCCCTAGATACCACAGTCAATAGTGACTGTGGCATGTAGACATTTAGAAGGGAGAGTCCTACCTCTGCTGCAATCTTGGCTTTCCAGTGTGATGCCATGGCAGTTGCGGGCCTAACAAGGGCCCCCAGACCTTATTGGGCTGCATGTCTATTAAACAACCTATTTAACTCAGAAGTCACTAATAGTGTGCATAAAAATTGGCTTTCCAAAATGGACAACTCCTTTAAGTAAATACTGGAGTGCTGTTATACCAGTTTATGATGCAGTTGAGAAAATAAAACCTTAGATCTGATTGAAGGCTAAGGATAATGCACACAAGACCATTTTCATAGATCGGTCCCAATGTGCATCAATGGGCCAAATGTGAAAAGTTACATGATGCCCTTGTATATTCACCAGGTAGACATCTGCATTGTTTTTTTTTCTGTTTATAATGGAGCCACCACGCCGTGCTGTATCCATTGTACTACAGTGTCCAATGGACCCCCGTGGTCTCTTGTCTAGACTGCAAGAATAGCGATACAACTGCTGACGGAGGCTCTGAAGCCTCTAACAGCCGTGTGATCTAAGCCCAGACAGTCTTATACCGTATGTCTCCACTGGCACCAGTACTAGTAGCACAAGCCAGTGCTTTACCTACTACATTAGATGTGAGATGAACACTTGTACTATGTTTGCTGGATACGTTTGGTAACGTATTCCATTTTATGTTTATATGGAGACACCCTTCCTTCACAGGTATTTGTTGAGAAATCCCCCCGAGGTATACCTATAATTGCCGGTTATTCTTCATATAGGAGCTCTTTGAGATCCCTCCGAACAGTTGAGCTTGTTAACTCTAATGTAAGCCTAATATTAGTTGCCTCCTCCATTCATCCTGTTGCAGATCTTTTCTTATGGTCCATTTCCTTTGCTAAGAGCCCATCTGTGATGCTCCATCTGTCTTCCACCTGATGAATAATCTCCTGACACTTGCCTTTCATTTCTTTTAATGGGAACCTGTCATCAACTTTATGCTGACCTCACTCAGGGCAGCATAAAATAGTGACAGAAATGCAGATTTCAGTGGTGTGTCACCATGAGCTAAAAGTAAGTGGTTGCTGAGAACCAGCATCATAATCATTGCAGCCCAGGCCTTGAAGAGTCAAATCTCCCTGAGAAGAGTCATGGTTATCCATAATCTCCTGCTCTCTCACCCATCTGCTGATGGTTGGCAGTTCTCTCCTAGAGAGAAGGGAGAAAACCAGGTAGAAGACTGTCAGTCATCAGCAGGTGGGCGGGAGAGCAGGAATTCATGAATAACCAGGACTCTTCTCAGGTGGCTGGGACTCTTTTTTCTAGGCCCAGTCTGCAATGGTTGTGATGTTGGTTCTCGGCAACCACTTACTTTTAACTTTAGATGACAGACCGAAGAAATCATCTCACCTGTCTCTACTTTATTCTGCCGTTAGTGTGGGCAGCACAAAGTTGATGACAGGTTCCACAGGCTCTGGTGGTGACATTTCATCTACAGGCTTCTCCCTGCCTTAGGGAGTGGCCGACTCTGTACACAAAACATCAGAGCCTTGTCGCCCCCCTCTCTCTCCTCTGGCTGCCACGGCTCCTGTGAGGGATCGCACATGCGCGATCCTTACCAGTGTCGGCAGCCGTGCAGAAATATTCAACAGTGTGCCTGCTCCCTCCCTGTGATCCTATCTAAGCTATATGTATCTAAGCTATATGACAGCTATATGTATCTAAGCTTTATCTACAGTACAGACCAAAAGTTTGGACACACCTTCTCATTCAAAGAGTTTTCTTTATTTTTATGACTATGAAAATTGTAGATTCACACTGAAGGCATCAAAACTATAAATTAACACATGTGGAATTATATACATAACAAAAAAGTGTGAAACAACTGAAAATATGTCATATTCTAGGTTCTTTAAAGTAGCCACCTTTTGCTTTGATTACTGCTTTGCACACTCTTGGCCTTCTCTTGATGAGCTTCAAGAGGTAGTCACCTGAAATGGTCTTCCAACAGTCTTGAAGGAGTTCCCAGAGATGCTTAGCACTTGTTGGCCCTTTTGCCTTCACTCTGCAGTCCAGCTCACCCCAAACCATCTCGATTTGGTTCAGGTCCGGTGACTGTGGAGGCCAGGTCATTTGGCGCAGCACCCCATCACTCTCCTTCATGGTCAAATAGCCCTTACACAGCCTGTAAGGTGTGTTTGGGGTGATTGTCCTATTGAAAAATAAATGATTGTCCAACTAAACGCAAACCGGATGGAATAGCATGCCGCTGCAAGATGTTGTGGTAGCCATGCTGGTTCAGTATGCCTTAAATTTTGAATAAATCCCCAACAGTGTCACCAGCAAAGCACCCCCACACCATCACACCTCCTCCTCCATGCTTCACGGTGGGAACCAGGCATGTAGAGTCCATCCGTTCACCTTTTCTGCGTCGCACAAAGACACGGTGGTTGGAACCAAAGATCTCAAATTTGGACTCATCAGACCAAAGCACAGATTTCCACTGGTCTTATGTCCATTCCTTGTGTTCTTTAGCCCAACTAAGTCTCTTCTGCTTGTTGCCTGTCCTTAGCAGTGGTTTCCTAGCAGATATTCTACCATGAAGGCCTGATTCACATAGTCTCCTCTTAACAGTTGTTCTAGAGATGTGTCTGCTGCTAGAACTCTGTGTGGCATTGACCTGGTCTCTAATCTGAGCTGCTGTTAACCTGCGATTTCTGAGGCTGGTGACTCGGATGAACTTATCCTCCGCAGCAGAGGTGACTCTTGGTCTTCCTTTCCTGGGGCGGTCCGCATGTGAGCCAGTTTCTTTGTAGCGCTTGATGGTTTTTGTGACTGCACTTGGGGACACTTTCAAAGTTTTCCCAATTTTTCAGACTGACTGACCTTAATTTCTTAAAGTAATGATGGCCACTCGTTTTTCTTTACTTAGCTGCTTTTTTCTTGCCATAATACAAATTCTAACAGTCTATTCAGTAGGACTATCAGCTGTGTATCCACCTGACTTCTCCACAATGCAACTGATGGTCCCAACCCCATTTATAAGGCAAGAAATCCCACTTATTAAACCTGACAGGTCACACCTGTGAAGTGAAAACCATTTCAGGTGACTACCTCTTGAAGCTCATCAAGAGAATGCCAAGAGTGTGCAAAGCACTAATCAAAACAAAAGGTGGCTACTTTGAAGAACCTAGAATATGACATATTTTCAGTTGTTTCACACTTTTTTGTTATGTATATAATTCCACATGTGTTAATTCATAGTTTTGATGCCTTCAGTGTGAATCTACAATTTTCATAGTCATGAAAATAAAGAAAACTCTTTGAATGAGAAGGTGTGTCCAAACTTTTGGTCTGTACTGTATATCTCCGCTTTATGACAGCCATATGTATCTAAGCTATATGACACCTACATCTGGGGGCAAATGCCATCTGGGCCATTTGCCCCCTTCCTGACCCGGCCTAATTTTGCAAAACTGACATATCTCACTTTATGTGGTAATAACTTTGGAACGCCTTTACTTATCCAAGTCATTCAGAGATTGTTTTCTCGTGACACATTGTACTTCATGATAGTCATAAATTTGAGTCAATATATTTCACCTTTATTTCTGAAAAAATCCCAAATTTACCAAAAATTTTGAAAAATTTGCAATTTTCTAAATTTCTATTTCTCTGCTTTTAAAACAGAAAGTGATACCTCATAAAATATTTATTACTTAACATACCCCATATGTCTACTTTATGTTGGCATCATTTTGGAAATGTCATTTTATTTTTTTAGGACGTTAGAAGGCTTAGAATTTTAGAAGCAATTCTTCAAATTTTTAAGAAAATTGCCAAAACCCACTTTTTAAGGTCTGAAGTCACTTTGTGGGGCTTACATAGTAGTTACCCCCATAAATGACCCCATTGTAGAAACTACACCCCTCATGTTACTTAAAACCGATTTTACAAACTTTGTTAACCCTTTAGGCGTTCCATAAGAATTAAAGGAAAATGGAGATCAAATTTTTTAATTTCACTTTTTTGGCAGATTTTCCATTTTAATCCAATTTTTTCTTTAACACATCGATGGTTAACAGCCAAACAAAACTCAATATTTATTACCCAGATTCCGCGGTTTACAGAAACACCCCACATGTGGTCATAAACTGCTGTATGGGCACACGGCAGGGCGCAGAAGAAAAGGAACTCCACATGGTTTTTAGATGCCATGTCCCATTTGAAGCCCCCTGATGCACCCTTACAGTAGAAACTCCCAAGAAGTGATCCCATTTTGGAAACTAGGGGATAAGGTGCCAGTTTAATTGCTACTATTTTGGGGTACATATTATTTTTTGATCATTCATTATAACACTTTATGGGGCAAGGTGACCAAAAAATAGGTTGTTTTAGCACAGTTTCTATTTATTTATTTTTACAGCATTCACCTGAGGGGTTCAGTCAAGTGACATTTTTATAGAGCAGATTGTTACGGACGTGGCGATACCTAATATGTATACTTTTTCTTATTTATTAAAGTTTTACACAATAATAGCATTTTTGAAACAAAAAAATTATGTTTTAATCTGTCCATGTTCCGAGAGCTATATTTTTTTTATTTTTTGAGAGATTTTCTTATGTAGGGGCTCATTTTTTGCGGGATGAGGTGACTGTTTTATTGGTACCATTTAGTGGGACATACGCTTTTTTGATCACTTGGTGTTGCACTTTTTGTGATGTAAAGTGACAAAAATTGCTTGTTTTGACACAGTTTTTTTTTTTACGGTGTTCACCCGAGGGGTTAGGTCATGTGATATTTTTATAGAGCTGGTTTTTACGGACGCGGCAATACCAAATATGTCTATTTTATTTTATTTGTTTCACTTTAACACAATAATAGCATTTTTAAAACCATAAAAATGATATTTTAGTGTCTCCATGTTCTAAGAGCTATAGTTTTTTTATTTTTTGAGAGATTTTCTTATGTAGGGGCTCATTTTTTGCGGGATGAGGTGACGGTTTTATTGGTACCATTTAGTGGGACATACGCTTTTTTGATCACTTGGTGTTGCACTTTTTGTGATGTAAAGTGACAAAAATTGCTTGTTTTGACACAGTTTTTTTTTTTTACGGTGTTCACCCGAGGGGTTAGGTCATGTGATATTTTTATAGAGCTGGTTTTTACGGACGCGGCAATACCAAATATGTCTATTTTATTTTATTTGTTTCACTTTAACACAATAATAGCATTTTTAAAACCATAAAAATGATATTTTAGTGTCTCCATGTTCTAAGAGCTATAGTTTTTTTATTTTTTGAGAGATTTTCTTATGTAGGGGCTCATTTTTTGCGGGATGAGGTGACGGTTTTATTGGTACCATTTAGTGGGACATACGCTTTTTTGATCACTTGGTGTTGCACTTTTTGTGATGTAAAGTGACAAAAATTGCTTGTTTTGACACAGTTTTTTTTTTTTTTTTTTTTACGGTGTTCACCCGAGGGGTTAGGTCATGTGATATTTTTATAGAGCTGTTTTTTACGGACGCGGCAATACCAAATATGTCTATTTTATTTTATTTGTTTCACTTTAACACAATAATAGCATTTTTAAAACCATAAAAATGATATTTTAGTGTCTCCATGTTCTAAGAGCTATAGTTTTTTTATTTTTTGAGAGAGATTTTCTTATGTAGGGGCTCATTTTTTGCGGGATGAGGTGACGGTTTTATTGGTACCATTTAGTGGGACATACGCATTTTTGATCACTTGGTGTTGCACTTTTTGTGATGTAAGGTGACAAAAATTGCTTGTTTTGACACAGTTTTTTTAATTTCTTTTTTACGGTGTTCACCCGAGGGTTTAGGTCATGTGATATTTTTATAGAGCTGGTTTTTACGGACGCGGCAATACCAAATATGTCTATTTTATTTTTATTTTTTCTATTTTTAACATTTTTTTTTTCCTGACTTGGGGAATTTTTTTTTTTTACATGTGAAACCTTTTTTTTATTTTATTTTTTCAACACTTTATTTTTTTATTTTACACTTTTCGTCCCCCATAAGGTCATACAAGACCTCTGGGGGACATTTACTTCATTTTTTTCACTGTTGATTTCTCCTGTAACTGGGGCTGACTTAGTAGCCCCAGTTACAGGAGAAATGCACCCCCCAGAGAGGCTGTACAGCGCAATACTGCGCTGTACAGCCTCAGTGCAGGGCTGGTCGAGGTCTGTGAGAGACCTCACACAGCTCCTGCACGCTCCGGTCTCGGCGGTCGCATGACCGCCGGGCCGGAACAGGAAGCGCATAGCGCTTCCTGCTCTGCATACACAGCGCTCGGTGAGCGCTGTGTATGCAGCGATCCAGAAGGCAGGGACACCTGGGCACTGTCCCTGCCTTCTCTCTGGGTTGCCCTGCTGTCACTGATAGCGGGCAACCCGATCAACAGCTGCACGATTAGCGTGCAGCTGCAGTTTCTGAAAGGACGTTCAGAAATAGAGATCCACCCATAGGACGTTTATATCCTATGGGCGGACTGGAGGAGGTTAACTAATGTATATGCATGTCCTGATGAATTTTATAAGGGGTTTTTTTCCCCCATAACTCGGATAACCCCTTTAATTACTGAAATTAAACATTTCTATTAGAAAAAATGCTCTAAAGTGGCCCATTTTGAGCCTTAGTAACGCTCCTCTGTCTTCTGTTTACGTAACTGTGGAGACCTGCTCAACTCTGTGTTATGTAAACAGAAGACAGAGGAGCGTTGCTAAGGCTCAAAATAGGCCACTGTAGAGAATTTTTTTTAATAGAACTGTTTGATTTCCGTAATTAAAGTATATTACGAAAATGGTCACTATCACTGCCCCTATACATTACAAAAATAAAATAAAGAATGACAGTAACACTTTAAAGGGGTTATCCCATGACTAATGTAAAAATGAAAATCAGACATCATACAGTACATGACAATCTCTTTCTAACAAAGCTAGAACCAGCCCTGCACCTCACATGGATCCAGAGATCTCCCCATTCATTGCTCTGCTAGATTTATATCAAGCTGACAGCTCAGGGGGAGTGTCTTTTCTGCTGCAGCTCAGGAGGCGTGTCCATGTTCTTCCTATCACAGCTCAGGGGGAGTGTCTTTTCTGCTGCAGCTCAGGGGGCGTGTCCATTCTGCGACAGCTCTCTCCCTATCATAACTAAGAAGACAGTTGAAGGATGAAACTGAGCATGTGTGGCCATCTCTGTGAGCCAAAGAAATATAAAAAAAAAACACAAACAGCAGGTGGCACTATACAGATACATTTTATTAAATAACTCACTGGCTATGCAAAATTTTTAATTACATGCAATTACAAAACAATCCAGATTCAGGTGCTGGTTTGAGAACTGTAGAATATTTTCCATGGGACTACCTCTTTAAGGGAGCCAGCAAATGGTGTTGAGGAGGGGACAGTCTAGCCTCATCCCTTTTAACATCTTAATAGCAGAACTGTGGCTTTTCTTTTGAGCAGGTACTTGTTATACTTATTTATGCCCATGGCCGTATTTTACGGTCCGCATTGTCCAATCCGTATTGTTCACAGATGGCAATTAGACCCATTCATTTCTATGGGTGTGAAAAAAAAAAAAAAAAAGACCCCACAAGGATGTCATCCGTGTGCTGTCCGCATACATGTGTCCTCCGCAAATTATAGAACATGTCCTATTGTCTGTATTGCAGATGAGCGTGAAAAAAATGTGGATTGCACTTAGAAGGTGTCCGTGTTTTGTAGATCTGTGGTTTGCAGACCCCAATGCAGAGATGTGCATGAGGCCTTTAACAAAAGATTCAACTGATCTAAACACAAAATATGAATTATTATAGAAGCCTTTCAAGAATCAGGTTTTCAATTATATAAGTTCTAGTTTTCAGTTCTGTATTGATCCTTGAACAGATTTTGTAGTCATTTTTTCACATAAATACTTTGTCAGATTTTTCTATTGAATGTTCTGTGAATGGAAATATCACCAGCCATTGTTATCGTGCACAGGGTAATCCTTTTGCCCGCTCTTCCCCAGAATACAAAGTAGCTGAATGAGTTGTATAACACAGTGACAGAGACCAAATCATCCATTACCTGCACAAGCCAAAAATATTCTGCCGCGGCGCTTTCTTGTACGAGGCATTTAGTCTGTATTCATGCATGTTTCTCCATTCAGTGTCGTCAGAAATGTCTTATTCGGCCAAAATATGAATGGCCTAGTACAGGATTTTACAGCATAAGCTTATTTTATAAGGATTTTCCCCTTGACACGTTATTCTTTATGTACTTATGTTAATATTGGACTTTTAACACTCCATGTATAAATGTAAGGGCTTGTTCACACGACTCTTGCGGATCGCGACCCCATTCACTTGAATGAGGTCCGCGATCCGTCCGTTCCGTGGGGATCCAGTCCATGCTTCTGTTCCGTTCCACACCGCATCTCCGGATTTGCGGCCCCATTCAAGTGAAAGGGTCCGCATCCGTGATGCGGAATGCACACGGCCGGTGCCCCGTGTATTGCAGAGCCGCCGTATGCAAGCCGCAATACGGGGCAACGGCCGTGTGAATGAGCCCTAAGCTGGAGGAATGTGCCCAAACACCTTCAGAAGTTGGTGAACACTTATTCAGCTGTCAGCTATTCCTTGCAGCCCCCATACGTTTTTTTCTAGGCTTGAGCGAATCGAGCTTCTGATCATAGATCTGAAGTCGATTCGTTAAAACTCTTTGTTTTAATGCTATACAGAGACCTGTCTCCATGAAGCACTAAAATGTATCATCTCCGTGGAGGCAAAATTCTTTTTACCCGAAGTCGCACGAGACTTCAGTGAATGAATTCGGTATTGAGTTCTGCATCTTTAAAAACATTTCAAATTCTGAATCCGAAGTTGGTTTTGGTACCAAACCCAACTTCGGATTGCTAATTTGAAATGTTTTTAAAGATGAAGAAATCAATACCGAATTAATTCACCGAAGTCTCGTGCGACTTCGGGTAAAAAGAACTTTCCCTCCCTGGAGACGATACATTTTAGTGCTGTACAGAGCCAGGTTTCTGTATAGTATTAAAATGAAGTGTTTGAACGAATTTACTTCAGATCTATAATCAATATAAAAGCTTGATTCGCTCAGCACAAATTATTTCTCTTTGAATATGGGATTGGGAGTCAGTCACCCCCGGACATCTCTGGTGTTCTCCCTTGAGAACATTAGGATCAGACATGTTGAAATCCAAAATGCCCACCCATTCTTTACCTTGACATCTACCATTAGTGGCTAATTAGGAGACTTCTATGCACATTTGATGGTCGGCTGGTCCCATCAAAATCAGGAGCAGGTGCAGCAAAGAAAATGGGTGCATGAAAGGGACTGCATAACATATTTGGTGTAATAATAAAACCATGCAGTGCGAAGGGTTCCAAGCTGAGCTTGTGGTACATCTTAGAATTTATTATCCTATTTGAAATATTGAGGGTAATTTTATCAAAGCTTTTATGTTGTTATTATTGCGGCATAAAAAAAGTCTCAAATTATGGTGCAAGCCACAATTGAGCAATAATTTGTGACTTTTCACTTTTTAAAATTTGGTGTGCTTAACAATCCCACGGGTTTGCTATCATTTACGCCAGAATCTGGCTGTGTAGACGGCCAAATAGATTTGGAAGTCTAGTGCACGGCCCGCCTGTGCCTCCTAATAAATAAAGGGGGACGTTCACACTAGTGTTATTCTTTTCCTGCATTAAGCTCCTTCCTAGGGGATCAATACCGGAAAAGAACTGATCAGTTTTAGGCCCTATTCACATGTCCGCAATTTTTGCGGAACGGAATTGCGGACCCATTCATTTCTATGGGGCTGCACAGATACGATGTGCTGCCCGGATACAGAATTGCGGACCCCTACTTCCGGGTCTGCAATTCCGTCCCCGAAAAAAATAGAACATGTCCTACAAGAATAGGCATATTCTATTAGTGCCGGCAATGTGCGGTCCGCAAAATGCAGAATGCACATTGCCGCCGTCTGTGTTTTGCAGATCCGTGTATCCGCAAAACGCACACTGATGTGTGAATGGACCCTTATCCTAATGCATTCTGAATGGAGAGAAATCCGTTCAGGATGCATCAGGATGTCTTCAGTTCAGTCTTTTTGCCTTTTCAGGACAGAGATGATACCGCAGCATGCTGCGGTTTTATCTCCGTCCGGAATGCCGTATCCGGCATTTTTTCCCATTGAAATGCATTAATGGCGGATCTGGCCCCGAGTGTTCCGTCAAAATTAATCCAGCATTGCGGTCTGCGCATGCTCAGACCGCAAAAAATGTGAAAAACAATAATGCCGGATCCGTTTTTCCGGATGACACCGGAGAGACAGATCTGGCATTTCAATGCATTGAACTGCCTGCCGGAATCCTCTGCCGCAAGTGTGAAAGTACCCGAAGGCCGGCTTTTGTGACGCCAGTCCTAGCATATCTGCCCCAGTGTCTTTTACATACTTTTTAATGTCACGGCTCCATTCTAATTATGTATTTCTAGTGGTCGAAATTGTATTAATTTCTTAATGGGATATTGTGTCTTTGTGAATACAGAGGAGAGACACTGTGTTGAAAAGCTTTGCCTTGGCATACTGTACCTCCTTCCTGCCTGAAAATGAGTGCAAACCTAATAATAGTGTGCTCATATCCCAAGGGCAGCAGGCCGGTAATGGGATGAGTGGGTCTCCGAGACTGAGTTCTATCTTAGGAAATACATTTGAAACTTTATATTCTCGCTTAGTTGCCATCAACATAACTGTAGATAGTATTATTCTGCAATTCTCCTAACTCTTATTAGACGTAAAGTGTAACAGAGACATCTGTGTCTTGTGTGTCCATTGCTAATTACATTGTGTCTCCTAAAATGCCACTGAAAGTAGACATGATCTTTAGGAGGATATGTAATGAATATCCATTGAAGGGATTATGCCATGATTGACATCATATAGTACATGACAATACCTTTCTAACAAAGCTAGAACCAGCCCTGTACCTCACATGGATCCAGAGGATCATTGCTTCAATTGCTCTGCTAGATTATCTTCATCCAGGCAGCTCAGGGGCGTGTCCTTTCTGCTGCAGCTCTCTCCCTGTAACTGTCGCGGCTTCTAACAGAACATATGGCTGGTGAGAGTTGAAGATTTAAACTGAGCATGTTCGACCAGCTCAGTGAGGGGACAAAAAAAAAAAAGGAAAAGGCAAAACAGCAGGTGGCGCTATACAGATACAGTTTATTGAATATCTCAGGGGCTATACTAAATGTTTAATTCCATGCAATTACAAAAGTATTCAGATCCAGGTGCTGGTTTCAAAAATGTAGAATGTTTCGTGACACAGCCCCTTTAAACAAGTCTAGTCCCCTATTCTGTCACATTATTTCTAGAACTAATATGCATTTCCCTGAGAAGTGACTCCGAGCTAATAGCAAGAACATCACATATAGTGTGGTTCTATACAATCTCATCCACAGCTCCTTTTACAATTCTGACGTTTCCTGAGTTAAAATATCCCAGGACAGAGCTTGTGTGGCAGTTTGGGAAGTGCACCATGAAGCTCATAGGAATGTGGTGTACCAAGAACAAAATTGCTCAGTGTACATTTCCGTAACCTCTTAAAGGGGTTGTCCACGAAACTTATTCTACATTTTTGAAACCAGCACCTGGATCTGAATACTTTTTGTAATTTCATGTAATTAAAAGTTAAGTGTAGTTATTCAATAAAATGTGTCTGTATAGCACCACCTGCTGTTTACTCTTTTCCTTATTTCTCCATCCATCTCAGGATTTGGGGGGTACTATCTCTCCTTCGGGAGAGAGCGCCTTAGTCAGTGTAAGGAGACTTAGGCCCCTTTCAGACGAGCGAGTGTCTCGCTGCGGACTTGCTGTAAGGCACCCGGCCTGAACTTCCAGCACTGCTGGGGTCACATCTAATATACAGTCCTGATCAAAAGTTTAAGACCAAGAAAATCATATTTAGCATGGCTGGATCTTAAAGGGTTTCTACCACATCTCCACTGCGCCTGCGCCGATGACGTCACAGTGCTCCATTGGCGCAGGCACAGTGGAGACGTCTGAGCAGGGAAGCGGTCGGACATTCACTGCGCATGCGCCGAATACAGCCGCGCACGGCGCATGCGCGTGAAGTGTCCGTTTGATCGCATTCCGGAGGAGATGGGCGGGCTGGAGGGATGCGCTGGGCGGCGGCATCTTGTGATGGTAGACCGATCCTCTAGGTGCTAATGACGCCCCCATAGCACCTAGAGGGTCATTAGCATATTAATATAAGTTCTTTTTTTAGGTAAACGGCTGCCCCAAAAGCTATTATAGCAGGATTGTTTGGCAGAACAAGAACACTAGCGGATCGCTAGTGTCTGACACCTAATTATGTGAAATCAAAGTGGTAGAAACCCTTTAACAAGTAGAGCTTCAACATGCAACAAGAAGAAATGGGAGTGAGACAAAACATTTTTTGAGCATTCAATTAATTGAAAATATTAAGATTAAACTGAAACAGGCTGTTTTTCAGCTGATCAAAATTGGACCACATGCCTTTAAAAGGCCAAATCTGTGCAAAGATGTGGATTCATTGTCATTTTCTGCCAGGTAGTCACACGTTGTGATGGCAAAGGCAAAAAAACTAAGCAGGGTCTCTCACAGCGCACCATCGCTGCTGAGGTGGGACGCAGTAAGACAGTCATTTGGAATTTCTTAAATGATCCTGAGGCTCTTAGACTATGGAGACACTAAAACATTTTTTTTGTTTTAAAAATGAAATCCTTGTGTAAAACTTACATAAATAATAAAAATTGTATACATATTGGGTATCGCCGCGTCCGTGACAACCTGCTCTATAAAATTACCACATGATCTAACCTGTCAGATGAATGTTGTAAATAAAAATAAAAAAGTGCCAAAAAAGCTATTTCTTGTTACCTTGCCGCACAAAAAGTGTAATATAGAGCAACCAAAAATCATATGTACCCTAAACTAGTACCAACAAAACTGCCACCCTATCCCGTAGTTTCTAAAATGGGGTCATTTTTTTTGGAGTTTCTACTTTAGGGGTGCATCAGGGGGGCTTCAAATGGGACATGGTGTAAAAAAAAAAAACAGTCCAGCAAAATCTGCCTTCCAAAAACCGTATGGCATTCCTTTCCTTCTGCGCCCTGCCGTGTTCCCATTCAGCGGTTTATGGCCACATATGGGGTGTTTCTGTAAACTACAGAATCAGGGCCATAAATAATGAGTTTTGTTTGGCTGTTAACCCTTGCTTTGTAACTGGAAAAAAAATATTAAAATGAAAAATCTGCAAAAAAAGTGAAATTTTGAAATTGTATCTCTTTTCCATTAAATCTTGTGCAACACCTAAAGGGTTAACAAAGTTTGTAAAATCAGTTGTGAATACCTTGAGGGGTGTAGTTTCTTAGATGGGGGTCACTTTTATGATGTTTCTACTCTAGGGTTGCATCAGGGGGCTTCAAATGGGACATGGTGTCAAAAAAACAGTCCAGCAAAATCTGGCTTCCAAAAACCATGCGGCGCACCTTTCCCTCTACGCCCTACTGTGTGCCCGTACAGTAGTTTACGGCCACATATGGGGTGTTTCTGTAAACGGCAGAGTCAGGGCAATAAAGATACAGTCGTGGTTGGCTGTTAACCCTTGCTTTGTTAGTGGAAAAAATGGGTTAAAATGGAAAATTAGGCAAAATTCTCAAATTTCATCCCCATTTGCCAATAACTCTTGTGCAACACCTAAAGGGTTAACAAAGTTTATAAAATCCGTTTTGAATACCTTGAGGGGTGTAGTTTATAGAATGGGGTCATTTTTGGGCAATTTTTATTATGTAAGCCTCGCAAAGTGACTTCAGACCTGTAGTGGTCCCTAAAATTTAGTTTTTTGTAAATTTTCTGAAAAATTTCAAGATTTGCTTCTAAATTTCTAAGCCTTGTAACAGCCCCAAAAAATTTAATATCATTAAATATCATTCCCAAAATAATTCAAACATGAAGTAGACATATGGGGCATGTTAAGTCATCACAATTTTTGGGGGTATTACTATGTATTACAGAAGTAGAGAAACTGAAACTTTGAAAATTAGTAAATTAGTTTTTTTTTATGCAAAAAAAGTTTTTTTGACTTCATTTTACCAGTGTCATGAAGTACAATATGTGACGAAAAAACAATCTCAGAATGGCCTGGATAAGTCAAAGTGTTTTAAAGTTATCAGCACTTAAAGTGACACTGGTCAGATTTGCAAAAAATGGCCAAGTCCTTAATGTCAAATAGGGCTGAGGATAATCGCTATTGAAGTAAAGCCAGGGCCTAATAATGAGCCAGTAAGGTGTCCAGAGTTGCGTCACTCTTGCAGGAAGGAGCCCAGACACAACAATGTGTCCATCCTCAAAAGACCTAAAACCCCACCCCATGTCCCACCAAGCCACGCCCCTTATCTTGTTAGGCCATGCCCCCTCCCACTCCTGAGCCGACGGGAATTGAAAAAATGAATGTAAAAATCAACTTCTGTCAGCTGCAGGGGTGGGAGGGAGGGTGACTTTCTTCCTGCAGGTCACACTCAGACAGCACAGTGCTGCTGTATTGCAGTGAACTGTTCAAAAGGACACGCCCACGATCCAGTTAGGCCACACCCTCTCCCACTTCTCAGCCAACTGAGATTGAAAAAATGAAGTTAAAAATCAACTTCTAGGTCCCGCTAAGCCACGCCCAGATCTGGTTAGGCCACGCCCCTCCCACTTCTCAGCCTAATGAGATTGAAAATATGAAGGTAAAAATCAAGTTCTGTCAGCTGCAGAGGTTGGAGGGATGGTGACTTTCTCCCTGCAGCTCACACTCAGACAGCACAGTGCTGCTGTCTTAGAGTGAGCTGTTCAAAAGGACACGCCCCCGATCCAGTAAAGGCCCCTGTGGAGGTCACTGTCAAGGGGGTGGTATGCTGTGAAAGTCACTGTTAAGGAGGAAGGCTGCTGTAAAGGTCAAAGTTGAGGGGGTGGGCTGCTGTGGAGGGCCAATTTTAAGGGACAGGGCACTGTGGGGGGTCACTGTTTTGGGAGCCGGGGTGCTGTAGATGTCACTGTTATAGTGGATAGTGTTGATATCTTTTAACGACACACACAAACATTAAATGAAATAGATTAAATATACCCGAGCGAAGCCGGGTCCTTCATCTAGTAGCATTATATTGATTTATTATGCTATGTAACCCTTACAGTTCTGGAATGTATTATATGACACTGACAGCATTATGTCACTGTTATCCAATACATTCCAGACCTCTAAGGTCCCTTTCACACGAGCGTGATTTCCGCACGGGTGCAATGCGTGACATGAACGCATTTATCACACGCGTGAAAAACGCATCAAAACGCATTGCACCCGCGTGGAAAAAACTGAACAACTGCATGCAATCACAGACAAAACTGACTGAACTTGCTTGCAAAATAGTGCGAGTTTCACTGAACGCACCCTGAACGCATTCGGACCTAATCAGTCACGCTCGTGTGAAATAGGCCTAAGGGTTACGTAGCATCATAAATCAATATAATGCTATGTGACCCTTGCAGGTGAGTCCGCAGCGAGACACTCGCTTGTCTGAAAGGGGGCTCCTCTGGAATTCTGTGAAGAAAAAGGATGCAAATGAGCTATTAGCAAGCTCTGCCTCTGATTCCACCATATGTAAGACAGATGTTTGACCCTTTAAATAGGCCTTGAGACATGACTCGGATATTAAATAAGCCAGCACCTCATCTGCAGACAGCTGTTTCGGGGCGATTGCCCCATATCAGTGCAGGGCAGAGAGTACTGGCTTAACCAGGTGAGAGGCCTAAGTCAGGATTTGGGGAATACTAACTCTCTCTCGGAAGAGAGTGCCTTAGGGCTCTTTCACACGAACGTATGACGTGCTGGTAATCCGCTGTGTGAAAGAGATCCAAGCCCCGTCCCGGACACCAGAGACAAGGAGCAGTAACATGATTGATAATGCTCTTTGCTTCTCTGTGATCTTTTTACTACAAAATCCCGGGACAACTTTATCTCACTGTGATTTTGTAGTAAAAAGATCAGAGAGAGGCACGGCGCCTTATTAATCATCTTAATGCTCCGTGTCTCTGCTGTCCGGAACGGCATCCGCTCGTGTGAATGAGACCTTAGTCGGCGTGAGGAGACTTAAAGCCGTGAGAGGCAATCGCTCCGAAACAGCTGTCTGCAGATGAGGTGTTCTAACACACATCTGAATGCTCCAGACCAACAAAGTGCCAAAACTTCTGGTTTTATAGAGGTGGTCAAGCTGACTGATGAATTAAACAGGGGAATTTGATTAGCAGCAAGTGGCTGCTACTTACCCTTTTAATTCCTATGGAAGCAGTAAGGGTGTACTTAATTTTTCATACACAGATTCTACATTTTGGCCTAGTTTTTATAAAAGAAATAATGGCATGGTGTAATTTGTCCTGTGCTGTGGAGGAGCTGAGGTTGTATTTACCTAGTTTTAAGACCTTCTAAGGGCCATTTTTTTTATCTATGTCCTCATATGTAAAATCGTAGAATTTAAAGAGGGTGTACTTTGCTTTTCCCATAACTGTACAAGGTAAACTAAGGTAAGATAAATCAATCTATACAAAATGACTAAACCTTTATGTAGAGTACATCTGTATATTTACACATTCCATAAAGATAAAAATCGATTGCTGCAGTCTAGTAAGGAAAATAATCATGAACATTTACATGCTATTCTGATTTGTCGGATATGTATTATATATGCCTAATTTTTACGTACCATGAATGATTCGTTTTTAGGCTAAATAAGTATCGTAAGGGCTACACACACAGAAATTTGCTTTGGCATTTTTACTGCTAAAAACCTTTGTAGAAACGTTTGCATGTTTTTTTGCGTCACGTGTTTTTTCCTTAAAGGGCATCTGTTAGCAGTTTTGTACCTACGAAACTGGCTGACCTGTTACATGTGTGCTTGCCAGCTGAAGGCATCTGTGTTGGTTCAATGTTCATATGTGCCCTCATTGTTGAGAAAAATGCTGTTTTAATATATGTAAACAAGCCTATAGGAGCAATGGGGGTGTTGCCATTACACCTAGAGGCTGAGCTGTCTCTGCAACTATCACACCCTCTGCACTTTGACAGGGCCAGGCAGTCTAAACATCATCACAACTGGCCCTGGGACTGGTGGGGGTCCAACACCCCGGACCCCTATGATCAGCTGTTTGAGAAGGCACCCGCGCTCCTTTCTGCTCTGTGACCTTCTTTGTGCTTTCCAAGCACAGTGTTGTACATTGTATAGCGGCTGTGTTTTGACCCCCACCAGTCAAACACAGCCGCTATACAATGTACAACACTGTGCTTGGAAAGCACAAAGAAGGCCACAGAGCAGAAAGGAGCGCGGGTGCCTTCTCAAACAGCTGATCATGGGGGTCCGGGGTGTTGAACCCCCACCAGTCAAATACTGATGACCTATCCAGAGGATAGGTCATCAGTTATAAAATCTTGGAAAACCCTTTTAGCAATCTGAATTAATATAAGTTGTTATATTTTCACACTTCATCTTCAGTCTATATTTCCTGACATTGTTTTAACAGGATGAACTGGATGAGCTGCGAGCTGAGATGGAGGAGATGCATGACAGCTATCTAGAGGAAGATGTTTACCAATTGCAGGAGCTCCGAAGGGAGCTTGACCGAGCCAATAAGAACTGCCGAATTTTGCAATACCGCCTCAGGAAAGCAGAGCAAAAAAGCTTAAAAGTTGCACAGACAGGCCAAGTGGATGGAGAGCTCGTCAGGAGTCTGGAGCAAGACTTAAAGGTAGGAGAAATATTATACGGTATTAACTTTATTCATTATGTAGAAGAATATTCAAAGTGGCTCCTCCAGCCTTCAATAATTCCATATTGTACAATAAATGAATCCTCCAGTGCAAACCTAAAAATTATTATACATAACACATGTATAGTCAACATATCTGTTTCCTATCCCTAATTGGTTCCCTTGCAAGTTGGCCATCACCATCAGACTTCTGCATGCAGAGCCCAATAAGAAAGTCTAAGACTCCACTGATCTCAGATGGACACAGTATCTGGTCCATCCGACCGCAGTGAAAGGAGGAGTGTCTTACACTTTCCAACACTGCTCTGGGTAAGCCTGAGATGGTAGTGACCATATTGAAAGGTGTCCAAAGGGGGACCAGAATGGGGGAATGGTGGGCACTAGGTATCTTGACTGTACATGTGTCATGTAAATTTTAGGTTTCCACTGGATGGTCGCTTTAGTAAAAGTCATAAAATTGGATCCAGTCATAATTTAGCTAAGTTTATTTCTGAGTAAGCTACATGACATGCAATATGGCCACCATGTAAGTCTGCTTGACTTTGTAGAAGTACTTCCACTGGTCTCTCACTGCTGCTTATGTAAGACGCTTTCTGAAAAAAAAAAAAAAATCTTTATGAAATGGAAAAAAAGTGGAAATAGTTTTTGTTTTATAAACCCTTTAATATAGCAAGGAAGGTACTTGGAACGAGAAATTGAAATGTTTCAGCCTTGACATGCTTAATTTGAAAGGGGCTCATTAGGGTATGGTTCTCCTGAATTTCCCTTTTTATTTCAGTCAATTTTTGTGTCCATTAATTAAAAATGTCAACTGCCAGATTCCCACAGCTAAACAAAGCCTTCAGTTCTGGCCCAGGTCCGACCATGCTAGGATCATATACTGGATGCTTAATTACTTTAGTTAGGACTCTCACAGCAAATAAACATTGGAGTGCTTCCTGTCAGCTATAAAAAGACTTCCTAGGAACCGGGAGATAGCCAGCTAAGACACATTTTGTACAGAATTGTAGCTCATTAGACACTAGGTCCAGAATTAGACTTAAGTGCCAAGTCCCCTACTGAGCAAGGAGCTTTATTATATCAAGATCGTGAATATTCTTTTTTACACTTCATTTATGAGATCAGTTATTGGTAAAAAAAAATTCCTGTGTGAATTCCAAGGGGGAAATTTATCCAAACTGGTGTAAAGGAAAATTCGCTTAGTTTCCCGTAGCAACCAATCAGATTCCACTTTACATTTTTCAAAGAAGCTCTGAAAAATGAAAGGTGGAATCTGATCGGTTGCTATGCGCAACTAAGCCAGTTTTCCTTTACACCAGTTTTGATAAATCTCCCCCTAAGTCTTTTTCAAAGCAGTCAGTTTTATGTTGCCCCTCTGCACATCAAGTGAAAGGGGTTCTCTGAGAATGAAGAAAATGAAAATACTTACACATTACGTTATTATAAACATATTCCCAATCACCTTTTAATTGTTTATTATCCCTCGTTTTGTCTAGGAAGCAATCGTTAGGAGAAATAAAATGGTCGCCGTCTTATTGGTACACACAAAACCTGTCCTAATCACGGAGCACAAGTTACTTCAGAACATTGAGCTGCAGACCTGCTTCATCCTCCTCTCTGCTCAACTTGTCAGGGATTATAATCCTGAATACAGTTTAATATGATCTTCAGCTGAATCTCTGTGGAAATGGAGTTCATGAGGAGACATAAAGCACAGAGAGATAGAGAGGACGGACTGTGGTAATGTGGGTCTGTGGTAATGACTGCATACAAGTGCTGCTGCTCATTAGCCACATCCTCAGCTTTCTCTTTGTACTTCATGTCTCCTCATGAACTCCATTCCCACAGAGATTCATTGTGTCATCTGTATTCAGGATCATAATCCCTGACAAGTAGGAGAGGAGGATGAGGCAGCTCTTTACCTCAGTGTTGTGGAGTAACCGGTCCTTCTGTGTGATTAGGACAGGTTTTGTGTGCACTAATAGGACCGCGGCCATTTTATTTTCCCTGATTGTTCCCCAGACAAAATGAGTCATTATAACTAATAAAAAGGTTATTAGTAATTAGTAATGTTATTTTCTCAATTCCAGGAGAACCCCTTTAAGTACCATACGGAAATGCATCTAACACATCCAGCCAATATTTCCATTGTCCGATGGTGATTTCACTGTTGATATACTATGCTAATTCCAGCTCGAAGTGTTTATTGCCTATTTGGCAATTATAGTGTCACTCATGTCTTAAATGGCAGGTAGCATTCAGGCAGAAAACCTAAGTGACCTTCTCAGAAACTGTGTAAAGACCTATCATCCTGTAGCCAAATCATATCCTGATTGTGCCATACATGAGCCTTTTACCTGTAGGGCCCAGAGACCTTAGGAGAGTATCACCATGGTAGCTTGTGGTTCTCTATTGTTGTGACCGGCAGATGCATCTCTAGGTCCTGTACAATTTCAGGTCCCTAGGCATGAGTCTTAGCACCTTGATGGATGGAGTTGTGTTCAATGTCCACTAATTCTAGGAAAGTTTGTACCTGGCACAACCATTCTCCAGGGTTACTCCTAAGTTACTCCTCAACCTCGCTCTTAGACTGCTTTGCTGGGGCAACCATGTGTGTTCATTAAAGGTACTTTAGGGAGCATGGAGTAGATTAATATATAGTTTTTGGTAAAACACTCAGAGCGTATAATGTTTTAATTTCTATCATTGCTCATTTATTGAAATGAATGGGAACAGCTCTGCAGGTACAAATTCTGTCCACCACACATTGGATGGAGCTGTGTAGTTCTGATGAGAGTTCTGGTGCCAGAGCTACTAGGAAACAGCCGATCAGCAGTGGTGCAGGGTGGCGGACCCCCACTCTTCTGATATTGATGGCTTATCTGATAGGCCATCAATATATAAAATCTGGACAACCCCTTTAAATTTAGCACAGCAATTGGAGCAGTGAATAGAGAAGCTCTGGATCCACGTTAAGTACCAGGCTGGTTCTAGCTTTGTTAGAAAGATATTGTCATGTACTACATGATTGTAACAAGGAAGAGCAGGCACACCACTTTCTGGAAAATGAGTGGACTACTGGAAATACTCTAATGAGATTATTATAAAAGTTTTATTCTGAGATATCATACATAAAAATGGCCAGTAAATTACTCTAAAATACATTAAAAATAAAATTGATAAAAATTATCACATAAAAGTCAAGGTTGGTATGTAGTATCCTGAAATAATGTCTTCTGAGTTGAAGAGAAAGTTACTTGTCAGTATTAGTCTGTCTCCATGAGACTCTTACCACTCAGCAGTGGCGATATTCTTGGCATGTGGTATACATGCACGGAGCAGTGTAGTCTCCAAGACGCGGGACTCCGTGCGCTGAGCGCCAAATACTGGATCAATTATAACAGGCACACAGCCCGAAAGACGCACTCAAAGTGACTGATGCACAGCAATGAAAAACTGCAATCACATGAGCGCAGGACGCAGGACGCTGGACGCTGGATTCACAGGGCGTGCTCTCAATCAGGTGATGATATGCAAATGAGTCAGATGTTCTGATCAGCTGGTACAAGTCGCCCAATCCCGTGGTTCACAGGTCCTTGTACCAAAGGTGATCTGTTCCGATCAGCTGGTATGAATCGTCCAGTCCTGTAGTTCACAGGTCCTTGTATCAAGGATAAGTCCAGGTCCTATATTGCGTAAATGGCTGTGTTCAAATAAGAGTTGTTTACAGGATAATACTTTTGATCCACAAAGTCTTCTGTACTTGGGGTCCGGACCAGTACTGGATGTAGGAATTGCGTAGTCGGCTAGACGCGTTTCGAGGCTACCTGCCTCTTCCTCAGTAGCTACCAGACTGCGCTCTTCCAAACATTATATAGGGTACATCATTAAAATCATTAGTAAAACCTGAGATCAGCTAGGAACATTTAAAACATGGCATGGATTCTAAAACGATACCAAATATGTAACAAAGTGTCAAATCTCATACTATGTCCCACAGAATATATATATTATTCTCTTGTGATATTCACAATCGCACAAATATAATAAAATAAAATACTAAAAAGTTTCTTTCATAATATTATTGTAATAATAATAGGTCTCAATGCACACATGCGTTACCTGTGCGTTTTTTGTTCTCATATATCTTAGTAAAAATTTTTAATAAAAATGTTATATATCTCTTTAACCAAAGTACCTATAAGGATATTTATAAGATGTTTTTCTAAAATTCATAAAATTTTTATCCTATATTTGATATGTAACTTCATGTATTATATATTTCATTTCAACAAGAAATGAAATATATAATACATGAAGTTACATATCAAATATAGGATAAAAATTTTATGAATTTTAGAAAAACATCTTATAAATATCCTTATAGGTACTTTGGTTAAAGAGATATATAACATTTTTATTAAATTTTTTTACTAAGATATATGAGAACAAAAAACGCACAGGTAACGCATGTGTGCACTGAGACCTATTATTATTACAATAATATTATGAAAGAAACTTTTTAGTATTTTATTTTATTATATTTGTGCGATTGTGAATATCACAAGAGAATAATATATATATTCTGTGGGACATAGTATGAGATTTGACACTTTGTTACATATTTGGTATCGTTTTAGAATCCATGCCATGTTTTAAATGTTCCTAGCTGATCTCAGGTTTTACTAATGATTTTAATGATGTACCCTATATAATGTTTGGAAGAGCGCAGTCTGGTAGCTACTGAGGAAGAGGCAGGTAGCCTTGAAACGCGTCTAGCCGACTACGCAATTCCTACATCCAGTACTGGTCCGGACCCCAAGTACAGAAGACTTTGTGGATCAAAAGTATTATCCTGTAAACAACTCTTATTTGAACACAGCCATTTACGCAATATAGGACCTGGACTTATCCTTGATACAAGGACCTGTGAACTACAGGACTGGACGATTCATACCAGCTGATCGGAACAGATCACCTTTGGTACAAGGACCTGTGAACCACGGGATTGGGCGACTTGTACCAGCTGATCAGAACATCTGACTCATTTGCATATCATCACCTGATTGAGAGCACGCCCTGTGAATCCAGCGTCCAGCGTCCTGCGTCCTGCGCTCATGTGATTGCAGTTTTTCATTGCTGTGCATCAGTCACTTTGAGTGCGTCTTTCGGGCTGTGTGCCTGTTATAATTGATCCAGTATTTGGCGCTCAGCGCACGGAGTCCCGCGTCTTGGAGACTACACTGCTCCGTGCATGTATACCACATGCCAAGAATATCGCCACTGCTGAGTGGTAAGAGTCTCATGGAGACAGACTAATACTGACAAGTAACTTTCTCTTCAACTCAGAAGACATTATTTCAGGATACTACATACCAACCTTGACCTTTATGTGATAATTTTTATCAATTTTATTTTTAATGTATTTTAGAGTAATTTACTGGCCATTTTTATGTATGATATCTCAGAATAAAACTTTTATAATAATCTCATTAGAGTATTTCCAGTAGTCCACTCATTTTCCAGAAAGTGGTGTGCCTGCTCTTCCTTGTTACAATTTTGCACTTTACAATTGGGTGAGTGACCCAATCAGCAGCGAACCCACTGTTATCTGTTCATCTAGAGTGTTGAGCCTCCCTAATTTCACTGTATTTTACAATGTACTACATGATGTCTGAGTTTTACATTAATCATGAGATAGCTCCTTTAAGAGGATCTGTAAACAGTAGCAAAGGCTTCTATTACCTTTCATGATTTTAACTGGCTCTGTAATATAAAACTTGTTGTAGACAGTAGGAGGTAGGATAAAGTGGTTACTAATTTAATCGGGCTTTGGGCAACGCTTGATGTGCACAATGTGAACCACTCATTCTCTATGGGGCAGGAATGGATGTGGACAGCACACAGTGTGCTATCCGCATTTCCGGAGCGCGCCACCGATCTTCCGGTCCGCGGCTCCAGAAAAAAATATAACATGTCCTATTCTTGTCCGCAATTGCGGACAAGAATAGGCAGTTCTATGGGGGTGCCGTCCAGGTGTATTGCGGATCCACAATACACTACGGACATGTGAATGGGCCCTAGGGTTTTAAAAAGTGCCCTCTACCCTCAGTCCCTAAAATCAAGCGATCTTGTTATGCCTGTGTGTATAATATCCATGTATGTATGTGTGGTTGTGTCATACCTTGTCAGTGGCACCCTAGGCAGTTACCTACTCTGTTTTTCCCCGTCCTAGCCCTGAATATACGTTTCAAGGCGCAAGTGCTTGTTTGTTTATGTAGCTGTGGTATTGTTTTTTTCCTTTTTCTGGAATAATTTTTGATTCATGCCAGAATTGTTCAACCCACATTGTGGCATCCAGAGCACATGGGGCCAGAGACTTAACGCCTGCTGAATACTCTACAGGCCTCTGATTGATTGATTTCTCATCTCTTCCCCCGTGTTACTAGGTAGCCAAAGATGTATCTGTCAGATTGCACCATGAGCTGGAAAATGTGGAAGAGAAGCGAATTAAAGCAGAAGATGAAAATGAAATGTTGCGTCAGCAAATCATTGAAATGGAGGTGGCCAAACAGGCTTTACACAACGAGCTGGAAAGAGCAAAAGAGGTAAGAGCTTCCCGTCCTGTGGAGAAATGTATTCAGGAGGCCTGTGTTGGGCTAGGTTCACACTGAGTGTTTTGGGCAAGGATTTTGATGAGGATTCCTTGCCAAGAGCTCATGCAGAACCTCCCTGCATGTTAAACCATACAACGCCTTTTTTCCGGTTTTAAAAACTGCACCACAACAAAAAGAAGTGTCCTGTGCATTCTTGACCCCGATTCCGCATTGAATTCATTCATAATGGCAAGGAATTAAATTCCTTGCCAAAACCGCATTAAAAAACACATCGGGGGAAAAAATGCATGGAATAAAACCTGATGATAGCCTCATAGGACAATCGCTAATAAAACAGATATTTGAATTCTTCTGTACCCCTGTGACAACATTTTTGCTAAATTGAAAGTTTCAGTGCTGGATGCCTCGTTTTAATTACCTTCTTAGGAGCTGGTGATACAAATGTCACGTTGTCATTAGTTGCATGTGTTGACAGAATTACTCTCTGTTGTAAATTTCTGTGACAACCAATATGGCTGCACCACTTACTGTCACTTTCACAACAATTCTCACCACAACTACATAGAAAATTATATCTTTAAAGGGGTTGTCCAAGTGTTTAACACCGATGACCTATCCTCACTGTACATCATCAATATGTGACTGGTGGGGGTCTAACTCCTGGCACCCCCGCTGATCAGCTGTTTTAAGTGGCCACTCTGGTGAGCGCCGTGGCCTCTGTGCAGTTTACTAAGCACAATGTCGTCCATTGTACAGTGGCTGTTCTTGGTACTGCAGCTCAGCACAATTAGTTTAAATGGGACTGAGCTGTGCATAGGCCATGTGACCGGTGGATGTGGTGTCACTGGCCTAAGAAGGGGGCACTCAAGGAGTGCCACGGCCTCTTCAAACAGCTGATCAGCAGGGGTGGCAAGAATTAGACCCCCACCGATCAAATACTGAGGATCGGTCATCAGTATTAAAGGGGTTCTCAGACTCTCCTGAGGATAGGTCATAAACATCAGATCGACGGGGGTCCAACACCAGGCACCCCAGGCAATCAGTTGTATGAGGAGACAGCGCGCGCAGTGTGCACGAACAGTCTCCCTTCTCTCTTCCTGTTCGCCGCTGCTTTGCCATAGACTGCAACAGTGAACAGGAAGAGAGAAGGGTGACGGCACGTGATAACTGCGTGCGCAATCTCCTCATACAGCTGATCGATGGGAGGGCTGGGTGTCAAACCCCCACCGATCTGATATTGGTGACCTATCCTGAGGATAGGAAGAACGGACCGGCACTCGCTGTTAGTATATAATCTTGTGATTTATTGTCACATTCCAGTGACGGTGTTTCGGCATACAATCTGCCTTTATCAAACTGTTACAGTTCGATAAAGGCAGATTGTATGCCAAAACGCCATCACTGGAAGGTGACAATAAATCACAAGATTATATACCAACAGCGAGTGCCGGTCCGTTCTTCCTTTGATCTACATGGGACGCCTGCGCTGGGACACGCGCACCGCCACTCTATCTCCCGTAGTGCCGATCGATATATTGTACACACTATCCCGAGGATAGGTCATCAATATAGGAGAGCCCGGAGAACCCCTTTAAACACTGGGACAATTAACAGCAATGTAATTCAGGGTTTTGTAAATGCTTTGTATAAACTAGTAAATCTTTGGATTTGTAAAATGGTAAATCCCTGGATTTGTTGGATAATGTTGCAATGCTTGTAGCCATCTAAGTTTTGTGAAGATTTTAGTTGACCAGCTTAGGTTGCTTCACATGTGATGTTTTTCACATTTTGTTTTTGCCATGATTTCTACAAAACCAAGGAACTGTGAATGTGCACTCTACTTTCAACATCTTGCATTCAGTGTGGATTTGCTGCGAATTTCACCCTCTTTAAAAATTCATACTGCAGGTCAGTTTGTCCTAAGGTATGTCCCGCAGCATGTGGAGGCAATGGGACAGATGGATGGTTCTTGCAGAAACTTGTGACCTGAACCATTGACTTTTAGGTACCTGCACACATTGTTTGTGACTTTTTTGACAAATCTTATGTCTGCCAGCCCTGTGCTCTGGTGAAACCTCACGCCGTTCAGCATTCGCGCCTGCAGGGCTGGCAAACAGATGTGAGAGCTGCCTGGCCCTGTCAATCAGGACTTGGAGGGAGGCGACAAAGGTGGGAGAACGGAGTCTCTAGGAGCAGGGACAACGCCCCCTCCCCCCGCTCCTAGAAGCTAATTAGCATATCGCTAATGTCAACTAGCTTAATAGGGTTAAATCTGGTGACAGAATCCCTTTAACAAACAGAAAATCTGCAACAAACCCCACACAGATAAGGGTACTTTCACACTAGCGTTTCTCTTTTCCAGCACTGAGTTCCGTCAAAATGGCTCAATGCCGGACAATAACTGATCAGGCATATCCCCATGCATTCTGAATGGAGAGTAATCCGTCCAGGATGCATCAGGATGTCTTCAGTTCAGTCATTTTGACTGATCAGGCAAAAGATAAAACCGCAGCATGCTACGGATCCGGCATTTTTTTCCATAGGAATGTATTGGTGCCGGGTCCGGCATTCAAAACACCGGAATTCCGGATCTGTCCTTCCAGTCTGCGCATGCGCAGACCGAAAAAAAGGTGATTAAAAATAAATGCCGGATCTGTTTTGCCGGATGACACTAGAAAGACTGATCTGGCATTTCAATGCAGTTTTCTGACTGATCAGACATTTTTAAGACTGATCAGGATCCTAATCAGTCTTACAAATGCCATCAGTTGGCATACGTTTTGCCGGCGACAGAACTGCTTGCCGGATCACTCTGCCGCAAGTGTGAATGTAGCATAACGCACCTAAACCACGATAAACAGTGCAGTTTTCAGTGCCGTTTTTGGTGAAGATTTCTTCTGCATGCAAATCTGCACCATGTACAGCCACCCTTGCTACTTGCACATGTTGCAGATTACACGTGTTTTTTCCATGCAGATTCTCGTGCGGAAAAAACCTTGCATAATACAGTACCAAAACGTGTATGAGATCAGACAAATGTCATGTACACTTTGGTACGAAAATTTACCTGCTGTGTGGATTTTGGATTCGGCTGCATGTCAGTTCTTTTGCGGTTCTTTTGTACAGATTTCACTCTTTTCAATACTAGGGTGAGATCAGCGCAAAACCTCATCAAATCCCCACCGAAAACCGCAAGTAATCAGCTCGAATGTCCAAGAATTTTCAGGACAGACCGTGTGCAGGTGCCCTTTGAGGGTAATTGTCCGGTGTGGATGACGGTAGGATGATCCATTTCGAAAGGGCCCAAGTAGATTCCTGAATCTTAACCAGAGTCTTCTCCCACCAGACAGCCCAGGATTATTATGCAGCACTGCCAGATTGCAGCCACACGACAGGAGGTTATCAATGGTCGTATCTTGCAGCTGCCGCCGCTAAGAGAGCCATGTAGACTCGCCTTAACCCCTTAGTGACCACACACTTTTTTTTTAAAGCCCATGAAATCCTAATGGGAAACATTAACTGCCCCTAGTGACTCACCTCTGCAAAATCACCCTTAATACTATAAAATAGTCTTTATTTATAACCATACTATACCTAGAAGAAGAATTCTAAAAATGGCTCCAATTAACCCTTAAATTGCTTCAGCGCAGAGGGTATCAAATACCAACATGAAATGCAGGTATTTGATAAATCTCCCCCTAAGACTTGACAGATGAACCATACATATGTAATTATAATCCGTTACCCACAGACTAGAATGACTTTGCATGACTTTTTTCTTTATTATTAGCCTTCTACGTAGTAATCATTAAGTCGGCGTCTACATACGTAGAAGATAAAGCATAGCTTTCCGTCTTTGTGTGGTTATCAATAGGAAGCAGAGAAAATATATGGCTCTGGCCTTTTCCTTGCAGCATTGTCTTGCAGTAATACCCAGCTGCTAGAAGTTACTTTGTGCTTCTTTGTGTCCGCCGCATGCTGTTTATATTGCCAAGAAGCTTTCAGACAGTTGCCTGGCTGGGCATCACAGAGGGTTGGGGCGACCCGGGTGAAGAGCACAGCGCTGCAGGAGGATTAGGCGCAGGGGAGCAGCTGCACTGGGATTTGCCGTGAATAGTTTAAATGGTTTTGTTAAAAGAGTGAATGGATCAGGGCTGGCGTGAAGAGAAAAGGAGGAGAGGGTGTTGTCTCCACAGCTGACAGCCCTCATTAGTTCTAATGGAAACAGACGGCCTCGGTGACTTGACATGTCAAGAACGTTCACTGCACATTAAACTAACCAGCAATAATTTACCAGTTTCCCACAAAATATACGGTTTCATGTCGTACTTGTATAATGTTATTTTCAAGAAAGTATTACGGGGTTAGTCAACATTCTCCCAAATGTATTTCAGTAACAGCACATCCTTTTAGGACATGGCATTTAAAGAGCACCTATAAGCAGGGCCAACCCCATTAAACCAGGCATACTGACTTGATCCCGCTGATTAAAATGATTCCCGTCTTGTGCAAATCGGTTGTGGAGTTCCCCATAAAAATAATGTTATCCTTCATGCAAATGCACCGAGAAGCATGACCAGCACTGGAAAGCTGAAGAGCTGAGGTGCACCGAGGAGCTAGACCGCCCCCTCAGTGCACCGAGAAGCATGACCAGCACTGGAAAGCTGAAGAGCTGAGGTGCCCCGAGGAGCTAGGCCGCCCCCTTAGTGCACGAGAAGCATGACCAGCACTGGAAAGCTGAAGAGCTGAGGTGCACCGAGGAGCTAGGCCGCCCCCTCAGTGCACAGAGAAGCATGACCAGCACTGGAAAGCTGAAGAGCTGAGGTGCCCCGAGGAGCTAGGCCGCCCCCTCAGTGCACAGAGAAGCATGACCAGCACTGGAAAGCTGAAGAGCTGAGGTGCACCGAGGAGCTAGGCCGCCCCCTCAGTGCACCGAGAAGCATGACCAGCACTGGAAAGCTGAAGAGCTGAGGTGCCCTGAGGAGCTAGGCCGCCCCCTCAGTGCACCGAGAAGCATGACCAGCACTGGAAAGCTGAAGAGCTGAGGTGCACCGAGGAGCTAGGCTGCCCCCTCAGTGCACTGAAGCCCTCATTTCCATATAGAAGAAAAGTATTTTTTCTTGGAAATGCCACGACTGATTTCATTTTCACATTTTCATTTTAATCAGCTGAATCAATCTTACCAGGGTGTTTGCCTAGTTTAAAAGGGTGGATGCTGCTCATACATGCCTTTTGAAAGGGGTTGTCCGAGTAATTTAAAAACTTGGACAACCCATGCAAATGTCTTAAAATAATGAATGTATACTCACCTATTTTGTCCTTTGGTTCTTCGAGTGCTGTGCTCCGGTCCTCCCACTGTTGACGCTTAAACTCGGACAACCCCTTTAAGCATGCATGATTATTGTGCATGCTAAATTACATTGCGATATCACATGTAGTATTAGCCTTATGGGATCTTTTGACATTGCTTATGTATGTGCGATGTCATGCATCTACGATTTTACAATGGCAAAAAAAAAAACTTTAGACATCAAGTTTAAGTCCCTCTCCCTAGAACCAACAAACAGCTCACTGATCATATATGAAATTGTGCTGCAACCTTGCATGAAATTGTAGCGCAGCAAAGCATGGGCACTATGGAGGCCCATCCTTAGGCTGAGTTCACACAGGGGCGAGATTTCCGCGCGGGTGCAATGCGTGAGGTGAACGCATTGCACCCGCACTGAATCCGAACCCATTCATTTCTATGGGGCTGTGCACATGAGCGGTGATTTTCACGCATCACTTATGCGTTGCGTGAAAATCGCAGCATGTTCTATATTGTGCGTTTATCACCAACACAGGCCCCATAGGGGTGAATGGGGCTGAGTGAAAATCGCAAGCATCCGCAAGCAAGTGCGGATGCGGTGCGATTTTCACGCATGGTTGCTAGGTGACAGTCTATTCACTGTATTATTTTCCCTTATAACATGGTTATAAGGGAAAATAATTACATCTACAAAACACCGAACCCAAACCTGAACTTCAGTGAAGAAGTTCGGGTCTGAGTACCACAGTCAGTTTTTTATCACACCGCGTGCAAAACGCATTGCACCCTCACGATAAAAACTGAACAACGGAACTCAATCGCAGTCAAAACTGACTGCAATTGGGTACCTACTCGCACGGGTTTGCCGCAATACATCCGGGACGCATCCTGAACAAATCCGTCACACCCGTGTGAACCCAGCCTTAGATGTGATTTTACTACAGAACAGTGCCTATGGGAATAACACACTTAACCCTGTGTAGTGAGGCTGCAAAGGCATGTCAGCAAAAATGAGGGGAAAGATGGAAAGGAGTATGGCTGCAGAGTTTGTTCCCTATGTGACCATGGAGACGCACGGTTCTGCATTGGAACTGTAGGCACAAAATAATAAGAGATTGTTAAAGAGGACCTTTCACCACTCCCAACGTGCCTGTTTTAATTGCATTCCCCATGTAATAACTGTAACAGCGACCTCTGTGCGGCACTGTTCCCCCACTCATCACCGTGGTCCCAGGCGCCGTGCTCATCTGTAAACTCTACTTCCAGCCTCTGTTGCAGCTCTGGACTCTGCCTGTGCGGTTGGTACTACCTATGTGGATTCCGCTCCACAACTTCCATTTAACCTGGACTCTGCTTGTACTCGGCACAGATGTGGCAGTACGCATCACTCCCTGGGCAGGACTGGGTCATGTCATGTGATCTCGTTAACCTACCCTGGCTCTCCTGCAGGTATTTAAGTGGCTCAGCCCTTTACCCAGACGCCGCAGAGTCAAGGTCCTAATCTTGTGCTAAGAGCTTGCTTACCACTCGTGTTCCTGACTTCATACTTCATTCCTGGACTTCGTTTATCGTCTGATCCCTGCCTGCTTGCATCGTCTCTCCTGTTGCCGACCCGGATTGCCTGACCTTGTTCCTGTGCCGCTTGCCCTGACCCATTGCTTGTTCTGACTATGTCTCTTCCTCTGGTTCCTGTCTTGTTGCTCCTGATAACGACCCTGCCTGTCTGACCATGTCTGTACTGTCGGTACCTTCGCAGGTACCTCCTGGTCTGCCTGGATCAGCTGCCACTGACTGGTTTACGCTCTGGAGTAGCCCCTGGCAATTACCGACGGTCAAGCCTATCCTCACCATTTGAGGGTCTAGTGAAATCCGGGTAGTTGCTTAGTTACTCCCCTCCAGATTATTGCTAGTCAGTGGCACAGTGGGTTCACTTCCGCTGATCTGTGACAATAACAATTCTGGAGAATCTATTCTTAAGTCTCTATGTTGTTCTGTTCCTTTATTATTTTAACTAGAAGTTATGAATTAATTGCTAGCAGTCTGCAATAAGGGTACCGAGGGGTGTTAACCAGTTGAGGGGGGTGTCCCTGCACAGTCTGACTCTATCTAGTTGATGCTGCCATTGTCAGACTGTATAGGTACACAGCCCCAACTGGTTACTTCCCCTCTGTACCCTTACTGCAGACTGCTAGCAATTAATTCATAACTTCTAGTAGAAATAATAGAGGAATGGCACAACATACAGACATAAGACTAGATGTTCCAGAATTGTTATTACATGGGGAATGCATGAAGCTATTAAAACAGGCATGTCAGGAGTGGTGAAACGTTCTCTTTATTGTAGATGATTTGATTTATTTTTGCCACATGCATTCCTCTTTGTTAATAGGGGTATTCCAGCCGAAACATTCCTCAACCATCCCCATGATAAATGGTAGATTGATGGCAGTTTTCTACGATGCCTACTGATTGCTAGATGGGGGCACCCCAGTCACTAACCCAGGCTTCTTCACCATACAACTTTATTGGAGTCATGGAAACAGCATCGGATAGATCCTCGTTGTAAGGGCTGTTTACTAGGTGAATGTATTTAGCTGTACATAAATAATGTTTGTCTTCCACATAATTCGTATCGTTATGACGTGTTCATTTACATTCTTCTCCATGCGGTACAGCCTTGCCTTGTTGATGCAGGCAGGAGATTTACGCCACAGCTTAGAGCATACCCTTTCTTGTATCACTTTGCCTTTTTTTATAACATAGAGCACTTGAAGGTCTTGTCATTTCACATTATCAACATCTAATGCTAAATGCCAGGGAGCTGGCTGAGCAGGAGGTGCAGCAGAATTCCACTGTAGTCTTCTTGGCAGGAGCAGATTGTGTGATCTCCCCTCCTGCTTGCAGAATGGAAATAAGACCGTCAGTGGGGAAATGTTTTACAGCGTTATTATACTGCACTTTAATAACATTTATACACATGAAGAGCCAACGTGAAAGAGTCGTTCATTACAGATAGTGTCTGCCTGCTGAGAATGAAGAATACAGGAATGCACTGCAAATCCTAATCCACTAAGTGGTGGGGCAGTGACGTCATATCTACTGAGATTACAGGTTTCTCTAGTTTTTTTTTTACCGCCTTCTGTGCACTGTGCGTATGGAAGGAGGATATGTGAATAGCAAGGAAGACTGGGACAGATAGTAATGTAATAGAGTGTAATATTTAGACAGTGTAAATTTAGATCAGACAGTCGGAAGTTGCGCCAGATGTAAGGTGTGTAAGGCAGGTTTCACATGCATCCTGTCATCCGGCTCGGTTCCCCTCTGGCGTTATCTGCACCACTGAAATCAGAACTGATCCCATAGTTTTCTAAGGGGTCACTCACAAATATTTGGCACATTACTCATGATGCCATATGTCAAATAGTGCAGGATAGAAAAATGCTGCATGCTACTTTTATCTGTCCGGTGCCGTCCCACTATGGAAGGCGTACCTGGGCACTACAGTGTAGAACACATGTTGTGTCTGGTTCCTGGCCTAAAATAACTGCCCGTGCACAACTGAGAAGCGGGCCTTACATCTTACAAGAAATAAGCCTTTTCTAACTTTTTTCAATAGCATTCAGCCAAAAGCAGTTGAAGGTGTGCGAGTATCTTTAGTATTTGAACGGCTTCCTTTAAAAGGGAAGTTTAGAAAGTTGATTGCCTTACATTGGATTTAGTCAAGCCCTCCAGTTATTGAGGAATTTAGAAGGAAAGGAAACACGATGTTAGCGTATGAGAAAATGGTGTTTAGGAAAAGATGATATCTGCAAAAATTTGAAAAATTGTGGGGTCGTTGGAGGTCTAGAACTGAATAAAATAGGTGAAGTCCATTGAGTGCTGAAGTGGGGGGTGGGGGCAGTTGGGTGGGAAGGGTATGTTGCGGTTACACTTACATTGTATGGTTGCCTGCTGTATCATAATCATCAGTGGTATTAATTTGTATGTCAAACTATGGGACATGATACGCTTATATTTATAACAATTAGGGCTGAAAAGATTATTCAAATAACTCGATTAAATCGAGTCAAAAAATTCATCGATGCAGTTTCCCTGCATCGAGTAATCGTTACATCACATGAGCACGGAGCGGGAGTGAAATTAAGCATCTCACTCACCGCTTCCCTGTCCTCCAGAGGCCAGAGAGGCAGGACTGAGCCGGCCGGCACAGCGGAGGGAGGAGGGGGGAGGAGGGAGTCCCTCCCTCCCCACTGTGCGCGGCTGCCGCTGAACACCAATGAGGACAGAGGAGGAGGGGAGGGACTGTGGCCACTGCGCCACCAATGAATGTGCCGGCCATATCCCACAGGGTCCCCCTCCCCCCCCCATCATTGGTGGCAGTTTGCAGTTCCGATCGGTTACCATGGCAGCCAGGAGTCACGCTACTGAAGTCCTGGCTGCCATGGTATGTTAGTGAGCAGAGAGCAGCGCATTATACTCACGTGCGCTGTGGCCGCCGGTCGCTCCTTCTTCTGTCTGTGCGGCGGATTGCTAATGCTTACAGCATTAGCAATGCGCCGCACAGACCTATGAGAAGGAGCGACCGGCGGCCACAGCGCACGTGAGTATAATGCACTGCTCACTAACATACCATGGCAGCCAGGACTTCAGTAGCGTGGCTCCTGGCTGCCATGGTAACCGATCGGAGCCCCAGCATTACACTGCTGGGGCTCCGATCGAAACTGCAAACTGCCACCAATGATGGGGGGGGGACTCTGTGGCCACTGCCACCAATGATTAATACTGGGGAGGGGGGGGGGGGTTGCGTTACCAGAGGGGGCAGATCAGAGGCTGGGGGCAGGCAGATCAGAGGCCTCCAAGGTGCTTTCATTAACCTCTTCAAACCAATAACTTTATACATGCCCATTGGGTTTGGAGGGGTTAATGGAAGCACCTTGGCATTAGGCATGTATAAAGTTATTAACCCCTTCAAACCAATAACTTTATACATACCTAATGCCAAGGTGCTTCCATTAACCCCTCCAAACCAATAACTTTATACATGCCTAATGCCAAGGTGTTTCCATTAACCCCTTCAAACCAATAACTTTATACATGCCTAATTACGTACGTTATTTTAAGTAGCTTTTTCTTATTAGATTACTCGATGATTTGAGAAATATAATCGTTAGAATACTCGATTACAAAAATATTCGTTTACTGCAGCCCTAATAACAATGTTACATTGTTGTATTTTATTACAATAAAAATGATCTGATTTATAAAAGGGAAGTGTAGAGACAATGCATCAGTGCCTGTCAGGAGAATATTGCCCTTGGTTTATTCACAGACGATGCAGTCATAGAGAAAAATGTAGAATATGAATTTCTCCATTGCCGTGTATCTTAGTTTTCAGCTTGTTTATTAAATTAAAGCTTCATTCATTCTTGTGCTCTCTAAGATCTATAGTATATTCATTTGTTGATTACCCATCTAAAATGATATTGCACCTATGAACCAGTAAAGAAAGCATAGGGAACATGATTCCATAAAAAAAGGTTTTGGTGAGCAAAAACCGTATTACGTATTGCCACATATGGTGTTTGCAGACGAAAGCCTTTTTTTTTAGAGATGGAGCATTGTTCCCTACGTTTTCTTTACTAGAGGAGACAGGTTTTGGAGACAGGTTTTGGACAGATGGCCTTAAGTTCTCTTACAAAATGTCTTGATAAACTTGGGAATTCATTTTTCCTTCGATGATGGCAATCCGTCCAGGCCCTGACGCAGCAAAGCAGCCCCAAACCATGATGCCATCTGTCCACCAGCTGAAGCTCAGCAGAAGATGGGTGTCTCAACAGGACAACGACCCAAAGAAGTAAATCAACAACAGAATGCTTAAACAGAAGAAAATACTCCTTTTGGAGTGGCCCAGTCAGAGTCCTGACCTCAACCCGATTGAGATGCTGTGGCATGACCTCAAGAAAGCGATTCACACCAGACATCCCAAGAATATTGCTGAACTGAAACAGTTCTGTAAAGAGGAATGGTCAAGAATTACTCCTGACCGTTGTGCACGTCTGATCTGCAACTGCAGGAAATGTTTGGTTGACGTTATTGCTGCCAAAGGAGGTTCAACCAGTTATTAAATCCAAGGGTTCACATACTTTTTCCACCTGCACTGTGAATGTTTACATGGTGTGTTTAATAAAAACATAGTAACATTTAATTCTTTGTGTGTTTTTAGTTTAAGCAGACTGTGATTGTCTATTGCTGTGACTTAGGGCTCTTTCACACTTGCGTTCTTCTGTTCCGGCATAGAGTTCCTTCGTCGGGGCTCTATGCCGGAAGAATTCTGATCAGGATTATTCCCATGCATTCTGAATGGAGAGAAATCCGTTCAGGATGTCTTCAGTTCAGGACCGGAACGTTTTTTGGCCGGAGAAAATACCGCAGCATGCTGCGCTTTTTGCTCCGGCCAAAAATCCTGAACACTTGCCGCAAGGCCCGATCCGGAATTAATGCCCATTGAAAGGCATTAATCCGGATCCGGCCTTAAGCTAAACGTCGTTTCGGCGCATTACCGGATCCGACGTTTAGCTTTTTCTGAATGGTTACCATGGCTGCCAGGACGCTAAAGTCCTGTTTGCCATGGTAAAGTGTAGTGGGGAGCAGTATACTTACCGTTCGTGCGGCTCCCGGGGCGCTTCAGAGTGACGTCAGGGCGCCCCACGCGCATGGATGACGTGATCGCATGGATCACGTCATCCATGCGCATGGGGCGCTCTGACATCATTCTGGAGCGCCCGGGAGCCGCGCGGACGGTTTGTATACTGCTCCCCCGCTCCGCACTACTACTATGGCAACCAGGACTTTAATAGCGTCCTGGCTGCCATAGTAACACTGAACGCATTTTGAAGACTGATCCGTCTTCAAATGCTTTCAGTTCACTTGCGTTTTTCCGGATCCGGCGTGTAATTCCGGAAAATGGAGTACACGACGGATCCGGACAATGCAAGTGTGAAAGAGGCCTTAGATGAAGATCAGATCACATTTTATGACCAATTTGTGCAGAAATCCATATCATTCCAAAGGGTTCACATTTTTTTTCTTGCAAAAATAAATAAATATATATATATATATATATATGTGTGTGTGTATATATATAAAGTAAGAGCAGCACACTATATCAAGCGATATGTGAGGAAAAGCACGGTAGCACTCGTAGCACAAAAAATTGTGATTTATTCAACCCAGTGTCGGCAACGTTTCAACTGCTTGTTGCAGCCTTTTTCAAGCCATACAGACATGTGCAGTAATGTGGTATATAAAGAGGTGTGTTCAATTACATCCATGATCATACAGTTAATACAATAAATAATCCAACAGATAGATAAAAAGCATATACAAATATATAAATAATCCAGTGATGAGCGAATGACATAATCCAAATGTGTACAATTCATATAATATAAGCCAGTGTATTTCATATACTACCATAAAAACATTAAAGACCCATAATTAATAAATAGATAATTCAGGTGAACATGATATAAACAATTAAAAATCAAAGAACAATCTCACATGGTGCAATGGACGACAGGACCGCCATGGTGTACACACTGGGCCAATGCGCATGCGCGGGACTTCGATCCAAACGCAATGCCGACATCTTGCGTGAAACGCGATCATGCGTTGCACTGAACTTCCGCGAGAAATGTAATTTCGTGTTACAGCTGCGAGACCATAACAAAGATGTACGACTTTCTCCACCATCGTCACTGCGCATGATAATGCCCATTTTACAAGCGTCACCCAAGGGCGTCACATAATATAGAGACACATATTCCAAAAAGGTGCGAAATTCCAATATTACTAGGAACCTTCCCTCAGCCTAGGATGTGTGTCACACCGGTGTCAATGCATCAGCAATGGCACCACTGTGTCAGGTTCCCGACAGGGCACCTCCACATTTACTGTGGTACACAACAGTCGTTACCCATCACAACTATCATTGGCCAAACTTGAGCTGCTGCTACTATAGGATAAATTTCTAGCAACGGTGAAGATTTTAGGGCTTCCTCGTCTCACGATATTTCTGGTGGCCAAGGACCTGCGAACTACTGTCTGTCAAAGATTGCTGCAAAGCCGCTGGAAGCTGCTGCATTCGAGAAAACAGTGGGAGAAGCAGGACTCCATTGCCGAACGAACAAGGAAACGCCATTCTATTGGGACAAAAATCTATCCCACATTGCCAGGTCGGCTAAGGCTTCTGAATCAAAATGAATGGGAGAGTCCTGTTCGGCGGCCGTGAGAAGTAACCTGGAAATGGCCCTGCTTTGGGGCATGACTCTCGTGGCAAAGTTATACATGCCTAATAAGGACTGAAAATCTGCCTTGGTGAGGGTATTAGATGATACTGATTTGCTAACTTTTCTTCCGGAAGCCTTGCTTCCATCTTGACGGAATCCAGAACTATGCCCAGGAATGTGACTGCCGTGGAAGGACCCTCTGTTTTTGAATCTGCGACTGGAACGTTAAGTTTTGAGATAAGTTGCAGTAGGGACGCTAGCCTGTTGGGCTCATGACCTGGTTCTTCTATCAAAAGAAAGTCCTCTAGATAATGAATAACCATTGGGCAGTGGCAATGGTTAACCAAAATCCAGTGCTTGTTCGAACTGGTCGAACAACCATGGACTACTTTTGGATCCGAAAGTCAACCTGTTTGCGAAGTAATATTTATTCATCCATTTGATACCATAAAATTTCCAAAGCTGTGCCTGGACAGGCAGCAGCTTGAAGGAATCGGCGATGTCTACTTTTGTTAACCATGCGCCTCTTCCTGCCAGCAGGATCAACTGGGTAGCTTCATTTACTGAGGAATAGTGCATGGAAAACTCTTCGGATGGAATCAAAGAGTTAAGACTGGGTATGTGAGAACTGTGAGGAGCTGAAAGGTCGTAAATTAAGCGTTTTTTATTAGGAAATGTATTTGTAACAATTTGTATAGTACGAACCCTCCAGTAGTCAAAAGGAACTGTAGAAAAGGACCAATGAGAAAGCCCTTTTGGAGCTCGGACTAAAGCAGGGTACTTACAGAATCAGGATCCCTTACTGCAGACAGAAGATTATCTCCCTCCCAGGTGGACTGAGGCAGGGCTACGAGCCCCGTGTGAAAACCCCCTGTGAGGCCGGAAACCAAAAATTGGACAAAGGAAGGATCTTGGTGATCCAGCAGAAGGGAAGAAGGGATGCTAACAGCTCTACATTGACCCCGACTCGTCAGTAATGCTTTGAAGATTTTTGAGGGCAGGTGGTTTGGGGTGGGCACTGAAGCAAACTGAGCAGACATGGAGAGCTCAACACTTGTTATAATTGCAAACTTCGAGATTATAGTTATTACAGATTTGCCTAGCAAAACTATCGGTCTACCCAATTTATCCACTGCTGGAGACTGCCTTTGGAGGCCGGATGGACCAGGGACGTGCCTATCTTGAGAAGCAGAAGCTAAATTGGGGCACCAATCAGACGAATGGAGAATGGACTGGCAAGATGCGCAGGAAGGAGCCTTGAGACCTGCGAAGTGCCGGCAGAAAAGCTCCATATCTAATACGGCCCAGTTGGTGACATGCCTAAACTGAGCTAGGGCGGCGGCGGCTTTGGCTGAGAAGGAGCGGTGGTAGTCGTAGAAAGCGAAACCACCATACTTGCCACATGCCACGGGTAGAGATAAATGTCCGGTTCCTCCCGTCTCTCTGGCTGGGCAGGGCAAACAATGTCCCTGAAGATACTGAAAGTCATAGGAATTCTGGTATAGACAGTTTCTTATTTAGATGGGAGTCTTTAGACTTGAGGATTAGGGACACATCACCGCAGGCAATTGTCTTATTCTCCATGATATCGTGGGTGGCGATAAGTATGGAGGCTAGATTGACATCCTTCCCTTCCAAAATATCCTTCCTAATATTCTCGGGGATGAAATGGGAAGGTGCGATGTCAGGGGTACTGGGAACCCTACCTGGGGAGGGGCAGCGGGAAGTAGAGGGGACTGAAACGGGTGGGACTGGAGTAGCGGCCGTGGAGGTTCAGGATTCGACAGCAAGCAGCCGAGACTGCATATCTGATACTGCGCTGGAGATGCTGTTAATGGATACGTGCAACTGTTGCAGGGAGAGTTGGATAGTGGACATGGACACTTGATCCTCAGCAGGAGCTGATGTGCTGGTAACTAAAAGTCTATATAGTTCAGCCTTCCAAGCAAAGGCCGGATGGCGAATGCCTCGATGGTTTAGTTCCGCAATTAACTTAGGTACGATCCAGCTTCACAGGGACATGCAGCTAGCATGATTGAAGGGTTGAGATTCCGGAACTGAGACAGCATCTTCGATATCAGATAAGTGCGACATGACTGCAACTGTGAAGCAAGAAAAAATTAAGCCTAGGCGTGACCTCGAACGAACCAGTGCAACCCCGAAATGTGCAATAGAATAGAAGATGAATTGGTTTGATAGCTGAGAACAGACGGTAGCGAGCCCACAAGACTGTGGGAGAACGACTCGGTAGGACGTGGAAGTAAGAAAATTAAGGCGATGAGAGGGAAGTGACCGGCTGTTGGGTGCACTGTTACCTGAGTCGAGATTAGCTGAAACCTGGAGAAAAAACACGAATGCAAATAACTATAGAAGGAATTGAATGACGGGACCTTGCGATGACATGATTAAAAAAGCGAGTGGAGCAAACCTGATTGGCGTAAACACGAGTACAGGCAACAATGTAATAGACAATGGAACTTGAATAATGACCTGCCGTGCGGAGGCCTGGTTGTGATATGAGCTATGTGGCCTGGGTGATGGACCAGGCTAATGACCTAGAAGCGTAAACCTGGCCGTATGGCAGGTTAGCCCTGAGCAAATTTGTACTACGTGTCCCGAGTAACGTGACAGGAGGTTAACATTTACAAACGTGACCTGGCCGACGTGGCAGGTTGGCCCTTATCAATTTGAGCTACATGGCCTGAGACAGGCAGTAGATATTAACAAACATAACCTGGCCGACGTGGCAGGTTGACCCTAAAAGAATTGTACTACGTGGCCTGAGTAATGTGGCAGGCGGTAGATGTTACCAAACGTGACCTGGCCGGCGTGGCAGGTTGGCCCTGATCAATTTGAGCTACGTGGCCTTAGTAACGTGACAGGCGGTAGATGTTAACAAATGTAAACCTGGCCGACGTGGCAGGCTGATCCCAAACGAAAATGAACTATGGCGGGTAACCCTAGAAGCAAAAAAATTAAATGACCTGTTGGGCATAATAAAATACATAAAATAAAACACAAACCTGTGAATGCTGAAGGTATAAGCATGAAATAAACGTGAATCTTGAGCAGAACAAGCCGAGACGAGGACCGTGCCTTTGACCTAGACAGAAAGCAAGGAGATAATCGTTGAACCTGGTGAAGACGACTGTGAGGGCCGTAAGAGCTGAAAGCAACAGGCAAGGCATAGGCAAACATATTAGAACGTGCTAGCCTAAAACACGTGAAAAACTTAACAAAAATGAGCTCCAACAAGTCTCTCTCTCCAACCTCTGCCGGCGGCAAGGGAAGAGAGAGGGATCCTGATTCAAAGTATGCCAGTATCTCCTGTCTGCTTGCAAGTTTTGCCTTCATTTTCTTCCATAAGCATATAAAGGGTTAAATTACCCTTAGCAATGCATAGGATGATATGGGTGTGGATTTGCCACGAATTCATTTGCTACAAAATCTTCAGCAAAAATTCTTACTATATATGACCATCCACATGTCCTGGTTATATTAGTTTTTCTTTTGCCCAATTTTCCTAAATTGCTGAAAAACCGTGAGTTGGAATAGACCCTTTGTTTAGAGTTGGCAGATATTCACAAAAAGTCGTCCAAGTGAACTGGAATAGCTGTATATTATTCGCACAGTTAGCGCTGAGGTCACGTAGCCTGGGACGCAAGCTCAGTTGCCGGGGAAACAGGACGCCCAAGAGGCGAAGCTGAGAGCTCGCGGCCCACGTGACCTTGCAATGCCGGCGGGAGGAGATGCGACCGGAGCTGGCCTGGCAGCGGGTGGCCAAGAGGGGGGCAGCGAAAGGAAGCATGGGAGGGGGGCAGACTTACCCAGGATGCCGGTAAACTTGCGCTGCCCAAGATGAAACCCTGTCGGGGCCCTGCTTACCCGAAGGCGTGCCATGAGCGAGAGGACGTGTTGCTTGAGGTGAGGAAACTGCACCGGAAGCGCACACACAAGCAGCATGCACCCCCTGGGGGTATATATATATATATATATATATATATGCCCCTCCAACAAATGCAGGCTGAGAAAACTCAGCCTTCTAATTTGTATATGCTTTTTCTCTATCTTTTAGATTATTTATTGTATTAATTGTATGATCATGGATGTAATTGAACACAGCTCTTTATATACCACATTACTGCACATGTCTGTATGGCTTGCGAAAGACTGCAACAAGCAGTTGAAATGTTGCTGACACTGGGTTGAATAAATCAGTTTTTTGTGCTACGTTGGAGTGCTACCATGCTTTTGTTCATATATATATATATATATATATATATATATTATATATTTAGTGGGGATTCGTTCTGGTAGTTAGGACTAGCGGTTGCAGTATAGAGGCAAAGTACACAGTTCTTGAATCAAACAGCAGTGTTTATTCACACATTGGTGTATAACAAAATGCAGATAAGGTGTGTCACAAAACGCAGGTTGCTTGGTGTTTGTTCACACACAAGGAAAGTCCATAAAAACCCCTTTCTCCTGGGTGTTAATTCACACCCTGTTAGAAGTTCAGCCTCATCAAGTCCATAGGTGGCCATTCCAGCCCGGCTCAAACCTCAAATCCCAGCACAGCCCTCAGTTCACAGCACACAGACTCCTGAGCTCCACTGTCAGAGGGAGGTAAAGCCACACACCTGGCAATGCTGGCTGTTTTTTATGCCTGGCAAAACCCGGCCTGGAACATGGGGAGTAGTCACCCACCCAGCACTTTGACTACTCTCAGTAAGAGCCGTCCCGGATCAGCTATGACAGCCATGCTAAATCTCAAGGTGTCAATTAGCAATAGCTGC